>NW_024044829.1:11089552-11406952 GCF_015852505.1 Tachyglossus aculeatus | reverse complement strand
ATCTAAAACTCAATATGTCCAAGGCTGAACTCCTTATCTTCCCTCCCAAATCCTGTCCTCTTCGTGACTTTCCTGTAGACGGCACTACCATCCCTCCCTTCGCACAAGCCTATAACCTTAGTGTCATTCTCGACTTCGCTCTTTTATTCACCCTACACATCCAATCCGTCACCAAAACCTGCCGGTCTCACCTCCACAACATTGCCAAGATCCGCCCATTCCTCTCATTCCAAACCGCTACCTTGCTGGTTCAATCTCTCATCCCATCCCGACTGGATTACTGCATCAGCCTCCTCTCAGATCTCCCAGCCTCTTGTCTCTCCCCATCTCAGTCTATACTTCACGCTGCTGCCCGAAGTATCTCTGTGCAGAAACGCTCTGGACATGTCACTCCCCTTCTCAAAAATCTCCAGTGGTTGCCTGTCAACCTACGAATCAAGCAAAAACTTCTCACTCTCGGCTTCAAGGCTCTCCATCACCTCGCCAGCTTTTACTTCACCACCTCCCTTCTCTCCTTCTACAGCCCAGCCCGCCCACTCTGTTCCTCTGCTGCTAACCTCCTCACTGTGCTTCGTTCTCGCCTGTCCCGCCGTCGACCCCCAGCCCACGTTCTTCCAGGGAGGCCTGGAATGCCCTCCCTCCACACATTCTCCAAGTCTGCTCTCTTCCTCCCTTCAAAACCCTACTGAGAGCTCAATTCCTCCAGAAGACCTTCCCAGATTGAGCCCCCTTTTACCTCTTCTCCCCGCAATCCCCCCGCCCTACCTCCTTTCCCTCCCCACAGCACTTGCATAAATTTGTACAGACTCATTACTCTATTAATTTTACTTATACATATTTTCCATTCTATTCATTTTGTTAATGATGTGCACCGGGAATCGGAAGCAGAGCCCTCTGATTAATCAGTCCATGGTATTTATCTAATGCTTACTGTTTGCAGAGCACTGTACTAAGCACTTGGGAGAGTACAGTGTAACAGAGTTGGTGGACATGTTCCCAGCCGCCAAGGAGCTTATATTCTAGAGGGGGAATAAGCTGCTCTGGTGGTGGCATGTGGGGAAGAGAGTTTCTGCCTGGGTTTCTGCAAATAATAACAAATAATTCTATTTGTTCTGACGATTTTGACACCTGTCTACATGTTTTGTTTTGTTATCTGTCTCCCCCTTCTGGACTGTGAGCCAGTTGTTGGGTAGGGACCGTCTCTATAGGTTGCCTACTTGTACTTCCCAAGCGCTTAGTACAGTGCTCTGCACACATTAAGTGCTCAATAAATACGATTGAATGAATGAATGAATACATCTATCAATCCATCCGTCTATCCATTAATCCATAATAATGATAACAGTGGTATTTGTTAAACGCTTACTATGTTCCAGGCATTGTACTAAGTGCTGGGGCGAATACAAGCTAATCAGGTTTTACACAGTCCCTATCCCACATGGTGCTCACAGTCACAATTCCTATTTTACAGATAAGATAATTGAGGCACAGAGAAATGAAGTGCCTTGTGTAAGGACAAATTGCAGACTATCCATCCATCCATCTATCCATCTATCTACCCACCCAACCAGCCATTCATCCAACATCTCATTCATGCATCCATTTATCAATCCATCCATCCATCAATCAATGGAATTTGTTGAATGCATCCTGGGTGTAAAGTACTGTAGTGAACCCTTCTAGTGATCAAAATAAATTAAACACCAACCCTGCTTTCCAAGAGCTTAAAATCTAACAGGGGAGGTAGACACAGAATTAATTAATGAGGTCGAAGAAGAGAATGGAAAGAATGGTAAATGGGTGACCATGCGCTTAAAGAGTACATTTTATAAAAGCCACTATGTACAAAACTACAATAGTGGGAATGAGTGCCAAAATGGAGATGTGGTCTGAGACCTGATTGGTAGTTGGGAGACGATGACTTAAGGAGAAGAAAAATTAATCGTGCTAGGCATCCTGGAAGTGGTGGGATGTCGGAAGGGCTTTGAAGATGGGGAAAGCTATGCTCTGAAGGATTGGAAGTGGGGAGGAGGAAATGTTGTCTGACAGATTATTTCTCCACCTTCCATCACTAATATTTTGAAAGGGGATAGGGCTATTCAGGGAACAGAATGCACTGACATCCTCACCCCAGTTTGGTACAGTGTCTCAGCTCTGAGAGAGAAGAGGAGGAACCATGGGCTAATTCCCATTCATTCTCCTCTTGGAGGAGGTGAGCTCTCAGTAGGGCCTTGAAGAGAGGAAGAGAGCTAACTAGGCGGATGTGTGGAGGGAGAGCATTCCAGGCAAGGGGAAGGACCTGGGCCGGAGGTCGACGGCGGGACAGGTGAGAACGAGTTACAGTGAGGAGGTTAGCGGCAGAGGAGCGGGGGGTGCGGGTTGGGCTGTAGAAGGAGAGAAGGGAGGTGAGGTAGGAGGTGGAGAGGTGATGGAAAGCCTTGAAGTCGAGAGGGAGGAGTTTTTGCTTGATTCGTAGGTTGACAGGCAGCCACTGGAGATTTTTGAGAAGGGGAGTCACATGCCTAGAGCGTTTCTGCACAAAGATAATCTGGGCAGCGTAGTGAAGTACAGACTGAAGGTGGGGAGAGACAGGAGGATGGGAGATCAAAGAGGAAGCTGATGCAGTAATCCAGTCGGGATAAAATGAGAGATTGAACCAGCAAGGTAGCGGTTTGGATGGAGAGGAAAGGGCGGATCTTGGCAATGTTGTGAAGGGGAGATCGGCAGGTTTTGGTGACAGATTGGATGTGTGGTGTGAAAGAGAGAGCGGAGTCGAGGATGACATCAAGGTTGCAGGCTTGTGAGACGGGACGGATGGTTGTGCCGTCTACAATGACGGGAAATTCAGGGAGAGGAAAGGGTTTGGAAGGGAAGATAAGGAGAGGAGTTCCGTCTTGGACATACTGGCTGATGCCTCCTCGCTGTCCCTCCGTGACCGCTGCATCCCGGGGTTCTAGGAGAGAGGGAGGGCCAGCCCAGCCCAGAGTAGATCAGGGGTCTCCCAGCTCCACGCTGGCCCGATGAGAATGACAGGGTTTGGGGAAGGGCAGGGAGGGGCCATCAGGCTAATAAATGTGAGTGTCAGGGTCACTCTGGGAAGACATTCGTACCCGAGGTCCAGGGTAGATTTTGAACCACAGCTGCGGACACAAGCAGAGAGAAAAGACGTATCCCTAAGGTAGCCCCCTGACCTCTTCCATCCACCTCCCAAACCCGGGGTACCGGGGCTGCTGGGCTAGGACGTTATGGAATGGCATCGGCCTTGTGCCGTGGTGATTTCACCCATCAGCTCAACCCTCCTGGAAGGGACAAGAAGGATTAACTGAGACTGCACCAGCCAGATCCTTCATCACCAAATCTCACAGGATACCCCCCCCCCCTCCTCGCCCCTGAGCCAATAGTTGGGACGATGCAAGAGAGAAGCAGTGTTACCTAGTGGATAGAGCATTGACTGTGAGTCAGAGGACTTGGGTTCTAATAACGGCTTCACCTCTTTTTTATTTTTAATGGTATTTGTTTTGTGATTACTATGTGTCAAACATTGTTCTAAGCACTGAGCAAGTTAATCAGGTTGGACAAAATCCCTGTACTTTATGGGGCTCACAGTCTGAGCAGGAGGGAGAACAGGAGGACTGAGGCAAAGAGAAGATGAGTGACTTGCCCAAGGTCACACAGCAAGCAATTGGCAGAGCTGGAAATAAAACCCAGTCCTGGGTGATTCCTGGAAGGACACTTCGCTTCTCTGTGCCTCATTTTCCTCATCTGTATGATAGGGACTGACTGAGACTGTGAACTCTATGTGGGACGGGAACTGTGACCCACACAATTTTCTTGTATTCACCACAGAGCTTAGTACAGTGCCTGGAACGTAAAGAGAGCTAAAGAAATAACATAAAAAGAGAGGTAAAAGGAATGATCTCTGCCATCAAAGACTTCCCAATCTAATAGGCTAGATAGGCAAAATGTCATTTACAACTGGGAGGAGTAAAGAAGGGAAAAATGGATATGAAGATGTGAAGCAACGTGGTTTAGTAGAAAGAGCACGGATGTGGGAGTCAGAGGTCATGGGTTCTAATCCCACCTGTGCCATTTTTCAGCTGCGTGACTGCAGGCAAGTTACTTAACTTCTCTGTGCCTCCGTTACTTCAACTGTAAAATGGTGATTAAGACTGTGAGCCCCAGGTGGGACAACCTGATTACCTGCTATCTCACCCAGTGCAAAGAACAGTACTTGACACATAGTAAGCGCTTAACCAATACTATCATTATTATTATTCATTCAGTCATTCATTCAATCGTATTTATTGAGTGCTTATTGTTTGCAGAGCACTGTACTAAGCGCTTGGGAAGTACAAGTTGGCAACATATAGAGATGGTCCCTACCTAATAATGGGCTTACAGACTAGAAGGGGGAGACAGACAACAAAACAAAACATGTGGACAGGTGTCAAGCCATCAAAATAAATAGAAATAAAGCTTGATGCACATCATTGACAAAATAAATAGAACAGTAAATATGTACAAGTAAAATAAATAGGGTAATAAAGCTGTAAAAACATATACAGGTGCTGTGGGGAGGGGAAGGAGGTAGGACGGGGGAATGGGGAGGAGGAGAGGAAAAAGGGGGCTCAGTCTATTATAAAGCTATTAGTGTTTGATAATCGTATTTTTTGAGTGCTTAATATGTGCAGAGCACTGAACCGAGTGAGGAGGAGAGTTCCCTATTAAAGAGTTGGTAGGCATCTTCCCTGCCCACAAGAAGCTCACCGTCTAGGCAGGAAGCAGACATTAATCAGTCAACCAATCGGAGACATTTGTGAGCCCGCTGTTGGGTAGGGACCTTCTCTATATGTTGCTAACTTGTACTTCCCAAGGGCTTAGTACAGTGCTCTGCACACAGTAAGCGCTCAATAAATATGATTGAATGAATTCAGCGTTTACTGTTTGCAGAGCACTATACTAAATGCTTGGAGGAATACAATATAAATGTGTTGGTAGGCATGTTTCCTCAAGGAACTTACAGTCTAGAGTAATGAACCTTACCTTCAGCAGAAATAACCCCAGTGTCTGTGGATGCATTAAGTCAGGAGATGGTCACTGACAGAAAGTGGGAAGAAGTGAATTGGCTAAATCCTATCAATCAATCAATCAATCGTATTTATTGAGCGCTTACTATGTGCAGAGCACTGTACTAAGCGCTTGGGAAGTACAAATTGGCATCACATAGAGACAGTCCCTACCCAACAGTGGGCTCACAGTCTAAAAGGGGGAGACAGAGAACAGAACCAAACATACCAACAAAATAAAATAAGTAGGATAGAAATGTACAAGTAAAATAAATAAATAAATAAATAAATAGAGTAATAAATATGTACAACCATATATACATATATACAGGTGCTGTGGGGAAGGGAAGGAGGTAAGACGGGGGGATGGAGAGGGGGACGAGGGGGAGAGGAAAGAAGGGGCTCAGTCTGGGAAGGCCTCCTGGAGGAGGTGAGCTCTCAGCAGGGCCTTGAAGGGAGGAAGAGAGCTAGCTTGGTGGATGGGCAGAGGGAGGGCATTCCAGGCCCGGAGGATGACGTGGGCCGGGGGTCGATGGCGGGACAGGCGAGAGCGAGGTACAGTGAGGAGATTAGTGGTGGAGGAGCGGAGGGTGCGGGCTGGGCAGTAGAAGGAGAGAAGGGAGGTGAGGTAGGAGGGGGCGAGGTGATGGAGAGCCTTGAAGCCCAGGGTGAGGAGTTTCTGCCTGATGCGCAGATTGATCGGTAGCCATTGGAGGTGGCCTTGAGAAGGTGGAATTCCAGAGGGTTTTTGAGGGTGGGATATCTTCGGGCTGGGGAATTGAAAAGGAAGGATTTCGACACCAAAGGAAGGGTTGGAAACAGAGGTGAAAGGAGGAAGCATCGAAAGTGAGTCCTAGTAAGAAGGTTCTTTTAGGAGGGTTGGTTGAAGAAAGCTGATAATGAGAAAGAGAGTTAGAACAGGTGGATGACACTGAAGCCACTGAACAGACATTCACTGAAATCAACCTAACTACAATCCATTATTCCTCTAGACTGTAAGCTTGTTGTGGGCAGGGACTGTGCCAGTTTATTATTCTATTGTACTCTCCCCAGCATTTAGCATACAGTAAGTCCTTAATAAATATTACTAAACGAATACATTTTCCACTTAACAGGAGCTGCTGCATTCAGGTTCCCTGTGATAGAAGCAGTGTGTGTTTGTGTATGTATGTGTGTGCACACAAAGTATTGGGTAGTGGAAGCAGCGAAGATGCTCAGGCAGTGTGGAGGGTTGAAGACGAAGATAGAAAAAGATCTCCCTTAAGACTGTAAATTCGATGTGGGTAGGGAATGCGTCTACCAACTCTTTTGGGGCGGCAGAGAGACAATATCAGGAATTCCCTTTAAATCGACTAACGTAATGTGAAAATCTGGAGGTGCCCTTAACCCGGCTGGATATGAAACTCAAAGATCATTTTGAATTAAATAACTGTCCCCTTTCCCTAGGGAATCACTCGCAAATGTTCTGTCAGTTTCTTCACTCAGGCCATCAGTGGACTCCAAGTTTGGCTCTTCCCTCATCCACTGCAGAAAGCCAATGCGGCCTCCCAAAAATGTCCAACGTCTCCATGGTGAGGGAATCCCTCTTGCTGACTTTCTCAGAGGTTCGGAAGCTGCAGCTAGCCCTCGCCATGATGTTTCTCCTGGTCTACCTGGCGGCCCTGACAGGGAATCACATTCATCCATTCATTCAATTGTATTTATTGCGCACTTACTGTGTGCAGAGCACTGTACTAAGCGCTTGGGAAGGACAAGTTCGCAATATATAGAGACGGTCCCTACCCAACAACGGGCTCACAGTCTAGAAGAGGGAGATAGATAACAAAGCAAAACATGTGGACAGGTGTCAAGTCATCAGAACAAATAGAAGTAAAGCTAGATGCACATCATTAAAAAATGAATAGAATAGTAAATATGTACAAGTAAAATAAATAGAGTAATAAATCTGTACAAACATATACACAGGTGCTGTGGGGAGGGGAAGGAGGCAGGGCGGGGGGATGGAGAGGAGGAGAGAAAAAAGGGGGCTCTGTCTGGAAAAGCATCTTGGAGGAGGTGAGTTCTCAATAGGGCTTTGTAGGGAGGAAGAGAGCTAGCTTGGCGAATATGTGGAGGGAGGGCATTCCAGGCCAGGGGGAGGACGTGGGCCAGGGGTCGACGGCGGGACAGCTGAGAACGAGGTACAGTGAGGAGGTTAGCGGCAGAGGAGCGGAGGGTGCGGGTTGGGCTGTAGAAGGAGAGAAGGGAGGTGAGGTAGGAAGGGGCGAGGTGATGGAGAGCCGAGGAGATGGATCTCCTCATCGTCGCCGTCACCGCACTCGACCGGTGCCTCCACACCCCCATGTACTTTTTATTCAAGCATCGGTCCGTTCTCGACCTCTGCTACATCTCTGTCACCGTCCCCAAATCCATCCACAACTCTCTGACTGAAAATAGAGAAATCTCCGTCCTAGGCTGTGGAGCACAGGACTGTACGGTGATTTTCTTTGGAGGTGCAGAATATTCTGTCCTCACGGTGATGTCCTATGACCGCTACGCTGCCATCTGCCTCACATCCAAGCCGTCACCAAAACCTGCCGGTCTCAGCTCCACAACATTGCCAAGATCCGCCCTTTCCTCTCCATCCAAACCGCTACCCTGCTCGTTCAAGCTCTCATCCTATCACGTCTGGACAACTGTATTAGCCTCCTTTCCGATCTCCCATCCTCGTGTCTCTCCCCACTTCAATCCATACTTCACGCCGCTGCCCGGATTGTCTTTGTCCAGAAACGCTCTGGGCATGTTACTCCCCTCCTCAAAAATCTCCAGTGGCTACCAATCAATCTGCGCATCAGGCAGAAACTCGTCACCCTCGGCTTCAAGGCTCTCCATCACCTCGCCCCCTCCTACCTCGCCTCCCTTCTCTCCTTCTACAGCCCAGCTCGCACCCTCCGCTCCTCTGCCGCTAATCTCCTCACCGTGCCGCGTTCTCGCCTGTCCCGCCGTCGACCCCCGGCCCACGTCACCCCCGTGGCCTGCCAACATCCATCTAGCTAGCTCTCTTCCTCCCTTCAAGGTCCTACTGAAAGCTCACCTCCTCCAGGAGGCCTTCCCAAACTGAGCCCCCTCCTTCCTCTCCCCCTCGTTCCCCTCTCCGTCCCCCCGTCTTACCTCCTTCCCTTCCCCACAGCACCTATATATATGTATATATGTTTGTACATATTTATTACTTTATTTATTTATTTATTTTACTTGTACATATCTATTCTATTTATTTTTTGTTAATATGTTTGGTTTTGTTCTCTGTCTCCCCCTTCTAGACTGTGAGCCCACTGTTTGGTAGGGACCGTCTCTATATGTTGCCAGCTCGTACATCCCAAGCGCTTAGTACAGTGCTCTGCACACAGTAAGCACTCAATAAATATGATTGATTGATTGATTGATTGCCTCCCCCTGCGCTACGAAGTCATCATGAACAGAGTCGTCTGTTCAAAGATGGCGGCCGCCTCGTGGCTCACTCGGGGACTATTTGGAGTCTTGCTTTCAGCTTCGACCTTCTCCCTGTCCTTCTGTGGATTCAACATCGTCCAGCAGCTTTTCTGTGACGTCCCCTCCCTGCTGAATATCACCTGTTCCGAGGACCAAGTCTCCATCGACGTGAACATCATCACCAGGGTAGTGTTAGGCGTCGGCTACTTAATTCACATCCTCATCTCGTATGTACGCATCTTCCGGGCGGTGCTGAGGATGCCGGCTACCGAGGGCCGGGCCTAAGCCTTCTCCACCTGCCTGCATCACCTCTAAATCGTCAGTCTCTTTGTCATGAATTTCTGTGCTTACCTGAAGCCACCCTCAAATTACCCCTCAGTACTGGACCTGCAGGTGTCCGTGTTCTACATAATGGTGCCCCCCACCCTGAACCCCCTCATCTACAGCCTGAGGACCCGGGCGTGAAAGCCGCTCTGGGGAGGGGACTAAGCAGGGAATGGCTTCCATTTTAGGGACATGAATTCACCATTCTTTGCCTGCTGATGTTAACATGACCACAGTGAATGATCCCAGCATCTTCCAGAGACCAGATCTTTCCATCTAAGTGTGTGTTTCACCCACACACCAACCTATGGGAAGGGAAAACCATCTATAGCACTTATGTAGAGCAAGCTCCTCGTTTCCACAGACAGACAGGGTCAGGCTACATTAGTCTTCTGCCTCCTGAGCTGAAGGCCACCCTTTGAAGAAGGGCATAAGTCTTAATGGGAGGTGACATTCGAAGTCATACCTTTGTCAGTCGGAACTGATTTTCCCAGAGAAATAATGTCATCGGTGGGGGATTAGCTACTGAATTGAGTCGTCTCCCTGTTGTGGAAACCGACCTGAAACTTCTAAGCTTTACATTGTCCCATTAACCAGCTACAGAATGTGCCTTGCTCCTATTTTTGCATTTCTTTAGAGTGTTTCATGTCTATGTGTGTGTGCGTGAATGTGTGTGCACAGTAATTAATTAGTGATTAATTAGTTTAATTAGTGATTAATTAATTTTTGTTTGGTTTTTGTTTTTCTTCTGATGTTCAGTGTAATCAATCAATTTTTTTGTGTTGGGTTTTTTCTAACTGGTTTTTGTTAAGCACTTACTATGTTACAGGCACTGCACTAAACACTGGGATAGATACAACTAAATCGGGTTGGACACAGTCCCTGTCCCTCCTGGGTTTCATGGTCTTAGTCCCCATTTTACAGATGAGGTAACTGAGGTCCAGAGAAGTGAAGCAACTTGTCCAAGATCACACAGCAGACAAGTGGCAGAGCTGGGATTAGAACTCATGACCTTCAGATTTATAGGTCCGTGCTCTAAACACTACGCCATCCGGGAGCCATGCCTTCTGAAGCAGTGTTCCACCAGCATCACTAATTGTTTAGGACTAACTCTCAAACTACAGAAAAAGATCAGCGAAGCAGCATGGCCTAGTGGAAGGAGCACGGGCCCAGAAGTCAGAGGAACTAATTTTTAATCCTATCTGTGCTGTGTGACTTCAGGCAAGTCACTTCATTTCTCCATTCCTCAGTTCCCTCATCTGGAAAATGGGGATTTAATACCTGTCGTCCCTGCATACCCTATTTAGTCTGTGAGCCCCGTGTGAAACGTGATTGTACCTACACTTGTGCTTAGAATAGTGCTTGCCACATAGTACATGTTTAACGAATTCCATGAACAATGAAGTTCTGGATGGTAGTTAGTCTTCCAGCATCAAAGTTATACTTACTTAAACATTACTATGTGCGGTAGTGTACAGAGTTCTACACACAGTAAACATTCAATAAATACTATCCATTGATTGAGAAAGTGAGTGATTGATTAAAGGAGAATGAGCAACAGCAGATTACCCAAATAGCTACTGAATAGAAAGCAGAGACTGAGGAACTGAAAACAAGGAGGCAGACGGCAGAACAACGTCTGAGACGATATTTCATCCAGTAGACCAGTTTCAAGGACCAGGAACAACGTGACCGGAGGGTTCTCATGTCGCCTGGGCCTCGAGTTCCTTGGGTAGGGCCTCGAGCTTCTCCTCTAGGGATTCCCTTCAGAGCGGTGGCTGCTTTACTTTGGGGACGGGATCGATCTGGAGAAGCATCTGAGTGTCTGCGGGAGAGTGGTCGGGCTGAGGGCTCCTCGATGTCCCTCCTTGGCTGACCGAACCCAGGAGGGGGACCATACAGGAGTACAGAGGATACAGGGGACCAGCCAAGCCTGACAGAAGTCGGCGACCCCCAGGCCCACACTGCCCCGGTGAGTGTGCACTGGGGTGGGGATGGAGAGGCGGAGAGAGGCCAGTAGCCCGTAGTGAAGCTGTTGAGAATCTCGCATTTGGCCCCTAGGTTGGAGTTCAGAACAGGGCTGCATTGCAGGCGGGTTTGCAGGAGTAGAACCTAGGCTTCAGCAGGCACGAGACAGTGGCAGGTAAGACAACACAAGCCACCAGTACTGGAATCACTTCCACTGCCCTGGTTCCAGTCGCATGGTCTTTGCACCTAGACTGACATTTGTCTATTTGTTCTAGAACACCCCCCCCCCGCCCAATGTCTCGCTGACATCCCTTCATCGGCCCTCCATCAGCCCTCAGTCATCCCTCCAACACCGCTCCATCAGTCCTCCATTGTCCCTTCATCAACGCCCTATCATCCTTCCATCCTCCTAGACTATTAACTCGTCTTGAGCAGGGAACGTGTCTACCAACTCTGTTGGATTGTCATCTCCTTAACGCTTTAGTACAGTGCTACGCACACAGTAAGCACGCAGTAAATACCATCGGTTAATTAATTAATTCAATCGAATTTGTTGAGTGCTTACTTTGTGCAGAGCCCTGAACTAAGCACTTGGGAAATACAACTGGGCAACAGACAGACACAATCCCTACCCAACAATGGGCTCACAATCTAGAGACTCAACATGTCTCACAAACTCAACAAGTCCAAGACTGAACTCCTTGTCTTCCCTCCCAAACCCTGCCCTCTCCCTAACTTTACCATCACTGTTGACGGCACTACCATCCTTCACGTCTCACAGGCCCGCAACCTTGGTTTCATCCTCGACTCCGCTCTCTCGTTCACCCCTCACATCCAATCCGTCACCAAAACCTGGCAGTCTCACCTCCGCAACATTGCCAAGATCCGCCCTTTCCTCTCCATCCAAACCGCTACGCTGCTCGTTCAAGCTCTCATCCTATCCCGTCTGGATTACTGCATCAGCCTCCTCTCCGATCGCCCATCCTCCTGTCTCTCCCCACTTCAATCCATACTTCACGTCGTTGCCCGGATCGTCTTTGTCCAGAAACGCTCTGGGCATGTTACTCCCCTCCTCAAAAATCTCCAGTGGCTACCAATCAACCTACGCATCCGGCAAAAACTCCTCACCCTCGGCTTCAAGGCTCTCCATCACCTCGCCTCCTCCTTCCTCACCTCTCTTCTCTCCTTCTGCAGCCCAGCCCGCACCCTCCACTCCTCTGCCATTAATCTCCTCACCATGCCTCGTTCTCGCCTGTCCCTCCGTCAACCCCCGGCCCACCTCATCCCCCTCGCCTGGAATGCCCTCCCTCTGCACCTCCGCCAAGTTAGCTCTCTTCCTCCCTTCAAAGCTCTACAGAGAGCTCACCTCTTCTAGGAGGCCTTCTCAGACTGAGCCTCTTTCTTTCCCTCCCCCTCCTCCCCCTCCCCATCCCCCCCGCATTACCTCCTTCCCCTCCTCAGCATCTGTATATATGTATATATGTTTGTACGTATTTATTACTCTATTGATTTATTTATTTTATTTGTACATATTTATTCTATTTATTTTATTTTGGTCATATGCTTTTTTTTTTTGTTGTCTATCTACCCTTTCTAGACTCTGAGCCCGCTGCTGGGTAGGGACCGTCTCTATATGTTGCCAACTTGTAGTTCCCAAGCTCTTAGTAAAGTGCTGTGCACACAGTAAGTGCTCAATAAATACGATTGAATGAATGAATCAATGAATGGAGAGGGGAGATAGGCAACAAAACAAAACAAGTAGACAAGCATAAATACCGTCAAAATAGATAAATCGAATTATAGATGTGTACACATCATTAATAAAATGAATAGAGTAATGAATAAGTATAAATATACAAGAGTACTGTGGGGAGGGTAAGGGGGTAGAGCAGAGGGAGGGAGTAGGTGCTATGGGAAGGGGAGAAGGAGCAGAGGAAATGTAGGGGCTCTGTCTAGGAAGGCCACCTAGAGGAGGTGATCTCTCAGTACAGCACTGAAGAGGGGAAGACAGTTAGTTTGGCGGATGTGAGGAGAGAGGGCATTCCAGGCCAGAGGTAGGAATTGGGCCCGGAGTCAATGGCAGGACAGGCGAGAATGAGGCACAGTGGGGAGGTTAGCAGCACCAGAGGGGCTGAGTGTTAGGGCTGGGCTGTAGAAGGAGAGAAAGGAGGTGAGGTACGAGAAGCAGCATGGCTCAGTGGAAAGAGCATGGGCTTGAGAGTTGGAGGTCATGGGTTCAAATCGTGGCTCCACCGCTTGTCAGCTGTGTGAATTTGGACAAGTCACTTAACTTCTCTGTGCCTCAGGTACCTCACCTGTAAATTGAGGACTCAGATTGTGAGCCCCACATGGGACAACCTGATCACCTTGTATCCTCCCCGGTGCTTAGAACAGTGCTTTGCACATAGTAAGGGCTTAACAAATACCAAAATCATTATTATTATTATTATTATTAGGAGGGGGCAAGGTGATGGTGAACTTTGAAGCCAATAGTGAGGAGTTTTTGCTTCATGCGAAGGTTGATAGGCAACCCCTGGAGATTTTTGAGGAGGGGAGTGACATGCCCAGAGCCTTTCTGTAAAAATGTACACCGGGCAGTAGAGTGAAGTATAGACTGAAGCAGGGAAAGAGGAGCATGGGAGATCAGAAAGGAGGCTGATGCAGTAAGCCAGTCGGGATAGGATGAGGGAATGTACCAAAAAGGTAGTAGTTTGGATCGAGAAGAAAGGGCAGATCTTGGCGATGTTGTGAAGGTGACCCCGACAGGTTGTGGTGACGGGTCGGATGTGTGGGGTGAATGAGATAGCAGAGTCAAGGATGACAATAAGGTTGTAGGCTTGTGAGATGGGAAAGACTGTAGTTTCGTCCACAGTGAGGGGAAAGTCAGGAAGAGGACAGAGTTTGGGATGGAAGATAAGGATCTCAGTCTTGGACATGTTGAGTGTTAGGTGGCGGGCGGACAACCAGATGGAGATGTCCTGAAGGTAGGAGGAGATATAAGCCTGGTGTGAGGGAGAGAGGCCAGGGGAGGAGATGTAGATTTGGGTGTCATCTGCGTAGAAATGATAATTGAAACCGTGGGAGAGATTGAACTCACCAAGAGGGTGAGTATAGATGGAGAACAGAAGGAGACCAAGAATTGACCCTTGTGAATTCCCTACCCTTAGGGGATGGGAAGGGGACCGAGAATAAACGGCCAGAGAGACAAGAGGAGAACCTGGAGAGGATGGAGTCCGTGAGGCCAAGGTTGGGTAACGTGTTGAGGAGATCAGAATGGTAGACTATGTCAAAGACATCTGAAAGGTCGAGGAGGATTAGGATAGAGTAGGAGCTATTGGATTTGGCAAGAAAGAGGTCATTGGTGACATTGAGAGGGCGATGTTGGTGAAATGCAGTAGAGGGGACGGAAGCCATCATTTCTCCCAGCCCTCTGCCCAGCCCGAGGCGACTTATGTAACGGGGGTCCCACACCAGACCCTTCCCTGTTTAGCCAGACATCACTCTGCAGTTCATTTTTCTCATATAGAGAGCGCTGCAATTGGATTCCCTGGACCTGCAGCTTTTTGTGTGTTTGCGCGTGTTTACGCCTATGTCAGTACAGGGTAATTGAATCCGGGATCAAATCCCAGACTTTAGGGAAGGGGGACACCTGGGTAGGGAACAGTGGGTAATGTTCTCCATCTCTCGCTAGGGAGCAGGTGTGGGGGTCAGGGAAGAACCACTAGATACGTTTATGTGTCTATGCGTCTACCAACCTGTTTGTATTGTACACTCCGAAGTGATTAGAACAGCGCTCTGCACACAGTAAGCACTCAATAAATGCTATTGACTCTGTGCGACTGTCTGTTTGTGGGAGAATCCCGGTCTGTGAGTGAGCGGGAATACATGTGAGGGCGTTATGTGTTTGGATACATGTATGTTTAGCTGTAATTATGTGTGAGAATATATTTCTGTGCTTCTGGGTGCCTTCTATGATTGGTATATAATTGCCTTTTTTGTCCACTGGGGGCTCGATAAGCACCATTATTACTTTTATCAGTCAGTCAATCAGCTTAGTACAGTGCGTTGAACACAGTAAGCGTTCAATAAATATGATTGAGTGAAAGATTATTTATTGAGCTCAGAACAGAGCTCTGCGTGTACAGCACTGTACTAAGTGCTTGGGAGAGTACAATATAACAATATAACAGACACATTCCCTACCCACAGCGAGCTTACAGTCTCTGTACATACCCGTAATTCATTTTATATTAACATCTCTATCACCCGTTAGACTGTAAGTTTGTTGTGGGGAGGGAATGTCTACCAACTCTGTTACATTGTATTCTCCCAGGTATTTAGTACAGTGCTCTTCACACAGTAAATGCTCCAAAGTACGATTTCCTAATTGCTTGATTGATTGATACTACAACTCCTACTAGGGTTTTTGCTGCTATTACTGCTACTGCTTTCATGTCTTATATCTTGTTATCTTGTTGTCCCCACTTGGAGAATTATGGGGTCAATTCTCTTTGGAATTCCCTGATAGTGACGTGGAAGTCTTTTATCAAATTTCTATGTCATTTTGTAATTGATAACTCTTACAATATACCATATGTTGTTCCTCCCATAGACTCACCGGCAAAGCTCCTGCTGATATTTTCATCTCATGAAGATCTTTGTCCTGCGCAGGGACTCATAATCAACTACTACCAATGACCTACATCTCCACATTGAGGGAATTCCTCCTGCTGGGATTCTCGGAGGTCCGGAAAGTGCAGTCATAGGCCCCGTATGTAGATAGAAGATTTGGGAGGCACAGCACCTTCCCCGTGAGAACCACCCTCTGATTGGGTGTGGGCCGGTAGGCCCCGCCACCTATTAGCTACTCATAATGGCTGTACCCGAATATATACTGGGTGTGGTGACATTTAAGGACCCGGGACCCCTTCCCTCGATCCCCTCAGTATCAATTTGCGAGAACGGGCCTGTGGAAAAGAGTGAGGGAGCGCCGCCAACTGCCACATGATACACTGATGGGTCAGCCAAAGGGAACCCGAGTACGTGAGCAGCGGTTGTAGTCCACCCAAGCCCCGCCCATGGATACCAACCTCTGGAAAGAAGGGGTCCGTCGGTCCTTCCAATGGGCTGAACTCAGGGCGGAACGGATGCTCCTATCCACGCACCTGATGTAGATGCCTTGGCAACTGATACGTGGGCTGTATACAGCAGCCTAGCCCCATGGTTGGGGATGTAGGAAGTAAAGGGGTGCATGGTAGCTTGGGGTGAGGTATGGGAAAAGAGATGTGGGGTGACATCGCCCGAATATTAAGAGCCTGGGAGTCATCCTTCACCGTATACCATGTGCCAGCTCACCGGGGAGCGCCCAGGAATGAGGAGGCAGACGCGCTGACACATGTATGGAGGCACGGCCCTCCAACCCCATACAGGGGTGCATGACACACTAGCTCATAGAGGGGTGGATGCCTCGTATCGAGCCCTCCGGGGACTGGGGTGGGAAGGAACCCGCAGGGAGGTACGCGAATTCTTGCGAGATTGTAAAAATTGTACGCAAAATAATTCGCTGAACTATGGCCAAGGTAGGGCCCCTGTCCCTAAGCCAGGGAAAGAGATACGACCTCACCGCGGTGGATACTAGTACGGGAGTGGTGCTCGCCTGCCCGGTAGCAGCAGCCATGCAGTCTGCTACTATACAAGAGCTTCAGGTGATGGGGGATGGATGCGGTTTTCCGGCCTATATAGATTCTGATCAGGGCACCCACTTTACGGGGCAGGAGGTCAAAGAGTGGGCCGAGCAACATGACATTCTGTGGCTCTAACCCGGCTGGAAGGTGACACTACCACTCCAGCACCGTTGACCAGCGGAACCGACGTGTGGTGAGATGCTGCCATTAAAGGACGACAGTTGCCTGCCACTGTAATCGCAGCTGGAGAATACAATGGAATGTGGGAGATTGTGACGGTATTCAACGCCACTGTCAGATGCCCTGCCACATGCTGGATACTTCTCATGACTGGAGTGTGAATGTCACGATGTCAAAGACAAGTATCACAAATGTCACTGCGGTGGGCACCGAGTCGTAGCAAATCACCGATGACACAGGCACGAAAGCGGCATCACTGCACCTCAACTCAATAACCCAGAAACAGGACGGATATGAGGATCAAGGAGCATTAGAAGCACCCATTACACTTCCTGGACGATTCCCCTCCCGGATCACCCCTCTATGACACAAGTATGGTTATTAGCTGAACCCCCTCTCTCTGGGCTGGGAAAACCTCACAGACCGTTGTTGAAGTAATCCTGAACAATATGGACCATGGATACTCAGGGGCCAGGGCCGCATACCTGTGGGACGCCATCCTGGAAGGGGCTCGCCTGGAAGGGGCTCGCCACACTCGATGGACTACAGAGGCAATCTCCTGGTCATTGGAACCGTGGTTGGGTAGAAGCCCATCATCCGAACTGCTCCACTGCCCTGGCTAGCTCCAGCGACAATGGACCTGGTGGGTAGGGAACCAGTCACCGGCAAGGGCCCCCGGACGGTGGAAGAGAAACCTTACTGCGTGGGTAGGAAGCACACTGGGGGTATGGAACCAAGCAGACATACAGGCCTGTGGGATGCCTGCAGCCGAGAATTCCAATATGAAAGCCAGATCCAGCAGCTAATTAGCACTGGAATGTTGCAGGACGTTGGCGGGTGGAGAAGAATTGTACTGTCAGCTAGAGCTCTGAAAACATGGGCGGGCACACTCTCAGGGGAGTTGGCCCGTTCGACGTGAAACTTCGCCTGGTCGGATGCCTGCATCTTCAGATTCAGATAGGACTGCTACCATATCTCACCACCCTAACGGAAGAAATAAGCCAAGTACAGTGGGCTCCCAGCCCGGCTCGCCTGTATCCAACCTATGTTGCATGGCTGGCCTTTCAGTTACTAAATGGCGGGTGTACCGCCCATTAATGTAAACTGAGGGTACGCCAGCCGGTGGGCAACCCGCTCCTGCGAGCCACGGCTCTAGTGGGATTAGGAATAGTGCAGGATGGCAAGCGGGTGGTCCCCCTGGGAGAGAGGTGGGAATGGTGGAATGGGTCCAGGAATCAATAGGAGCCCTTCTCCCCTTCTGGATGTACCCAAGTAAAGAGGGATTGGTTCTGCTTGCATGGACCCATGAGGCATAAAAGCATACAGGACCGTTGGCCGATTTCCATCACCGGGGTGGAGGAGGGAGACTGTTGGCATTTGGGTAATGGGAAATTCTGTTGGACGTGCGAAGAACATATAAACATAACCATGATCACTTCTAATTATAATGTTAGTGCTGCCTGTGCTAATTTAACACTTGTTTATAGTAATATGTCTTTAGTAGGGTTGCGCGTCGGTAATTGTATTGACCTCTCTGGATGGGAGCGGCATGAACACCACACCCTCCTCTGAGACGTTCCAACGGGTCTAGTGGACTCATTAGCCCGGCCGGAGCAGGTAGAGGAGGCCACCGAAGTGATAAGTGCTTAGTACAGTGCTCTGCACATAGTAAGCGCTCAATAAATACGATTGATGATGATACGACAAGATCTGGCGGACACACAGCAAGACTGGAATCACACTGTGCTCCGCCTAACCAAAGCCGGACTGCAGATACTAACACTGAACCAAAAGATGGTGATAGAATGTGGGTGGTTCTCATGGCTGTTGGGGTGCGGGAGTGTAGGAACCGGACATTGGTCCCAGTGGATCGGGCTAGGGTGCGTCGTGTTCTGTGCAGCTTTGATGCTAGGATGCTGTTACTCGCACAGGCCGTCCGCCAAAACTATCGTGGTCCCCAGCTGCAGGTTGCTCTAGGCATACGGAAGGGGTGAATGGGTGGAGTGTGGGAAGAGTGCCCTATCAGTGAATTCACCCCCTCTCTCCGCCTGAGCAACCCACAGCAAACACAAGGAACTGCTACCCTACAAATTTGCGGAACGGGAACTCTCTCAATCAGACAAACATCCTGGGAATACAGGAAGGGCTACCCGGCTCGAGAAGGCTTCGTATATAAGAGGCATTGCTGTTATTTTTAGTTGTAGGCCTTTAGGCTGAGTTCTGCAGAGCCTGCCTTGCTGATTAGGACTCGGACCCCCTCCTACGCCTGCTAGCAATGCTACAGCTATGGGAGTAAAGCCAATAAAGAGACAGAACTGATCACTCTGGCTCGGTGTCTGGTATTTGGCTCGTTGTCGCCCAATCTAAAGAACCCAGAACTGCCCTCTGGTCAGCGACCCCAGCTGACATGGAGGACATTTCCGCACACTACGTCCCAAGCACTGTCCTAAGCGCTGTGGTAGATTCAAGGTATGCAGATTGGACACAGGACTCATTCCACATGGGGCTCACATTCTTAACCCCCATTTTACAGATGCGGTCACTGAGTCTAGGAGAAGTTAAATGACTTGCCCGTGGTCACACAACAGACATGAGGCAGAGCCATAATTAGAACCCAGGTGCTTCTGACTCATTTATTCATTAATTTATTCAATTGTATTTATAGAGAACTTACTCCATGCAGAGCACTGGACTAAGCCCTTGGAAAGTACAATTCAGAAACAGACAGAGATGATCCCTACCCAACAATGGGCTCTTAATATAGAAGTGGGAGACAGTCAACAAATCAAAACACGTAGACAGGCATCAATAGCATCAAAGTAGATGAATAGAATTATAAATACATACACATCATTAATGCAATAATTAAAGTAATAAATATGTACAAATATACACAAGTGCTGTAGAGCGGGGAAGGGGGTAGAACAGAGGCAGAGAATAGGGGCGATGGGGAGGGAAGGAGGAGCAGAGGAATTTGGGGGTTCAGTCTTTGAAGGCCTCCTGGAGGAGATAAACTCTCAGTAGGGCTTTGAAGAGGGGGAGAGAGCTAATTCGGCAGGTGTGAGGAGAGAGAGCATTCCAGGCCAGAGGTGAGACGTGGGCCAGTGGTCGACAGTGGGACAGGCGAGAACGAGGTCCAGGGAGGAAGTTGGCGCGAGAGAAAAGGGGTGTGCGTCCTGGACTGTAGGAGCGAGGCGAGGTTAGGTAGGAGAGGTCAAGGTTATAGAAAGCTTTGAAGCCAATAGTGAGGAGTTTTTGCTTCATGCGAAGATTGATCGGCAACCACTGGAGATTTTTGAGGAAGGGAATGACATGCCCAGAACGTTTCTGTAGAAAGATAATCCGAGCAGCAGAGTGAAGTATAGACTGAAGCGGGGAGAGACAGGAGGATGGGAGATCGGAAAGGAGGCTGATGCAGTAATCCAATCGGGATGCGATGAGAGATTGTACCAACCAGGTAGCGGTTTGAGGGAGTGGAAAGGGCAGATCTTGGCGATGTTGTGAAGATGAGGCCGGCAGGCTTTGGTAACGGATTGGATGTGTGGGGTGAATGATAGAGCGGAGTCAAGGATGACACTAAGATTTTGGGCTTGTGAGACGGGAAAGATGGTAGTGCCGTCCAGAGTGACGGGAAAGTCAGGAACAGGATAGTGTTTGGGAGGGAAGAAGAGGAGCTCAGTCTTGAACATATTGAGTTTTAGGTGGCAAGAGGACATCCAGGTGGAGATGTCCTGAAGGTCAGAGGAGATACGAGCCTGGAGGGAGGGAGGGAGAACAGGTGGGGAAATGTAGATTTGGGTGTGATCTGCGTAGAAATGATACTGGAAGCCGTGGGAGCGAATGAGTTCACCAAGGGAGTGAGTATAAATGGAGAGCATAAGGGGACCAAGAACTGACCCTTGAGAATTCCGTACAGGTAGGGGATCGGACGGGGAGGAGGAGCCAGCGAAGGAGGCCAAGAACGAGAGTCCAGAAAGACAAGGGGAGAACCAGGAGAGGACGGTGTACGTGAAGCCTGGTTTGTATAACGTGTTCTAGGAGAAGGGGATGGTCAATCAATCAATCAATCAATCGTATTTATTGAGCGCTTACTGTGTGCAGAGCACTGTACTAATCAATTGGGCAGTACAATTTGGCAACATATAGAGACAGTCCCTACCCAACAGTGGGCTCACAGTCTAAAAGGGGGAGACAGAGAACAAAACCAAACATACTAACAAAATAAAATAAATAGAATAGATATGTACAAGTAAAATAAATAAATGAATAAATAGAGTAATAAATATGTACAAACATATATACATATATACAGATGCTGTGGGGAAAGGAAGGAGGTGAGATGGGGGGATGGAGAGGGGGACGAGGGGGAGAGGAAGGAAGGGGCTCATTCTGGGAAGGCCTCCTGGAGGAGGTGAGCACTCAGTAGGGCCTTGAAGGGAGGAAGAGAGCTAGCTTGGCGGATGGGCAGAGGGAGGGCATTCCAGGCCCAGGGGATGACGTGGGCCGGGAGTCGATGGCGGGACAGGCGAGAACGAGGCACGGTAAGGAGATTAGCGGCAGAGGAGCAGAGGGTGCGGGCTGGGCTGTAGAAGGAGAGAAGGGAGGTGAGGTAGGAGAGAGAGAGGTGATGGAGAGCCTTGAAGTCCAGGGTGAGGAGTTTCTGCCTGATGCGCAGATTGATTGGTAGCCCCTGGAAATTTTTGAGGAGGGGAGTAACGTGCCCAGAGCGTTTCTGGACAAAGACAATCCGGGCAGCAGCATGAAGTATGGATTGAAGTGGGGAGAGACATGAGGATGGGAGATCAGAGAGAAGGCTGATACAGTAGTCCAGACGGGATAGGATGAGAGCTTGAACGAGCAGGGTAGCGGTATGGATGGAGAGGAAAGGGCAGATCTTGGAAATGTTGCGGAGCTGAGACTGGAAGGTTTTGGTGACGGCTTGGATGTGATGGGTCAACAGTGACAAAGACAGCTGACAGGTTGAGGAGGATTACGATAGAGTAGGAGACATTGGATCTGGCAAGAAGGAGGTCATTGGTGACCTTTGAGAGGGCAGTTTCGGTGGGGTGCAGGGGACAGAACCAGATTAGGGGGGGTCCAGCAGAGAGCTGGAGTTTATGAATTCGAGGCACCGAGTGTAGACGACTCGCTCTAGGAGTTTGGAAAGGAAGGGCAGGACGGAGATAACTGGAAGGGGCAGTCGGGTCAAGAGAGGGTCATTTTAGGACGGGTGAGACGTGGACATGTTTGAAGGCAGAGGGGAGGTGCTCTATCAACTTTAAAACACCGAACCAAAAACATTCCCAGCTCCACCTAGAAGGAAAAGAAGAATGGAAAGATGAATTTGCAGTTATTGCGTGACATCATACAGATGAGGAAATTAAAGCCCAGAGACGTGAAGCGACCTGCCCACAGTCCCATAGCCGCAAAGGAACTGACGCAGGATTTGAACCCAAGTCCTCTGACTCCCCCTAAGCTATGCTTGGGAGAGTACAATAGAACAGAGCTGGTAGATGTGTATGCTGAGAACAAGGAGGTCACATTCAAGAAGAGAACTCCTGGTCCCATGATTTTTCAACTAAATGAAGGATTTACTGGTGGCACCAGGGATCCCTTCTAGATCCCCTCCTTTACAGTCTGAGCAACTGGGAAAAGAAAACCTCTCTTGAGAGAATCTTAAAGGGGAAATTCCTAATCCCTCCTCTATGGGACAAAACGTCTGCTTCCTTTCATTGATTATCCCATCGCTCATCAGCTAGCCTAAGAATCCGAAGAGAAAGTCCAGCGACTGAGGAATTGTCAGTGTCTGGGAGGGAGGCTGATAAGACATGTGTGACTGTCAATTTATGGTTTGGGGGGCACCAAGACCTAATGGAATGAGCATGTGGCCGGGAGTCGTGAGATGTGAGATGTTTGACCAGTTCTGCCACTGTTCTCCTGGGTGACCTTGGTCGATCAACCTAACCTCTCTGGGTCTCCATGGAAATAAGGATTCAATACGTGCTCTCTCTTTCTCGTACCCTCTGAGTCCCTTTAGACCGGGAAATATGTCTCTTTGGATTATCATCATCATCATCATCAATCGTATTTATTGAGCGTTTACTGTGTGCAGAGCACTGTACTAAGAGCTTGGGAAATACAAGTTGGCAACATATAGAGACAGTCCCTACCCAACAGTGGGCTCACAGTCTAAAAGGGGAAGACAGAGAACAAAACCAAACATACTAACAAAATAAAATAAATAGGATAGATATGTACAAGTAAAATAAATGAATAAATAAATAAATAGAGTAATAAATATGTACAAACATATATACATATATACAGGTGCTGTGGGGAAGGGAAGGAGGTAAGATGGGGGGGATGGAGAGGGGGACGAGGGGGAGAGGAAGGAGGGGGCTCATTCTGGGAAGGCCTCCTGGAGGAGGTGAGCTCTCAGCAGGGCCTTGAAGGGAGGAAGAGAGCTAGCTTGGCGGATGTTGGGAGGGAGGGCATTCCAGGCCCGGGGGATGACGTGGGCTGGGGGTCGATGGCGGGACAGGCGAGAACGAGGTACGGTGAGGAGACTAGCGGCTGAGGAGCGGAGGGTGCGGGCTGGGCTGTAGAAGGAGAGAAGGGAGGTGAGGTAGGAGGGGGCGAGGTGATGGAGAGCCTTGAAGCCGAAGGTGAGAAGTTTCTGCCTGATGCGCAGATTGATTCGTAGTCATTGGAGATTTTTGAGGAGGGGAGTAATATACCCAGAGCGTTTCTGGACAAAGATAATCCGGGTAGCAGCATAAAGTATGGATTGAAGTGGAGAGAGACACGAAGATGGGAGATCAGAGAGAAGGCTGGTGCAGTAGTCCAGACGGGATAGGATGAAAGCTTGAATGAGCAGGGTAGCGGTATGGATGGAGAGGAAAGGGCGGATCTTGGCAATGTTGCGGAGCTGAGACCGGCAGGTTTTGGTGACGGCTTGGATGTGAGGGGTGAATGAGAGAGCGGAGTCGAGGATCACACCAAGGTTGCGGGCTTGTGAGACGGGAAGGATGTTAGTGCCGTCAACAGAGATGGGAAAGTCAGGGGGAGGACAAGGTTTGGGAGGGAAGACAAGGAGTTCAGTAGAGTAATGAACCCTACCTTCAACTGGGACGTTCTCCCTGCACTTCTGAGCGTCCAACGTCGTCACCCAGGTCTTCTGTGACGTCCTCCCTCTGCTGAAGATCGAAGAAGCACATTGCCATTGACACGACCGTGACTTTTGGGGCACTCTCAGGTGTCGTCTGCTTCATTTCCATCACCACCTCCTGTGTGTGCATCTTCCGGGCCGTGCTGAGGTTGCCGGACGCCAGGGGCCGGGTCAAAGCTTTCTCCACCTGCCTACCCCACCTTGTCATCTTCACTGTTTTCGTCTCTTCAGGTGTATATTTCGACATCAATCTGCCCTCACATTCCTCCTTAATCGTGGACTTGCTGGTGTCCGTGTTCTACACGGTGGTGCCTCCCTCCCTGGACCCCCCAATCTACAGCCTGAGGAACAGGGACATGGAGGCCGCCATGGGCAGGATCCTAAAAGGGTCACTCCGCTCTGCGACAAAATGTCTCCTTACTTGTGCAAATGATCTCACACCACCACTTTAACCAAGGAATTGCCCGTAGACATAGCCAGATACTTAACTTTCCTAGAGGGTTCACAGTAAACGCTGGAAATTATGAGTTGTCAAAGTCTGGGAGGGAGGCGGCTAAGACTGAAGTAGGACTGACAATCCAGTTTCGGGGAGGCATCATGGCCTAAAGGAAGGGGAGTCCGTGTAGACTGTAAACTCAGTGTCCGCAGGGAATGTGCTTAACAACTCCGTGAGACTTAAATCTCTCAAGTTCCTAGTACATTAAATCCAGTTTGGGGTCGGTTCTAATCCCTGCTCTGCCACTTGTCTTCTGTGTGACCCTGGGCGAGCTGCTTCACTTCTCTGTGCCTCAGTGAGTTCATATGTAAATGGGAATTAAGACTGTGAACCCCACGTGAGACAACCCGATTACCTTGTATCTGCCCCAGTGCTTAGAACAGTTCTGGGCACAAAGCAGTTTCTTAACAAATAAAATACATTTTTTAATGTTATTATGACCTACAGGAATGGGAATTGCTCTAGACTGAAAGCTCATTGTGGGTAGGAAACGTGTTTACCAACTCTGTTATATTGAACTTTTCCAAGTGCTTAGTACAGTTCTAGGCACAGAGAAAGTGCTCAAAAAACATGATTAACGAATTGAGTTATGATGTCAGCTCTGCTACTGCCCTGCTGTGTGACCCAAGGGCAGTGAATTAACATCTCTAGGATCTCTCTTCCTCTTGCATTCTGAGTCCCTGTGGGACAGGAATTATGTCAGAACTGATTCTTTTGCTTCTACCCCAGCACGTGGAACAATTTAGGCACACAACCTCTTAATAAACACGATAATGATATCATCATTATCAATGACTTTGATATAACTCTGTGTGTGGGAATGAAAGTTGGAAAATGGGAAGAAGTATGGGAGAAGGGACGAAAGGATGACTGCAGCTCCATTTGTCTTGTCAAATCCATCCTCTCTCATCCAGCGCCTAGAACTGTGCTTTGCACATAGCAAGCGCTTAATAAATGCTATTATCATTATTATTATTACTATCAATCCACCTTTCCTTCCTTCCATCCATCCATCCACTCATCTATCCATCCATCCATCCATCCATCCATCCATCCATCCATCCATCCAACCAGAGCACGCGCTTGGGAGTCTGACGTATTGGGTTCTAATCCCGGTCCCACTCCTTGTCTGCGATGTGACCTTGGGCAAGTCTCTTCACTTCTCTGTGCCTCAGTTCCCTCATCTGTAAAATGGGGATTGACACTGTGAGGCCCATGTGGAACAGGGACTGTGTCCAACCTGATTACCTTGTTTCTACTCCAGCACCTAGACAAGTGCTTGGCACACAGTCAGCACATAACAAAGGCAGTAATTATTACTATTATCATTATCAATGGTATTTGTTGATCAAATCCTGGGTGCAAAGCACTGTAGTAAGCTCTCAGGAGAGTTGAAAGGAGATGTAATTTCGTTGTTCCTGCACTCCAAGAGATTATGTTCTAATGGGGCAGATAGACACAGAATAAATTACATAGAGAAGAAAAGAGAAGGAAAAGATGAGAAAACGGATGAACGCTTGATTGAAGAGTACAGAGTCTATAGTCAGTATGAACAGAGCTTCAACGGATTTCCAATCAGGGCTAGTCAGAAGAAGCAGCGTTGCCTCATGCGTAGAGCACGGGGCAGGGATTCAAATGGACATGGGTTCTGATCTCGGTTCCACCACTCGTCTGCTCTGTAACCTTGGGCAGAATCGCTTAACTTCTCCGTGCCTCAGTTCCCTCATCTGTAAAATGGGATTGAGATGTGAGCCCCAAGGGGGATATGGACTGTGTCCAATCTGATTAGCTTTTAGCTACTCCAGCACTTAGTATAGTGCCTGATACATAGTAAGTGCTTCACAAAGGCCACAAGGAAAAGTTACAGTTGGTTGATTGACTGACAGATTGAGTGTCTCAGGTAATGAATTAGACAAAAGTGAAACCATTCACAGTGGATAAAGACTGTTGGTGAAAACAGGAATATTTGGGACGCTGGGATGCAGAAGCCGCTGTTTCCACGGGAACTCCAAGGGCTGGCAACATCGCTGATGCTGCAGGGACAGGGCCTTCGTCTCCCAGGAACCTCAAGAACCACGTGACCAGAGGGTGCGTGGCTCGTCCAGGCCTCGACCGGGCCCCGAACCATCCTCCATTCGTTCATTCATTCATTCATTCATTCATTCATTCATTAACTCAATCGTATTTATTGAGCGCTCATTCTGTGCAGTGCACTGTACTAAGCGCTTGGGAAGTACAGGTCGGCAACATATAGAGACGGTCCCTACCCAACAAAGGTCTCACAGTCTAGAAGGGGGAGACAGAAAACAAACAAAACATGTGGACAGGTGTCAAATCGTCAGAACAAATAGAATTAAAGCTAAATGCACATCATTAACAAAATAAGAAGATTACTAAATACGTACAAGTAAAATGAATAGAGTAATAAATCTCCAGGGATCGATCCCCTTTGTAGCAGCTCCTGCTTTATCAACAGGGACGGGGACCACAATGAAATCTTCTCAGGGTCTGAGGGAGAGCAGAGACAGACCGAGAGCTCCTCTCTGTTACTTCCTAGCTGACTGTACCCAGGGGTATAAGGGGAAATAGGAGACCAGCCCAATCCTGAAGAGTTCAGAGACCCCCAGCCCCACGTTATCCCCTTGAGAGTGACTAGGGATGCATGGGATGTAGGGGAGGGGTGCGGGGGACAGGGACGAGGTTAGAGATGGAAGGGATGGAGCCAGTCTGGGGCCTAGGTTGGGGTTCGGACCAGGACTGCGGCCCCCAGCGGGTCAGGAGTGCTAGTAGGACGGGATGTTTTCCAGTTCAGTAACCCCGAACCATCACACGCCTCTCCTCCTCCCTCCTCAAACATCACTACCATGCCTACTACCCGCAGGGTTATTGTTCCCCAGCACAGTGTCAGTACTGTGCACAGTGACCTGGGCCTTCAGTGGGTTTCAGAATCCCTTGCAGAGGGTAAATGACAGACAGGGCTGAAAGAGTGTGAGCACCTTTGATTAGCCACTGGCACTATCAGCAATTCCTCCTTGTAAGAGTTCTTCCCGAAAGTTGGGAGAAGGCAAATAGTGGGAAAGGTTGGAATCCCTGCCCTCATGGGCTTTCCAGCGTACTGGGCTAAGTTGACACAGTTTAATTTATTATCAATCAATTCATCTTAAATCACATTTATTGAGTGGTTATTGTGTGCACTAAGCACTTGGCGAGTAATAATTATAATAGTAGTACTTGTTAAGCTCTTACTATGTCCCGAGCCCTGTCCTAATCGCGGGGGTAGATATACGTTAAGCAGGTTATGTGCAGTCCTCCTTCCACATGGGGCTCACAGTCTTAACTCCCATTTTATAGATGAGGTAACTGAGGCTTAGAGATGTTAAACATGGTCAGACAGCAGACATGAGGCAGAGCCGGAATAAGAAATTAGCCGGAATTTGCTGGTACTTCTGACTCCTTCTGACTCTTTCTGACTCCCAAGCTCATGCTCTGTCCACTTTATGACACCATAACAGACACATTCCCTGCCCCTTCTAGAAGAAAAGAAAAAATGGAAAGGTGAATATGCAATTATTGCTTGCGATTTTGCAGATGAGCAGACTGAGGCATACAGAAGTGAAGCGACTTGCCCAAGGTCTCATAGAAACAATGGGAAATAGGGAGGATGAGAACTAAAGTTCTCTGTCTCTCACTAAGCTATGCTTGGGAGAGTACAATAGAACACAGCTGGGAGATGAGTACGCTGTCCCCAAGGAGCTCACAGCCAAGAAATGAACTCCTGGGCCAATGCTTTTTCCACTAAATGAGGATGAAAATGAGTTGATTCTCACTTGAGTTAGGTGAAGTCGGTTTAGATGGCTGGGAAATGAATCAGGGAAGCTGGTTGGAGGGGGGGATTTTAGCAGTGCTCATAATTAGAACTGTGCTCTCTCTGATTTTGAGTGGATAGGAGAGGGAGTTTCAGGCAAGGATGGAAATGGGAGAGTCAATCGCGAGTACCAACTAGATAGTTGCTTTGAGATCTATGTAGACGAGTTGACAGATGAAAATGGGTTATGTGCAGTTATAGGGTGGAAAGCCTTCAAGCTTATTGTGAGTTTTTGTTGCTTGTGTAAAGATACAACTTGCCATAAGAGGAGGTAGAGGAGAGATGTAGGGTGAGCGATTTTTTAGGAAAGGACTAGATCAGTGATGAGGTACGCTTGTATTTGTGTATGTACCAGTGTGAATGCAGATATGTGAGCAAATGGATTCAGCTTGGAGTATACGTGGCTTTTTTTGATATTGTTGGTTTGTTTGTTTGTTTTATGGTGTCATCAAGTGCTTATTATGTGCCAAGTACTGTACTACGCACTGGGGTGGATACAAGCTAATCAGGCTGGACATAGTCCATGCCACATAGGGTGATCACAGTTGTAATCCCCATTTTTCAGATGAGGTAACCGAGACACAGAGAAAGTAAATTACTGGCTCCAGATCACACAGCAGACAAGGTGTGGAGACAGAATTACAATCCAGGTCGTTCTTTCTAACAGGCTCACTCTCTCGCCACTGAATGGATTAATTTATATATAAAGGCACTTCTTGTTTGATTAAAAAACCACCCAAAACGTTGCACAACAGTCATGTACATATCTTTATGTTCCCTGACATCTCCTATCCGCTGTTCATTTTAGGTTCAGTCTCCCCAACCAAAAACAATACTCGAGATTTATTAAGTGCTTACTATGTTTCAAGCAAGGTATTACGTGCTGGGAGATATTCAAGACAATATGGTAGAACATAGTTCGTATCACACAAGAGATTCACAGACTACGTAGGAGGGAAAACAGGTATAGCATCCTCATTTTACTATTGAGAAACCTGAGTCGTAGAGAAATTAAGTCACTTTCCCTTGACTATACAGCCGACAAGTGGTAGAGCTGGAATTAGAACCCACGTCCTCTGACTGCTTCTACGCAGTTCGAAGCTTGGTGCTTCCAAAAGAATGGAAGCTCCTTGCAGGCAGTGAACATATGCACTAATATTGTGTCCTGTGTAGGTACTCAAAACTAGAATTGATTGACTTAGTCCTATTCCTTCACAATCAACATCAATATCTCTAAATTGAAGTCTACCCTCTCTCGTCCTTTGCAGGGAGTAGACATCATTTCCCAGAAATGGTCGATGTCTCCACGGTGAACTCAAAGGTCATTTTGAATTCAATAACTATTTCCTGTCCATAGAGAATCACAATAAAGTGTCCTGTCAATTCCTTCACTCATCCCGTCAATTGACTCTAACTTTGGCTCCTCCCTCATCACATGCAGAAAGTCAATACTGTCTCCCCAAAATGCCCAATGTCTCCATGGAGAGTAAATTCTTCCTGCTGGGTTTCTCGGAAATCTGGGAGCTGCAGTTCGTCCAGGCCCCGCTGTTCCTCCTGGTCTACCTGGCGGCACTGTCGGGGAATCTCCTTATCATAGACATCACCACCCTCGACCGGCGCTTCCACAACCCCATGTACTTTTTCTTCAGGAATCTGTCCAACCTCGACCTCTGCCTCATCTCTGTCACTGTCCTCAAATCCATCACCATCTCCTTGACGAATAACAGCTCCATCTCCTTCTTGGGCTGTGTGGCTCAGCTCTTACTGGTAAACATGTTTGGCGTTCCGGAATATTTTGTCTTCACGGCGATGTCCTATGACCGCTACACCGCCATCTGCCGCCCCCTGTAGTACGAGGTTATTATGGACCAAGGGGCCTGTCAGAAGATGGCCACCACCTCCTGGCTCAGTGGAGGGCTGTTAAGGGTTCTATTTCCAGCTTCAACCTTCTCTCTGTCCGTCTGCGGGCCCAAGGGTGTCCAGTTGGTCGTCTGTGACGTCCCCTCCCTACTGAAGATCACCTGCTCCTAGGACCACATCGCCATCGACGTGAATGGGACCGTCGACATAACGTTAGCCATCGTCTGTCTCATCTCTATCATCATCTCGTACACGCGCATCATCCGGACCGTGCTGAGGATGCCGGCTGCCGTGGGTCAGGCAGAAGGCTTCTCCACTGCCTGGCTCACCTCGCCATTGTTATTATTGTCATTTTGAAAGCCATCACTGCCCATCTGAAGCCACCATCAGACTCCTCCTCGATGCTGGACCTGCTGGCGTCCGTGTTCTATGCAGTGGTACCCCCTGCCGTGAACCCCCTCATCTACATCCGGATGAATCGGGACACGAAGGCCGCCATTGGAAAAGTCATAAAGGGGAGCTTTTTCCACCTTTGTCTCTGGAAACAAAAATACTGTTTCCTTGTGCTGATATTGCCATCACTCACGTCACTAAGACATCCTACAGAGGAGTACATATGAACAGCTATCTTTTCTGGCTGAAAGGAGGCTTTGTCAGAGTCTGGAGGTACGTCTGATAAGACCATTGTGTGATGGACAATCCCAGCTCAGAGGGCATTGCTCTGGGGTCAATTGAAGCTAAGAGTTTGGACCGAGTTTATATCCCACAAGGGGCTCAATCTTCAATCCCATTTTACAAAAGAGGGAACTGATACCACAGAAAAGTGAAGCTACCTGCCCAAAGTCCCACAGTAGACAATTGGTGGAGCCGGGATTATTTCCCAGGTACATCTGACTCCCAGGCCTAAAATCTATCCACTTATCCACGCTGCTTCTCTTGGGAAAGTCATTTAACCTTCATAATTAACAAAACTATTTTTTCTTCCAGGACCATTGAAGCTCTCCAAAATCTATCAGTCTTAGGTGTTGTGGAAAAATTCCCTCCTTGTGTTGCATTCCTTAGTATCGATGTCTTCTTCTGAATAAAGTTTAACCATCCGACCTGCTACTTTTCCTTTCTGAGAGTGAACGTGTTAACAGTGCTGTGACTTGTGAAGCGAAGTAGTATGATCTAGTGGAAAGAGCATGGGCCTGAGTCATTCATTCATTCGTTTTACTGAGGGCCTACTGTGTGCAGAGCACTGTTAGAGCACCTGGGTAGATTGTAGGCTCATCCAAACTGCTAAGGCTGTGCCACAGTGCCAAAACCCGGCAGACGGCTGCCTGGTAGACATGATTGTGCAGTGGATAAGAATAATGATACTACTACTACTATTATTACTACTACTAATAATGATGATATTTGTTAAACTCTTACTATGTGCCAGGCACTGTACTAATCACTGGGGTGAATACAAGCCAATCAGAATGGAGGGGTCTGTGATGATTGGAGTTACTGCAGTGGACAACGCCTCCCTCCGACAAGCCCCCTGCCCGGTCGGGGGACGCAGCCCCTGATCTGAACGTCAACATAGGTCTCGAGTGCGAGTATCTCCCCAGACTGGATCCGACTCTTCCATCCACCTCGTTGTCCTCCCTGTCCTTCCACTCCGCCCTGCACCAAAGTCACTCTCACTGGGGCAGCGTGGGTCGGAGGGGCCCTGGCCTCCCTATCCACTTGGTCTTCTGAGTGGGACAGGTCACGAAGTCTCCAACAAGCTGGGTGCCGCACTTGGCACACAAAATGTGGTCAATCAATTGCAGTGATGGACTACTAGATGGATGAATGAATGGATGGTTGTATCTGAGCAGTTGAATGGGATCTGTATCCATCTTTGCCTCCCTTCTTCCAATGGTCGCACCTACCCTAAGAATGCATCTTATTCTCCACCTCTTCAAAGTGTTAATGCAGGACATCTCCACTAAGAGGCCTACCCTGACTAAGTCGTCTTTACCTTTTCTTCCACTCCCTTCTACGTCGTCCTAACTTGCTGTCTTTATTCATTCCCCTCCCAAACCCACATCTCTTATGTCCATATCCGTAATATATTTCTTCATGTTAATGCCTGTCTCCCACGCCAGACTGTAAGCTCACTGTGGGCAGAAAATGTGTCTGTTATATCGCAATACTATACCAAGTGTTTAGTACAGTGCTGTACATACTGTAAGCAATCAATAAACGTGATTGACTCCTAAATCATTTTTATGAATTTTATATTCATTTTATTAATATCATCACCATCATCCTCAGTCAAAAGGCTTTATTGAGCACTTACTATGTGCAGAGAACTGTACTAAAATCTTGGGAGAGTACAATACAACAAAATCAGCCATCATGTTCCCTGCCCATTACAAACTTGTAGTATAGAAGACCAGCTAATAGAATATTTGGTCAGCCCACTGGATAAAATCACCAAGACCTGGGACAGTTGGGAGGCTGAAATGTCTTGGATATTAGATTGGGAGTCCACGGGTGAATGGATATCCCTACTACCCCCAATACCTTAGCAAAAATTAAAGTAATGTAAGGAATCATTGTTGTCCGTCCATCCGGATTCAAATACCGGCTTTGCCACTAGTCTGCTGTGTGATATTGGTCAAGTCCCTTCACTTTTCTGGCCCTCGGTTACCTCATCTGTAAAATGGGGATTGAGACTGTGAGCCCCACGTGGGACAAGGGATTGTGCCCAACTCGATTTTCTTGTATCCACTCCAGTGCTTAGTACAGTGCCTGGCACAAAGAAAGCACTTAACAAATACCATAATAATTATGATGATGATGTTCATTATTATTAACCCAACTGGAAGATACCCTTGAAAGCAATTACAAGATACCTCTAAATATACTGTTTCAAGACTCTGCAGGGGGTAGCTGGATCTAATCTAGGAAGTATAAATTCATGGGCTTCTGAACAGAATTATAATTAATTATCCTAACCATAATTATCAACGTTATCATTATAGTCTTTATTAATAGTTTATACGTAACAAGTGCTGAGTAGAAACAAAATGATCAGCTCAGACAAAGTCCCTGGCCATAAGAGGCTCAGAATATAAGAGAAAGAGAAAGCGTGTATCAAATCCTCGTGTTACAGAGACCCAGAGAGTTTAAGGTGGTGACCCAAGGTCATACAGCTGGCAAATAGAAGGGTTGGCATTAAAACCGAAATGTCATGGCTTCCAGTGGAATGATCAATCCCCTCTAGACAGTAAGATCCTCGTGGGCAGGAAACGTGCCTACCAAATCTTTTCTTGATCCTCCCCTCCAGACCCTGTCTTCCCCTTGATTTTCCCAACACCGCAGACTACCCACCATTCGTCCTGTCTCATATGCCCATAGCTTTGGCATTATCCTCGGCTCCTCTCTCTCATTCAACCCACAAATTCAATCCATCACTAAATCCTGTCGGTTTCACCTTCACACCATGGCTAAAATCTGTCCTTTCCTCCCATTCATTCATTCATTCCTTCATTCACTCAATCATATTTATTGAGCGCTTACTGTGTGCAGAGCACTGTACTATGCGCTTAGAAATTACAAGTTGGCAACATATGGAGACGGTTCCCACCCAACAGCGGGCTCACAGTCTAGAAGGGGGAGACAGACAACAAAAAAAAAACATATTAACAAAATAAAATAAATAGAATAAATATGCACAAATAAAATAAATAAATAAATAAATAGAGGAATAAATACGTACAAACATGTATACATATATACAGGTGCTGTGAGGAGGGGAAGGAGGTAGGTCAGAGAGGATGGGGAGAGGAAGGAGGGGGAGAAGAAGGAGGAGGCCAAGTCTGGGAAGGGCTCCTGGAGGAGATAAGCTCTCAGGTGGGCATTGAAGGGAGGAACAGAGCTACCTTGGTGGATGTGCGGAGGGAGGGCATTCCAGGCCATCGGGAAGACGTGGGCCGGGGGTCGAGGGCGGGACAGGCAAGAACGAGGCACGGTGAAGAGATTAGCGGCAGAGGAGCGGAGGGTGCGGGCTGGGCTGTAGAAGGAGAGAAGGGAGGTGAGGTAGGAGGGGGCGAGGTGATGGAGAGCCTTGAAGCCGAGGGTGACGAGTTTTTGCCTAATGCGTAGCTTGATTGGTAGCCACTGGAGATTTTTGAGGAGGGGAGTAACATGCCCAGAGCGTTTCTGGACATAGACGATCCAGGCAGCAGCGTGAAATATGGATTGAAGTGGGGAGAGACAGGACTATGGGAGATCGGAGAGGCGGCTGATGCAGTAATCCAGACGGGATAGGATGAGAGCTTGAACAATCAGGGTAGCGGTTTGGATGGAGAGGAAAGGGTGGATCTTGGCAATGTTGCGGAAGTGAGACCGGCAGGTTTTGGTGATGGATTGGATGTGAGGGGTGAACGAGAGAGCGGGGCCGAGGGCTACACCATGGTTGCGGGCTTGTGAGACGGGAAAGATGGTAGTGCCATCAACAGTGATGGGAAAGTCAGGGAGAGGGCAGGGTTTGGGAGGGAAAATAAGGAGTTCAGTCTTGGACATGTTGGCGGGCAGACATCCAGATGGAGATGTCCTGAAGGCAGGAGGAGATGCGAGCCTGAAGGGAGGTAGAGAGATCAGGAGCAAGGATGTAGATCTGGGTGTCATCAGCGTAGAGATGATTGTTGAAGCCGTGGGAGTGAATGAGTTCACCAGCGGAGTGAGTGTAGATAGAGAACAGAAGGGGACCAAGAACTGACCCTTGAGAAACACCTACAGTAAGGGGATGGGAGAGGGAGGAAGAACCCGCCAAAGAGACTGAGAATGAACGGCCGGAGAGATAAGAGGAGACCCAGGAGAGGACAGAGTCTGTGAAGCCAAGGTTGGATAGTGTGTTGAGGAGAAGGGGGTGGTCCACAGTGTCCAAGGCAGCTGAGATTTCGAGGAGGATTAAGATAGAGTATGAGCCGTTGGATTTGGCAAGCAGGAGGTCATTGGAGACCTTTGAGAGGGATGTTTCCGTGGAATGTAGGGGACAGAAGCCAGATTGGAGGGGGTCGAGGAGAGAGTTGGCGTTGAGGAATTCGAGGCAGCGCTTGTAGACGACTCGATCAAGGAGTTTGGAAAGGAATGGTAGGGCGATAACTAGAAGGTGAGATGGGGTCGAGAGAGGGTTTTTTTTAGGATGGGGAGACGTGGGTATGTTTGAAGGCAGAGGGGAAGGATTCAGTGGAGAGTGAGCGGTTGAAGATGGAAGTTAAGGAGTGGAGGAGGGACCGAGCGAGAGATTTCATAACATGAGACGGAATGGGGTCAGAAGCACAGGTGGCCGGAGTAGCACTTGAGAGGAGGGAGGAGATCTCCTCTGAGGATACTCCTGGGAAGGATGGGACAGTAGCGGTCACTCTCCACTGGTTCCTTCTTCTCTGCCTTCAAACATGCCCACGTCTCCCCCATTCTAAAAAAGTCCCTCTCTCGACCTCATCTCACCTTCTAGTTATCGCCCTATCTCCCTCCTACCATTCCTTTCCAAACTCCTTGAACGACTCATCTACACGCGCTGCCTCGAATTCCTCAAGGCCAACTCTCTCCTCGACCCCCTCCAATCTGGCTTTCGTCCCCTACATTCCACGGAAACAGCCCTCTCGAAGGTCACCAATGACCTCCTGATTGCCAGATCCAACGGCTCATACTCTATCTTAATCCTCCTCGACATCCCAGCTGCCTTCGACACTGTGGACCACCCCCTTCTCCTCAACACACTATCCAACCTTGGCTTCACAGACTCTGTCCTCTCCTGGTTCTCCTCTTATCTCTCCGGCCGTTCATTCTCAGTCCCTTTGGCGGGTTCCTCCTCCGCCTCCCATCCCCTTACTGTGGGTGTTTCTCAAGGGTCAGTTCTTGGTCCCCTTCTGTTCTCTATCTACACTCACTCCGCTGGTGAACTCATTCGCTCCCAAGGCTTCAATAATCATCTCTACGCTGATGACACCCAGATCTACATCCTTGCCCCTGCTCTCTCTCCCTACCGTCAGGCTCGCATCTCCTCCTGCCTTAAGGACATCTCCATCTGGATGTCTGCACACCATGTAAAACTCAACATGTCCAAGACTGAACTCCTTATCTTCCCTCCCAAACCCTACCCTCTCCCGGACTTTCCCATCGCTGTTGACGGCCCTACCATCCTTCCCGTCTCACAAGCCCGCAACCTTGGTGTCATCCTCGACTCTGCTCTCTCGTTCACCCCTCATATACAATCCATCACCAAAACCTGCCGGTCTCACTTCCGCAACATTGCCAAGATCCACCCTTTCCTCTCCATCCAAACCGCTACCCTGATTGTTCAAGCTCTCATCCTATCCCGTCTGCATTACTGCATCAGCCGCCTCTCCGATCTCCCATAGTCCTGTCTCTCCCCACTTCAATCCATATTTCACGCTGCTGCCTGGATCGTCTATGTCCAGAAACGCTCTGGGCATGTTACTCCCCTCCTCAAAAATCTCCAGTGGCTACCAATCAATCTGCGCATCAGGCAGAAACTCGTCACCCTCGGCTTCAAGGCTCTCCATCACCTCACCCCCTCCTACCTCACCTCCCTTCTCTCCTTCTACAGCCCAGCCCGCACCCTCCACTCCTCTGCCGCTAACCTCCTCAATGTGCCTCTTTCTCACCTGTCCCACAGTCGACCCTTGGCCCACGTTCCTCCCCTCGGCCTGGAATGCCCTCCCTCCACACATCCTCCAAGCTAGCTCTCTTCCTCCCTTCACAGCCCTACTGAGAGCTCACCTCCTCCAGAAGGCCTTCCTAGACTGAGCCCCCTCCTTTCTCTTCCCCTCTTCCCCCTCCCCTTCCCCCGCCTTACCTCCTTCCCCTCCCACAGCATCTGTATATATGTATGAATGTTTGTACGTATTTATTACTGCATTTATGTATTTATTTTATTTGTACATATTTATTCTATTTATTTTATTTTGTTAATATTTTTTGTTGTTGTTGTTGTCTGTCTCCCCCTTCTAGACTGTGAGCCCGCTGTTGGGTAGGGACCGCCTTTATATGTTGCCAAATTGTACTTCCCAAGCTCTTAGTACTGTGCTCTGCACAAAATAAGCGCTCAATAAATACGATTGAATGAATGAATGAATGAATGAAGGGGCAGGGAATGTGTCTGACATGGTGTTATACAGTGGAAAGAGCATGAGCCTTGGAGTCAGAATGAGTCAGAAGTACCTGGGTTCCAATTCCCGGTCCACCATATATCTGCTGTGTGACCATGAGCATGTCAATTAACTTATCTGAGCCTCAGTTACCTCACCTGTAAAATGGGGGTTAGGACTCTGAGCCCCATGTGGAACAAGGACTGTATCCAACCTGTTTAACTCGTATCTACCCCAGTGCATAGGACACTGATGGGGGCATAGTAAGAGCATAACAAGTACTACTATTATTTTAATACCCTCCAAGTACTTAGTGCACACAGTAAGCGCTCAATCAATATGATTCAAAATTAATTGAATGATAGTAAATTAAACTGTGTCAACCAATCCCAGTAGGTTGGAAAGCCCATGAGGGCAAGGATCCTCACCTTGCCCCCTATTTCCCATCTCCCAACATATGGGAAGAACTCTTACACGGAGGAATTGCTGATAGTGCCAGTGGCTGTCTCTCAGCCTTGTCTGTCATTTACCCTCTGTAAGGGATTCTGGAACTCACTGAAGGCCAAAGTCACTGTCCACAATGATGACGCTGTGCTGGAGCACCGTAACCTGGCGAGTGGTAGCGAGGTAGCATGGTAGCGAGGTTTGAGGAGGAAGGAGGAGAGGTGTGTGACAGTTGATGGTGATTTAACTGGAAAATACATCCCCCCTGCTTGCATCCCTAGCCCTTTGGAGGCCCCGGCCCTGGTCCGAACCTCAGTTAAGGCCCCAGACTTGCTCCATCTCTTGTAACTTCATCCTCGTCCCCCCCACCCCTCCATCCCATTCACCCCCAGTCACTCTCACCCCGGCAGAGTGGGGTTGGGGACCCCTGCAGGCCCGGGCTGGTCCTCTCTTTCCCCTCATACTCATGGGTTCGGTCATCCAGGAAGGAACAGAGAGGAGCTCTCGATCCCTCTCCACTCTTCCTCAGACCCTGAGAAGCTCTCCAGGTGAGCCCTCGTCCCCATAGATAAAGCAGGAGCTGCTTCAAGGGGGATCCTTGAAGGATACCTCAGGACCCTGCCAAGAGACCTCGCACTCTGAATAAACCAAGCACCCTCTGGTCACGTGGTTCCCGAGGCTCCTGGGAGACAAGACCGCAGTTCCTACAGTATCAGCGATGGTGACAGCGCTCGGGGTTCCCATGGAAACAGCTGAATCTGCATCCCAGCTTCCAAAAAGTACCTGTTTTCACTGACAGTCTTGACCCATTGTGTATGGTTTCATCTTTGTCTAATTCACAACATGAGACACTCATTCTGTCGGTCAGTCAGCCGACTGTAACATTTTCTTAGGGCCTTTGTGAAGCGCTTGCTATTTATCAGGCACTATAGGAAGTGTTGGAGCAATTACAAAATAATCAGATTAGACAGAGTCGATGTGCCCTTTTGAGGCTCACTTCTCAGTCCCCATTATACAGATGAGTGAACTGAGACACCAGAACTATATTGCAACCTGTTCACCTTCATGTCAAGAGTAGCAGCGTGGCTCAGTGGAAAGAGCACGGGCTTGGGAATCAGGTCATGGGTTCCAATCCTGGCTCTGAAACTTGTTAGCTGTGTGACTTTGGGCAAGTCACTTAACTTCTCTGTGCCTCTGTTCCCTCATCTGCAAAATGGAGATTAAGACTGTGAGCCTCATGTGGGACCTGAGTACCTTGTATCCCCCAAGGCTTATAACAGTGCTTGGCACATAGTAAGCGCTTAACAAATGTCATTATCATTATTATTTTTTTTTCAATATTCATTCCCACCCCAGAGTCATGCTAAAGAGCATATCATTGTATTTTCATAATCATTACTAGTAATGATATCATTATTGTATTTATTAAGAGGTTGTGTGCCTAAATCGTTCCACTTGGATTAGAAACAAAAAATTGATTAATTAATTCATTCAATCTAATTTATTGAGTGCTTACGGTGTGCAGAGCACTGTACTAAGCGTTTGGAAAGTACAATTCTGCAACATATAGAGACAGTCCCTACCCAACAACGGGCTCATAGTCAAGAAGGGGGAGACTGACCGCAAATCAGAACAAGTAGACAGATGACAATAGCATAAAAATAAATAGAATTATAGATATATACACATCATTAATAAAATAGAGTAATAAATATGTAGGAATCTACACAACTGCTATGGGGAAGGGAAAGGGGTAGGGCAGAGGGAAGGAGTGGGGGCGATAGGGAAGGGAGAAGGAGGAGAGGATAATGGGGGTTCAGTTTAAGAAGGCCTGCTGGAGGAGATGAGCTGTCAGTAGGGCTTTGAATAGAGGAAGAGAGCTGGTTTGGTGGATGTGTGGAGGGAGACCATTCCAGGCCTGAGTATGACGTGTGCAAGGGGTCGAGGGAAGGATAGGTGAGAACGAGGCACAGTGAGGAGGTTAGCGGCAGAGGAGCTGAGTGTGTGGCCTGGGCTGTAGAAGGAGAGAAGGGAGGTGAGGTAGGAGGGGGCAAGGTGATGGAGAGCATTGAAGTCAATAGTGAGGAGTTTTTGCTTCTTGTGAAGGTTGATAGGCAACCACTGGTGTTTGTTGAGGAGGGGAGCGACATGCCCACAGCGTTTCTCTAGAAAGATAATCCGGGCAGCAGAATGAAGTATAGAATAAATCAGGGAGAGACAGAGGGATGGGACATCAGAAAGGAGGGTGTTGCAGTAAGCCAATCGGGATAGGATAAGAGACTGCACCAACATTCTTGGGATGGAGAGGAAAGGGTCGATCTTTCAGATGTTGTGGGGGTGAGACCGGCAGGTTTTGGTGACGGATTTGATGTGTGGGGTAAATGAGAGAGTGGACTCAAGGATGACACCAAGATTCTGGGCTTGTGAGACGGGAAGGCAGGTAGTGCCGTCCACAGTGACGGGAAAATCAAGAAGAGGACAAGGTTTGGGAGGGACGATAAGGAGCTCATTCGTGGAGTTATTGAGTTTCAGATGGCGGGTAGACATCCAGATGGCGATATCTGGAAGTCAGGAGGAGATATGAGCCTGGAAGGAGGGAGAGGGAACATGGAAGGAGATGTAGATTTAGGTGTCATCAGCGTAGAGATGATAGTTGAAGCAGTGAGAGCGAATGAGTTCACCAAGGGAGTACGTATAGATGGAAAAATCAATTCAGACACAATTACTGTCCCACAGGGGCTCAGAGTACAAGAGGTAGAGGAATCCTAGGGATGTTAAGTGACTGCCCCTAGGTCACAAAGCAAGTCAGTAGCAGAGCTTGCATCAGAAATCGTCTCAATCAATCAATGATATTTATTAAGCACTTACGCTGGGCCCAACACCGTGCTAAGCACTTGGAAAAGTTCAATATAATGTAGTTGGTAGATACATTCCTTGCCCACAATGAGCTTACAGTCTAGAGCGATTCCCGTTCCTTTAAGCCATGATCATTTTTTAAATTATCATATTTGTTAAGCTCTTACTATGTGCCAAACACTGGTCTATGCACTTGGGTAGAGACAAGGTAACCGTGTTATCCCACGTGAAATTCACAGTCTTAATCCACATTTTACAGATGAGGTTACTGAGGCACAGAGAAGTTAAGTGGCTAGCCCGAGGTCACACAGAAGGCAAGTGGCAGAGCAGGGATTAGAACCGCCACCAAAAACTGGATTTAATGTACTAAGAACTTGGGAGAGTTCAGTTTAACAGTGTTGTTAAACACATTCCCGGTGCACAATGAGCCTGCAGTCTACAGGGAATCCCCTTCCTTTAGGCCATGATGCCTCCCCAAAACTGGATTGTTAATCCTACTTGAGTCTTAGCCGCGTCCCTTCCAGACTTTGACAATTCATCAATGTCCAGGGTTTTCTGTGAACAGCTAAGTATCTGGGTAGGTCCAGTGGCAATTCTTTGGTTAAGTGGTGATGTGGGATTATTTGCCCAAGGAAGGAGACATTTTGTTCCAGAGCAGAGGCTGGGTGAGTGACCTTTTTAGGATCCTGCCCATGGCAGCCTTCATGTCCCGGTTCCTCAGACTGTAGATGACGGGGTTCAGCGAGGGGGGTACCACTGCGTAGAACACAGACACCAGCAGGCTCATGATCAAGGAGGAGTCTGAGGGCGGCTTGATGTGGACAGATACACCTGCAAAGAAGAAAACGGTGATGACGGCGAGGTGGGGCAGGCAGGTGGAGAAGGCTTTGGCCCGGCTCTCGGCGGCTGACATCCTCAGCACGGCCCGGAAGATGTGCACGTACGAGATGATAATGAGAATGAAACAGACGATGCCTAATGTTATCCCGGTGGTGACGCTCATGTCAACGGCGACATGCTCCTCGTAACAGGTGATCTTCAGTAGGGAGGGGACGTCACAAAAAAACTGCTGGATGATGTTGGACCCACAGAAGGACAGGGAGAAAGTCGAAGCTGAAAACAAGATTCCAAGCAGGACCCCACCAAGCCACGAGACAGCTGCCATCCTCCCACAGGCTCCTCGAGCCATGACGACCTCGTAGCTCAGGGGAAGGCAGATGGCCGCATAACGGTCGTAGGGCATGACCGTGAGGATGAACAGGTCTGAGCTGGCAAACCAGACCACGGAAAAGACCTGGACAGCACAGCCCACTAGGGAGATGGATCTTCTCTCGGTCAGAGAGTTGTGGATGGAGTTGGGAACGGTGACGGAGATAAGGCAGAGGTCTAAGACGGACAGGTTCCTGAGGAAGAAGTACATGGGGGTGTGGAGGCGCCGGTCGAGGGCGGTGACGATGACGATGAGGAAATTCCCAGTCAGGGCTGCTAGGTAGACAAGGAGGAACAGCGCGGCGTGAACCAGTTGCAGCTCTCGGACCTCCGAGAATCCCAGCAGGAGGAATTCCCTCACTGTGGAGATGTTGGTCATTGGTAAGTGATGATGACTCCCTGCAAAGGACAAAGATCTTGATGAGGTGAAGATATCAACAGGGATTTTGCCGATGAGTCTATCGGAGTAGCTACTGGAGGTACATTTGAAAAGAATTATCAATTACAAAATGACCTAGAAACTTGGTAAATGACTTTCACGTAACTAGGAGGGAATTCCAAAAGTGAATTGACATCATAATTCTCCAGGTGGGGACAACAAGATGACAAATAAATAATAGGGGAAAGCAATCACAGAAGGACAGTCACACAGAGTCAATCGTATTTGTCGAGCACTTGCAGTGTGCAGAGCACTGTGCTAATGATAGCATTTGTTAAAGGCTTACTATGTGCAAAGCACTGTTCTAAGCGCTGGGGAGGATACAAGGTGATCAGGTTGTCCCACATGTGACTCACAGTCTTCACCCCCATTTTACAGATGAGGTAACTAAGGCACAGAGAAGTTAAGTGACTTGCCCAAGGTCACACAGCTGACAAGTGGAGGAGCTGAGATTTGAACCCATGACCTCTGACTCCCAAGCCCATGCTCTTTCCACTGAGTCACTCTGCTTCACTTGGAAGAGTACAATACAAGCAGGTTGGTAGATGCATGCACCCATAAACGTAACTAGTCACTCATTCGGCTCTTCCCTGACCCCCAAACCTGTTCCGTAGGGAGAGCTGGAGAACATTGCCCCCTGCTCCTTCCCCAGATATCCTTCTTCCCTAAAGTCTGGGATTTTCCTACCCTGTCCTGACCACGTACACACAAGCAGGCGCGCACACACACACACACGTACGCACACGCACACGCGCGCGCGCGCACACACACACACACACAAAGCTGCGGGTCCAGGGAATCCAACTGCAACTGTCTCTAAACGAGGAAAATGAATTTCCGAGTGACTTGAACTTCCCAAGCGCTTAGTACAGTGCTATGCACACAATAAGAGCTCAATAAATACGACTGAATAAATGAAGTCTGGCTAAACAGTGAAGGGTCTGGCGTGGGGCCCCAATTACATATGTTGCCTCGGGCTTGGCATAGGGCTTGAAGAAATGATTAATCGATGGTATTTCCTGAGTGCTTACTGTGTGCGGAGCACTGGACTAAAGCATTAAGGAAAGGACAATCCAACAGAGTTGGTAGAGACATTCCCTGCCCACAGTGAGCTGACAGTCAAGGGGAATGGAAGAATGATGGGCCGTTGATGAAGGGACGACGGAGGGATGATGGAGGGACAATGCAACGGTGATGGAGGGATAACGGACGGCCGATGGAGGTTCAGTGAAGGGATGAAAGCGAGACGATGGAGCAGGTGTCCTAGAACAAACAGCAGAAGAGTGCTGGTCCACGTACAAAGACCATGCGACTGAGACCCTGAGCAGAGAAAGTGATTCCAGTACTAGTGGCTTCCACTATCTCGTCCCTGCTAAAGGCTGGTTTCTGCTCCTGCAAACCCACCTGCAATGCTGCCCTGGTCCGAACTTCAACCTGGGAGGCAGGTGCGAAATTATCCACACACTCACGATGGGCTGCTGGCCTCTTTCGGTCCCTCAATCACGACCCCAGGGAGCACCCACCGGGGCAGCGTGGAGCTGGGACTCGCCGACCTCTGCCAGGCTGGTCTCGTCCCCTCTTTCCCCTCGGTCTAATGGGTTCGGTAAACCAAGGAGCGACATCGAGGAGCCCTCAGGCCCACTCCATTCTCCCGCTAACACTGAGAGGCTTCTCAGAGATGGACCCTGTCCCCAGAGAAAAAGCATCCGTCGTTCTGAGGGGAATCCCTGGAGGACGTATCGGGGCCCAGAGAAGTAAAGTGAATCGCCCAATGTCACACACCAGATAAGTGGCTGAACTGGGATTAGAACCCAGGTTCTCTTGACTCCCGGGCCCACGCTCTTTCCACTAAGCAACACTGTTTTTACTTTAGAGAAATTACAACTCTGACCCTGGTCATCCTGTTCCCTATTGAAATTTCCCTCACCTTTCCCCTGCTCCTCTCCGGAGTCACTGCGCCTGTCCTGGGCTGGGGAGCACCGACATCTGCTGAAAAAGAGGCTCACTCTATCTTGTCGGTCCTGGATGCTGGTGGCAGTGAGAGGAAGGTCTGGCTGAGAGATGAGGGCTGTCAGGATCCTCCTCCCCTCTGCTCTACGGATGTCTGTGCCGTCCCCTCAGACAATGGCCGGGTTATTTCCTGTTGGATTCCCTGTGGGAAGAAGGGCCCAGGGCTCCACTGAGACAGCTGACTGCCCTGGAATCTCGGAAGGCCAGGATCATGGGCTCCCTGTGGTACCGGCTCCCACAATCTAAATGACTGTCCTTTCCCACGTGGTTCCCACTCTGGGACTCCTTCCTATGATAACATCAGCAGACTAATCATCATTCCTTTTATGTGATTAATAATAGCGTTCTGGTTAAACTCTGAGGTTTGGAGCTTCATCCCATGCCAGGGCCTGGGACCATCTGAAATCTGCAGCAATCCAATTTAGACATTCCCCTCTAGACAGTAAACTCATCATGGGCAGGGAACGTGTCTACCAACCCTGTTATATTGTTGTATCGTACGTTCCCAAGAGCCTAGTACCATGGTCTGCACATAGTAATGGTCTGCACATAGAAAGTGCTCACTAAATATGATCCATTGATTGATATGCATTATTTCCCCGTATGGAATTCTTATTTGCATTCTCCATTCCTCCCAAGCTCACCATCCCACTGTGCCTCATTCCAAACTCCCCCCAGTCAGACCCCTACCTCACCACCTTTCTCCCACTTGGAATTCCCTCTCCCTTCATATCCACCAGACCACAGCGCTTCCCATCTTCAAAACTCCTTCCTGAAACTCTATTAAATCCACGGGACCTTCCCTGAATATTTTTTTATAATGGTACGTTGCAAGTGTTTACTATTTTCCAGGAACCGTTCTAAGCACTGAAGCACATACAAGCTAGTCAGGTTGGACACAGTCCTTGTTCCGCATAGGACGTCCAGTCTTAATCCCATTTTACATATGAGGTAGGTGAGGCAATAAATGAAATGACTTGCCCAGGGTCACATTGCAGACAAGTGGTGGAGGCTGAATTAGAAAGTAGGTCCTCTGACTCCCAGGTCCATGCTCTATCGACTACGCCACGCTGCTTCTCGAAGTTTCATCTTGCTCATGACTTCAAACAATGAATCGGTCATTTAATCAATTGTATTTTCTGACGTCTTCTGATTGCAAATCTAGAGCGAACAAGAAATGACTCTAAATGCATCCTAAAACCCTCCCTCGGCTGGCTTGGGAACTCAACATAGAAAAGAAGCATAATAAACAGCATTGCTTATTGGCAAGATCCCGGGATTGGGAGTCAGAATATGTGAATTCAGTTCAATGCATTCTCTCCTCAGAAGGGCCCTGTCTCCTTTCAAAATATCTCAGTAATGGAAAATGGAGAAATAATCTGTAAGTCCACATTCCCTCCTACCCCTTACCAGTACATCAGAGCACAGCATTCCCCATCTTCAAAACCCCTCCGTCATCCCACCACTTCCAGGATGCCTAGCACGATTAATTTTTCTTCTCCCTAAATCATCTTCTCACAACTACCAATCAACATCTTAGACCTCTTCCCTATTTTTGTACTCACACCCACCATTATAGTTTTGTACATAGTGGCTTTTATAAAATGTACTCCTTAAGCACATATTCTCCCTCTACCCTACCCCCCTCACTCTGCCCTACCCCCTACCCCTCCCCACACCAGTTGTGTATATTTTTACATATTTGTTACTCTATTGATTTTATTAATTCTATTTATTTTGATGATACTGAAACCTGTCTACTTGTTTCCCCCTTCTAGACTGTTAGCCTGTTGTTGGGTAGGGACTGTCTCTGTATGTTGCCGAATTGTCATTTCCAAGCACTTAGTATAGGGCTCTGCACACAGCAAAAGCTCAATAAAAAAGGATTGAATGAATGAATGAATCTATTTTAACATTCGTTCCATTCTCTGCTTCATCCTCTCATTCATTCATTCATTCATTCATTCAATCGTATTTATTGAGTGGTTACTGTGTGCAGAGCACTGTACTAAGCGCTTGGGAAATACAAGTAGGCAACATATAGAGACGGTTCCTACGCAACAACGGACTCAGTCTAGAAGGGGGAGACAGACAACAAAACAAAACATGTAGACAGGTGTTAAAATCGTCAGAATAAATAGAATTACAGCTACATATACATCATTAACACAATAAATAGAATAGTAAATATGTACAAGTAAAATAAATAGAGTTTTTAATTAATTCGTGAATTAATTCTGTATCTATCTCCTATGTTATATTTTAAGTTCTTGGAAAGCAAGGATGGTGTTTATTTTGATATATCTGAAGGGTTCACTACAGTACATTACACCCAGGATGCATTCAACAAGGATGGATGGGTTGTTGGATGGATGGATGGATGGGTGGATGGATGGATGGATGGATAGATGGATGGTTGGATTGTCTACTATGTGACATTAGGCAAGGCATTTCACTTCTCTGTGCCTCATTTATCGTATCTGTAAAATGGGAATTGAGACTGTGAACACCATGTGGGACAGGGACTGTAAACCTGATTAGCTTGCATCTGCCCCCAACATTTAGTACAATGCCTGGCACATAGTAAGCGCTTAACAAATAATGCTATTATTATTATTATTATGGTTGGATGGATGCGTGGTTGGATTGATGGATGGATTGGATGGATGAACAGACAGATGGACGGATAGGTGGTCGGACGGATGTATGGATGGGTGAACGAATGGATTCGAGGCAAGGATTTGATCAGTCAGATTCATTCATTCATTCATGCAATCGAATTTACTGATAGCTTACTGTATGCAGGGCTTCTGGAAAGTAAAATTCAGCAGTAAATAAAGACAATCCCTCCCCACAAGGGGCTCACAGTCTGAAGGGAAGGGAGGCAGACAGGCATCAAAACAAATAAACAGGTAGCCAAATGTGGGGAACAGTTTACATGATTGCATCCCTTCTCCCTTGTCACCCTCCGATTTTCTAATTTTCATACCCACCAAGAGTGATATTAAAATTCATAGAATTACTGTTATTATCAGTAGCAGTATCAACAGCATCATTATTGAATTTATTAAGAACTTACTTGCAAAAGACTGACAAGTGCTGGAGTAGAAACAAAGTATTCAGGTCGGACACGTTTTCTGACCCACAGGGGCTCTGACTGTAAGAGAAAGGGAGAGCACATATTGAATCCCTATTTTACAGAGCGCCCCAAAGAGGTTAAGTGGCTGGACAGGTCATACAGCAGGCCGGTGGAAGAACCGGGTAGACCTTTCAAATCTCATGTCTCCCAACTACATGCTCATTCCATTAAACCATGATGCTGCCCAAACAATCACTTGTCAGTCATTTATTTATTTATTCAATCATATTTATTGAGTACTTACCGAGTGCAAAGCACCATACTAAGCTCTTGGAAAGTGCAATTCAGACTAAAGAGAGTCAATCTCTGCCCACACGTCTTGTTAGCCCCTGTCCCAGACATTGACAAATCCTCAGGCGCTGGACTTTATCTTTGGACAGCTCTTTATATGGTTCCTCAGAACCCTTATGAGGAATGGGATAGTGTGCAAAAGGAAACAGACATTTTGCCTTTTATAGGAGGGAGGAGGAATGTCCCCTTTAGGACTGTCCCCTGGGCATTGTTCGTGTCCCGGTTCCTTCTGGCTGTAGACGAGGGGGCTCAGGGCCAGGGGCTCCAAGGTGTAGAACACCATCAACAGCAGGGCCAGCTTCGAGGGGGAACATAACAGAGGCCTCATGTAAGCAAACAAACAAGCCATGACAAGACAGTGACGACGACAAGGTGGGGCAGACACGTGGAGAAGGATTTGGCCCTGTTCTCAGTGGCCGGCATCCTCAGCACCACCCTGAAGATGTGCACGTATAAAACGATGATGAGAGTGAATCAGACGACACCTAAATCTATCCCAACGATGACGCTCACATAGATGGCGACGTGGTACTGGGAGCAGGAGATCCTCAGCAGGGAGGGGACATCACAGAAAACCTGCTGGATTCTATTGACCCCACAGAAGCTCAGGGAGAAAGTTGAAGCTAAATACAAGACACCAAACATCACCCCGGTGAACCAGGAGGCGGCCACCATCTTTCCACAGGTCCTGTTGTTCGTGATGAGCAAATGGCACAGTGTGTGGCAGATGGTGGCGTAGCGGTCGTAGGACATCGCTGTAAGGAAGAGAAACTCTGAACCTGCAAACAGGACCAACAAGAAGATATGAGCGGCACATCCCAAGACGGAGATGGAGTTGCAGTTGGTCAAGGAGTTGAGAATTGAGTTGGAACAATATGGTGAAGAGGCAGAACTTGAGGACAGACAGGTTCCTGAGGAAGAAATACATGGGGCTGTGGAGGCGCCATTCAGGGATGGTGACGGCTATGATAATAATAATAATGTTGGCATTTGTTAAGCGCTTACCATGTGCAAAGCACTGTTCTAAGCGCTGGGGGGGTACAAAGTGATCAGGTTGTCCCACGTGAGGCTCACAGTCTTAATCCCCATTTTACAGATGAGGTAACTGAGGCTCAGAGAAGTTAAGTGACTTACCCAAGGTCACACAGCAGACATGTGGCGGAGCCGGGATTCAAACCCATGACCTCTAATTCCAAATCCCGTGCTCTTTCCACTGAGCCACGCTGATGATGAGGACATTCCCCGTCAGGGTCGCCAGGTAGACCAGGAGGAACAGTGCGGTGTGGACCAGCTGCAGCTCCCGGATCTCTGAGGAATCCAGCAAGAGGAATCCTGTCACCGTGAAGACGCTGGGCATTTTGGAGAGGCAGCACTGACTTTCTGCAATTGGTGAGGGAAGAGCCAAAGATAGAGTCAAATGATGGAATGAGTGAAGGAACTGACAGTATACTTGCTGGTGATTCTCTAGGAGTATTAACAGTTATTGAATTCAAAGTGATATTTGAGTTCACCGTGGAGATATTGAGCATTTCCTGGAAATGATGTCGACTCCCTGCACGGGGAGAGGGAGGAAAGACTTCAATTTTGAGACGCTGATTCTGGGGGTGAAGGAATAGGACTAAGTCAATCAATTTCATGTAATGAGAACCTACAGAGTACACAGTATTAGTACATATGATTAGTGTACCCAAAGAGCTTCCATTGTATTAGAAGCACCAAGGTTCGAACCGTGCAGAATCATTGTGCAGTATTGCAAAGAACACAGGCCTGGGAGTCAGAGAACCTGGGTTCTAATCCCAACTCTACCCTTTGTCGGCTGCATAGCCATGGGAAAATGACTTAATTTCTCTACGTCTCAGTTACTCAATTGTAAAATCAGGATTTGAAACCTGTTTTCCCACCTACCTACTACGTGAATACGTCGTGGGACTCGGAATGTGTTCTACCAAGTTGCCCTGAATCTCCCCCATTCATTCATTCATTCAGTCGCATTTATTGAGCGCTTACTGTGTGCAGAGCACTGTACTAAGCGCTTGGGAAGTACAAGTTGGCAACATATAGAGATGGTCCCTACCCAACGGCGGGCTAGCAGTCTAAGAGGGGTAGACAGACAACAAAACAAAACATATTAACAAAATAAAATAAATGGAATAAATATGTACAAGTAAAATAAATAGAGTAATAAATATGTACAAATATATATACATATATACAGGTGTTGTGGGAAGGGGAAGGAGTCAAGGCAGGGGGATAGGGAGGGGGAAGAGGTGGAGAGGAAGGAGGGGGTCTTTAGTCTGGGAAGGCCTCCTGGAGGAGGTGAGCTCTCAGTAGGGCTTTGAAGGGCTTATAATAGTTTGCTTGACACATAGTAAACACTTAATGAATACCAAGAGAATTATTTTTGGTTGAGGAGTCTGAAACTAAACTGAATAGCAGATAGGAGAGGTCAAAGATCATAAAGATATTTTCATGACTGTTGCAGAATTTTTTCTGTGCTTTCAGAGTTAAACAAGAAATGCCTTTGGGCATACATTCATACATTTAGTGGAGAGAGAATGGGCCTGGTAGACAGAAGGACCTGGATTCTAACCCTGTCTCTATCCCTTGTCAGCTGTATGTCCAGGGCCAGTCATTTACCTTCTCTGTGCCTCGGTTACCTTACCTGAAAATTGGGGATTGTGACTGAAAGCACCATGTGAGGCATGGACTGTGTCCATCCCGATTAGCTTGTATCCTCCCCAGTGCTTAGTACAGTACCTGGCATGTAACAAGCACTTAACAATACCATAAAACAAAAATAAAACCCACGTTTACATCAAACTGATTCCATTTGTGCAATATCGGCATTCACACTCGTACTCACACAAACACAAGCTTAGCTCATCTTTCATCTAGTCCTTGCCTAAAACATCGCTCAGCCTACATCTCTCCTCTCCTCAACCTCCTCTCATGACACGTTGTGTCTTTTCACCAGGAACAAAAACTCACAATCGGCTTGAAGGCTTTCCGCCCTATAACTGCCCTTCACCCCTTTCCATCGTTCAACTCGCCTTCTTAGCTCTCAAAGCAACTTTCTAGTTGTTACTCATGATCGACTACCCCATTTCCATCCTAGTCTGGAACTCCCTCTCTTATTCACTCAAAGTCAGAGAGAGCACAGTTCTCTAGAATTCCTAGCACTACTAAAACTCCCCTCCTCCAACCAGCTACCCCGATTCATTTCCGAGCCATCTAAGCACACGTCACTTAACTAAAGTGCAAATCAACTCGTTTCCATCCTCATTTAGTGGAAAAACAATGGGCCCAGGATTTCTCCTGTTGACTGTGAGCTCCTTGCAGGCAGCATAAACATGTACCAACTCTGTTCTATTGTACTCTCCAAAGCATAGCTTAGTGGGAGTCAGAGGACGTGGGTACTAATCCTGCCTTTGTTCCTTTGTTGCTGTGGGACATTGGGCAAGTCGCTTCACTTCTCTGGGCTTCAGTTTTCTCATCTTTAAATTGCACGCAATAATTGCATATTCATTTTAGCATTTTTTTTCCTTCTATAAGGGGCAGGGAATGTGTCTGTTACGGTGTTATAAAGTGGATAGAGCACGGGCAGGAGTCAGAAGGACCTGGGTCCTAATTCTGACTCCGCCTCATATCTGCTGTGTGACCACGGCCAAGTCATTTAACTTCTCTGAGTCTCAGTTACCTCGTCCTTAAAATGGGGGTTCAGACTGTGAGCCCCATGTGGAACAAGGACTGTATCCAACCTGCTTACCTTGCATCTACCCCAGAGCTTAGGACAGTGCTTGGGACATAGTATGAACCAAAAAGTTCTACTATTATTGTTATTACTCTCCAAGTGCTTAGTGCACACAATAAGCTCTCAATCAGTATGATTCAAGATTGATTTATTAATAATAAATTAGATTGAGGCTACCTAGCCCAGTAGGATGGAAAGCCCATGAGGGTAGGGATTCCAACCTTTTCCACTATTTGTCTTCTCCCAACATTTGCGTAGAACTCTTATAGGGAAGAATTGCTCATAGTGCCAGTGGCTGCCCAAAGCTGGCCCCATTCTCTCAGCCCTGCATGTCATGTACCCTCTGCAAGGGATTCTGGTACCCACTGAAGGCCAAGGTGACTGCCGACCGTGCTAACACTGTGATGGAACACCATAGTCCGGCAGGTAGTTGGTATGGCAGCGACGTTTGAGGAGGGATGAGGAGAGGTCTGTGATGGTTGGGGGTTACTGAACTAGAAAACGCATCCCCTCCTGCCAACATCCTTACCCCCCTGGGGACAGCGGCCCTTGGCCGTACCCCAACGTAGGCCCCAGACTGGCTCCATCTATTCCAAACTCATCCTCACCCCTCCCGCCCCTCCATCCCACTCACACCCTTTCACTTTTAGCGAGGAATCATGGGGCTGGGAGTCGCTGACTTCTGTAAGACTAGGCTGGTCCTCTCTTTTCCCTCAGATTCTTGGGTTTGGCCAGCAAGGAAGGAACAGAGAGGAGCTTTCCATCCCTCTTCACTCTCCCTCAGACCCTGTGAAGCTCTCCAAACCGGCCCCTGTCCCTGTATATAAAACAGGAGCTTCTCCGAGGAGGATCTCTAGGGGCTAGCTCGGGGTCCTACCGAGGGACCTCGTGGCCCGGACTCGCCAAGCACCCTCTGGTCACGTGGTTCCTGAGGCTCCTGGGAGACAAGGACCTGATCCCTCCAGAATCAGCGGTGGTGCCGGCCCTCGGGGTTCCTGTGGAAACAGCGGAACCTGCATCCCAGCGTCCCAACGCTTCCTGTTTTCAGCGACACACTTGAAGGTTTCACCTTTGTCTAATTCACAACCTGAGCCACTCAATCTGCCAGTCAATCAGCTAATTGTAACTTTTTCCTATGGCCCTTGTGAAGCACTTACTATATATCATACACTATACTAAGTGCTAGAGTAGTTACAAGCTAATCAGATTGGACAGAGTCCATGCTCCCCGGGGGCTCACATCTCAATCCCCATTTACTGATAAGGGAAATGAGGCACGGAAAAGTTAAGCAACCCTGCCCAAGTTCACACGAACATGTGGTGCAACTGAAATCAGAACGCATGTCCATTTGAATCCCAGGTCCTTGCTCTACTCACTAGTCAACGTTATTTTTAAGACTTGTCCTGATTGCACATCCCTTGAAGCTCTGTTCATGCTGACTATATAAACTGTACTCTTGAATCAAGTGTTCCTCCACTTTTCCATCTTTCCCTTCTCTCCTTCCTCCTCTACATGATTTATTCTGTGTCTATCTCACTCATTTGATCATAATATCCTGGTGAGCAGGAATAATTGATTTTTTTTCTTTTCAACTCTCCTGAGACCTTACTATAGTGCTTTGCACCCAGGATGTGGTAAATAAAAGCCATTGAAAATAATAATAGTAGTAATTATGGTCTTTGTTAAGTGCTTACAATGTGCCAAGCACTGTTCTAAGTGCTGGAGTAGATATGAGGTAATTAGGTTGGACACAGTCCCCTTTGCAGATGGGGCTTACAGTCACAAACCCCATTTTGCAAGTGAGGTACCTGAGACAAAGAGAAATGAAGTGACTTGCCCCAGGTCGCATGGCAGACAAGCAGCAGAACTAGGATTAGAACCCTCGACCTCCTACTTCCAAACCCGTGCTCAGGATGGATGGATGGATGGAAGAATGGATGGACAGATGAATGGTTAGAAGGATGGATGGGTGGAAGGAAGGAAAGATGGATTGATGAGAGAGGCTGAGTTTGACTGGACAGGTGAAGCTGCTGTTATCCTTTTTTATTTTCTCCCATACCACCTCCCGTTTTCCAACTTAAATACCCACCCCCTGAGTCATTCCAAGGGTAAATCATTATGAAATTATGAATATAAAATTATCATTACTAATAGTGATATCATTATTGCATTTATTAAGAGGTTGTGTGCCTAAATTGTTCCACTTGCCGGAGTATAAACAAAATAATCAGTTCAGACACAATTCCTGTCCCACAGGGGCTCAGAGTGTAAGAGAAAGAGAGATGCTAGGGATGTTAAGTCACTGCCTCTAGGTCACAAAGCAGGCCAGTAGCAGAGCTTGCATCAGAACTCAAATATCAATCAATAAATCAATCATGTTTATTGAGCACTTACTCTGGGTCCAAAACTGTACTAAGCACTTAGGAAAGTTCAATATAACAGAGTTGGTAGATATGTTTCCTGCCCACAATGAGTTTACAATCTAGAGCGATGTCTGTTCCTTCAGGCCATGATAAAATTAAAAAATATATTTTTTATTTGTTAAGCAATTGCTATGTACCAAGAACTGTTCTAAGCACTGAGGCAGATATAAGGTTATCTGGTCGTCCCAAGTGGGATTCAGTCTTAATCCCCATTTTACATATGAAGTAACTGAGGCACGGAGAAGTTAAGTGGCTAACCCAAAGTCACACAAAGGACAAGTGGCAGACCAGGAATTAGAACCACCCCCAAGATGGATTTAATGTACTAAGCATTTGGGAGAGTTCAGTTTAATCAGAGTTCAATCAATCAATCAATCAATCAATCAATCGTATTTATTGAGCGCTTACTATGTGCAGAGCACTGTACTAAGCGCTTGGGAAGTACAAATTGGCAACACATAGAGACAGTCCCTACCCAACAGTGGGCTCACAGTCTAAAAGGGGGGAGACAGAGAACAGAACCAAACATACCAACAAAATAAAATAAATAGGATAGAAATGTACAAGTAAAATAAATAAATAAGTAAATAAATAGAGTAATAAATATGTACAACCATATATACATATATACAGGTGCTGTGGGGAAGGAAGGAGGTAAGATGGGGGGATGGAGAGGGGGACGAGGGGGAGAGGAAGGAAGGGGCTCAGTCTGGGAGGGCCTCCTGGAGGAGGTGAGCTCTCAGCAGGGCCTTGAAGGGAGGAAGAGAGCTAGCTTGGCGGAGGGGCAGAGGGAAGGCATTCCAGGCCCGGGGGATGACGTGGGCCGGGGGTCGACGGCGGGACAGGCGAGAACGAGGTACAGTGAGGAGATTAGCGGTGGAGGAGCGGAGGTTGCGGGCTGGGCAGTAGAAGGAGAGAAGGGAGGTGAGGTAGGAGGGGGCGAGGGGATGGACAGCCTTGAAGCCCAGGGTGAGGAGTTAAAGGAGTGAGAGTTGTTAAACACATTCCCTGCCCCCAACGGGTTTGCCGTCTAGACTTCAGTCTATACTTCACTCTGCTGCCTGGAATACCCTTCTACAGACAAGCCCTGAGCATGTCACTCCCCTCCTCTTCCTTTGTGCCATGAAACCTCCCCAAAACTGGATTGTCAGTCATACTTCAGTCTTAGCCACCTCCCTCCCATACTTTGAAAATTCATCAACATCCAGGTTTTTCTGTGAACCCTGTAGGACAGCTAAGTATGTGGCTAGGTCAAAGGGCAATTCCTTGGATAAGTGGTGGTGTGAGATCATTTGCACAAGGAAGGAGACACTTTGCCCTAGAGCAGAGGCTGGGCGTGTGACCCTTTTAGGATCCTGCCCATGGCGGCTTTCGCGTCCCGGTTCCTCAGGCTGTAGACGACGGGGTTCAGGGGCGGGAGCACCGCCGTGTAGAACACGGACAGCAGAAGGTCCACTATCAAGAAGGAGTCTGAGGCCAGCTTGATGTAAACAAGTACACCCGCCAAGGGGAAAACAGTGAGGTTGACAAGGTGGGACAGGTAGTTGGAGAATGCTTTGGCCCGGCCCTCGTTGGACGGCATCCTCAGCACGGCCCAGAAGTTGCGCATGTACGAAACGATGATGAGAATGAAGTAGACGACGCCTAACGCTACTCTGGTGGTGACTCTCATAACAACATAGTGAGTGCTTAACAAATGCCATAATAATAATATAGTGAGTGAACAGTGCCATAGCACACAGAAGAGTGCCTAGTGGCACATAGTAAGCGCTTAACAAATGCTATTATTATTATTATTATTACTATTAGTTTAATTATATTATTAAATTCCATAATAATATAATAGTGAGTGCTTAACAAATACCATAATAATAATTATATAGTAAGTGCTTAATAAATACCATAATAATAATATAGTAAACGCTTAAGTGCTGTAATAATGATATCAGTGCTTAATAAGTGCCATAATAACAATATAGTGAGTGCATAATAAATACCATAATAATAATATAGTAAGTGCTTAAAAATGCTGTAGTAATGATATAGTGAGTGTTTTACAAATACCATAACAACAATATAGTAACTGCTTAACAAATACCATAATAATAATAATATAGTAAATGCTTAACACATCCCATAATAATATAGTGAGTGCTTAATATATACCATAATAATAGCAGAGTGAAAGCTAAACAAATGTAATAATCTAGTGAGTGCTTACCAGACACAACAGCAATGATGATAATATTAACAATTATTATAAATTTAGGCTGATAAATCTAGGTGGCCCCATCTCTCTCTGGAGTTTTGATATTTTTCTGCTTCTAGAGGTTGAACATAATGGCTCATTGGGAATCTGTGAGCTCTGTGAGCAGGCGGGATGCCCAGGGGATGGGGGAAAATGAGAGTCGTACGTTTTTCAGGAGTTCATAAAACCAGCTTCTCTGTTTGTGCAGCACGTTGTTCTGAGAGTACCTGTCATCAGTTCTGGGCTAATACGAGAAGACCATCAGAGATCTAAAGCATTTTCTGGTGATCGTGAGTGCGGTGACAGTGATCCGGGTAATTGTGAGAGCTAAGGAGAGAAACCATCAATCAATGGGTGCTTACTGGGTGCAGAACACTGCACAAAGTGCTTGGGAGAGTACCCTAGTACAGAGTGGGTAGACACATGCGCTTCCCACTGCCTGTTTACTTACTTTGTTTTGTTGTCTTTCACCCCCTTCTGGACTGTGAGCCCGTTGTTGGGGAATGATTGCCTCTAACTGTTGCCGAATTATACTTTCCAAGCCCTTAGTGCAGTGCTTTGTACACAGTAAGCTCTCAATAAATATTTTTGAATTAATTAATGAATGAGCTTACAGTCTAGAATTAGAGACAGAGGTTAGTCAAGCAGTCAGTGGTATTATCCAGCGCCCACTGCGTGCACCTCACTGTACCTCGCTCTCGCCTGTCCCGCCATCGACCCCCGGCCCACGTCATCCCCCGGGCCTGGAATGCCCTCCCTCTGCCCATCCGCCAAGCTAGCTCTCTTCCTCCCTTCAAGGCCCTGCTGAGAGCTCACCTCCTCCAGGAGGCCTTCCCAGATTGAGCCCCTTCTTTCCTCTCCCCCTCGTCCCCCTCTCCATCCCCCCGCCTTACCGCCTTCCCCTCCCCACAGCACCTGTATATATGTATATATGGTTGTACATATTTATTACTCTGTTTATTTATTTATTTATTTATTTTACTTGTACATTTCTATCCTACTTATTTTATTTTGTTGGTATGTTTGGTTCTGTTCTCTGTCTCCCCCTTTTAGACTGTGAGCCCACTATCGGGGAGGGACTGTCTCTATGTGATGCCAATTTGTACTTCCCAAGCGCTTAGTACAGTGCTCTGCACATAGTAAGCGCTCAATAAATACGATTGATTGATTGATTGATTGATTGCAGAGCACTGAACGAGTTATATATGAGTTGAAAGAGTCCAGTGTAACATAATTGGTGGACATGATCCCTAACCCAGTGAGTTTACACTGTACATGGGGAAGCAGCGTGGCTCAGTGTAAATGTCCCGGGCTTTTGATTCAAAGGTCATGAGTTCTAATCCCGGCTCTGTCACTTGTCAGCTTTGTAACCTTGGATAAGTCACTTTACATCTCTGTGCCTCAGTGACCTCATCTGTAAAATGGGGATTAAGACTGTGAGCCCCACGTGGGACAACCTGATTACCTTGTATCTCCCCTAGCGCTTAGAACAGTGCTTGGCACATAGTAAGCGCTTAACAAATACCATCCCTATTGTTATTATTATGGGGAGGCAGACATTAGTCAGTCAATAATGGTATTTATTCAGCGCTTGTGTGAAGAACACTGATTTAAGCAACTGGAAGAATACGATAATTATACTAATGATAAGTATGGTATTTGTTAAGCGTTTACTATGTGCAAAGCACTGTTCTAAGCGCTCGGGGAGATACAAAGTTATCAGGTTGTCCCTCGTGGGGCTCCACAGTCTTAATCCCCATTTTACAGATGAGGTAACCGAGACAGAGAGAAATTAAGCGATTTGCCCAAATTCACACAGCTGACAAGTGGTGGAGCCTGGATTAATAATAATAAAAATAATAGCATTTGTTAAGCGCTTACTATGTGCAATGCACTGTTCTAAGCGCTGGGGGATACAAGGTGATCACATTGTCCCACTTAGGGGTTACAGCCGTAATTCACATTTTACAGATAAGGTAACTGAGGCTCAGAGAATTTATCTGATTTGCCCAAGGTCACAAAGCAGACATGTGGGGGAGGCGGAATTAGAATCCATGACCTCTGACTCCCAAGCCCGTGCTCTTGCCACTAAGCTACGCTGCTTCTCTACAGTATAACAGAGTCGGTAATAATAATGATAATGATAATTGTATTTGTTAAGCGCTTACTACGTGACAAGCACTGTTCCGTTAACATATTCCCTGTCCACAACAAGCTGTCCTTCTAAAGGGAGCATGCGAAGCTCTCTCATTTCATTCCAGACCTGATTCTAAGAAGACCCGTGAGGAATGTGAGTTTGATTTTCCTGATTTTAATAATTGGGATATTAGGCTGAGGAAATTGAGAGAATCGAAGTGGCTTGCCCAGGGTCACACAGCAGGCAAGCGGTAGAGACGGGATTATGCCCTTTCTATTAGACCAAGCTCAGGGTACTGTTTACAGAAAATGACTAGGCAGGGGATTCTCTCTCCCTCCCTCCAGGCTCATATCTCCTCCTGCATTCAAGACATTTCCACCTGGATATGCTCCCCCCACGTAAAGCTCAACATGTGCAAGACTGAGCTCCTTATCTTCCCTTCTCTCGCTAACTTTCCCGTTACCATGGACGGCACTACCACCCTTCCCGTCTCACAGGCCCGCAACCTTGGTGGCATCCTTGATTCCGCTCTCTCATTTACAACACGCATCCAATCCATTACTAAAACCTGCCTGTCTCACCTTCACAACATCGCCAACATCCGCCATTTCCTCTCCATCCAAACCCCTACCTTGTTGGTTCAATCTCTCATCCTATCCCGACTAGATTACTGCATCGGCCACCTTTCTCATCTCCCATTCTCCTGTCTCTCCCCACTTCAGTCTATACTTCACTCTGCTGCCCGGAATACCCTTCTACAGACAAGCCCTGGGCATGTCACTCCCCTCCTCAAAAATCTCCAGAGGTTGCCTATCAACATTCACACGAAGCAAAAAATCCTCATTCTCGACTCCAAAGCTCTCCATCACTTCGCCCGCTCCTACCTCACTTCCCTTCTCTCCTTCTACAGTGCAGCCCACACAATTTGCTCCTCTGCCGCTAACTTCTTCACTTGGCCTCGTTCTCGCCTTTCTCACCATCGACCCCTGGCCCACGTCCTGCCCCTGGCTTGGAATTCCCTCCCTCCACACATCCACCAAACTAGCTCTCTTCCTCCCTTCAAAGCCCTACTGAGAGATCACCTCCTCCAGGAAGCCTTCCCAGACTGAGCTCCCCTTTATATCTCCTACTCCTCCCCTCCTTCTCTCCCCCCGTCCTACCCCCTTCCCCTCCCCACAGAACCTGTGTAGGATAAGCAGCATGGCTCATTGGAAAGAGCACGGGCTTTGGAGTCAGAGGTCATGGGTTCAAATCCCGGCTCCACGACTTGTCAGCCGTGTGACTTTACGCAAGTCACTTCACTTTTTGTGCCTCAGTTACTTCATCTGTAAAATGGGGATGAAGACTGTGAGCCCCCCGTGGGACAACCTGATCACCTTGCAACATACCCAGCGCTTAGAACAGTGCTTTGCACATAGTAAGCACTTAATGAATGCCATAATTATCATTTTTATTTGTACATAGTTACTACTCAATTTTATTAACGATGTGTATATAGCTATAATTCTATTTATTCTGACGGTATTGACACCTGTCTACTTGATTTGTTTTGTTGTCTGTCTGCCCCTTCTAGATTGTGAGCCTGTTGTTGTGTAGGGACCGTCTCTATATGTTGCCGATTAGTACTTCCCAAGTGCTTAGTACAGTGCTCTGCACACAGTAAGCGCTCAATAAATATGATTGAATGAATGAATGTTCTGGTCTGAAGCAGGAACCGAGAATGGAGAGGCTTTTTATGATGGTGATGGCATTTGTTAAGCGCTTACTATGTGCGAAGCACTGTTCTAAGAGCTGGTGTAAAAACAAGGTGATTAGGTTGTCATACGTGGGGCTCACAGTCTTCATCCCCATTTTACAGATGAGGGAACTGAGGCAAATAGAAGTGAAGTGACTTGCCTAAAGTCACACAGTTGACAACTGATGAAGCCAGGATTGGAACACATGAGTTCTGACTCCCAATACCGGGCTCAATCCACTAAGCCACGCTGCTTCTACTTATTAGGTAGTATTTGTTAACTGCCTACTATATCATTATCATCATTATTATATCATTATTATGGCATAATTTTACTATTATTATTCTAGTTACTGTTCTAGTCTACTGTTTTACCTTCTGTGCTGTTCTACTGTTCTATTATTACTCTTCTAAAAGATGGAGTAGATTACAAATTCATTAGAGTGCATACAGTCCCTGTCCTGCATGGGGCTCACAGTCTAGGTAAGGAAGAAGAGAGGAGAACTGAGGCACAGAGCAGTTAAGTGACACGTCCAAGGTCACACAGCAAGATAGTTAGCAGAGCCAGAATCAGAACCCAGTTCCTCTGACTTTCAGACCCATGCTCTTTCCACTAGGCCATGTTGCTTCTCCCAACTTGTTAATTTGAGGGTCCCTTGGAGCTGCAGAAACCCTGCCCTGAGAAGCTCTCCATCAGCTTGGATTCAAAGCTGTCCAACCCCTTGCCCCCTCCATCCCCTTACCCCTCCCTTCTCTTCTTCTCCAGCCCAGCCCACGCACTCTGCTCCTCTTCCACCGCTAACCTCCTCATGGTGCCTCGTTCTTGTCTGTCCCGCCGTCGAACCCTGGTCCACGTCCTATCTCTGGCCTGGTATGCCCTCCGTACTCACATATGCCAAACTAGCTCTCTTCCCCTCTTCAAAACCCTACCGAGAATCCACTGCCTCCAGGAGCCCTTACCTGAGTGAGACCCCCTTTTCCTCCGCTCCTCCTCCCCTGCCCATCCCCCCGAATCCCTCCCTCTGCTGTACCCCCTTCCTCAATAAATACGATTGAATGAATGAAAGAATGAAGTCTTAACATGCCCTCCATCCTGCCGTGGCCTGTGATATGGTGCTTTGTAACATATTTATTTCTTTATATTAATGCCCTCCCCTCTAGACTGCAAGCTCACTGTGTGCAGGGAACACGTCTGCTAATTCTGTAGTATCATAAACTCCCAAGTAGTTAATACAGTGCTCTGCAAATAGCCAATAAAAGCATTGATCGATTGACTGATTGATTGTGAGACGCAGCACGGCTTAATCAATCAATCAATCAATCAATCGTATTTATTGAGCGCTTACTATGTGCAGAGCACTGTACTAAGCGCTTGGGAAGTACAAATTGGCATCACATAGAGACAGTCCCTACTTAATGCTTAATGGACAGAGCGTGGGATTGGGAGTCAGAAATCATGGGTTCTAATCCAGGTTCTGCCATTTATCAGCTGTGTGACTTTGAGCAAGTCACTTAATGTCTCTGTGCCTTAGTTACCTCATCTGTAAAATGGGGATTAAGGCTGTGAGCCCCAGGTGTGACAACCCGATTACTTGTATCTACCCCAGTGGTTAGAATAGTGCTTGGCACATCGTAAGGGCTTAACAAATACTATTATTATTATTATTATTATTATGATTATTATTATTATTATTATTATTATATGAGATGGTACTGAAAATTGGAGGAGCTTGGGTTCAGCTGTAGTTCCAGCTTTCCTCATTTTGGAGAAAAATGCTGCGATTTTTCTCAAATATATCCCATCCAAGACAGCATTTCTCAATAGTTAATCCATCAATCACTCAATCAATAGTACGGAATGAATATCTTTCATTTGTAGCCACCAAACTCTGGATAGAAGGGAGCAGAGGAGAAAATGCAAAGAAGGAAAAAGAAGGATTTAATCCTCATTTTACAGTTGAGGTAACTGGGGCCCAGAGAAGTGAAGTGACTTGTCCAAGGTCACACAGCAGACACATGGCAGAACCGGGATTAAAGACCAGGTCTTGTGATTCACAGGCCCGTGTTCTAGCCACTAGATCACACTGCTTAGATAACTATATTTTCACCTCCATCCATCCCACAGGACCCAATTTCCCCACAAGGAAGAAATGGCCAACCACATAACAGTGAGGGAATTCCTTTTGCTGGGTTTCTCGGAGATCCGGGAGTTGCAGCTAGTCCAGGTCGCGCTGTTCCTCCTGGTCTACCTGGCTGCTCTGACGGGGAATCAACTCATCGTAGCCATCACCGTCCTCGACCGGCGCCTCCACCCCAACATGTACTTCTTCCCTAGGAACCTATTCGTCCTCGACGTCTGCTACATCTCCGTCACCGTCCTCAAATCCATCCTTAACTCTTTGATAGAACAAAGAGAGATTTCTTTCGCGGGTTGCTTCTTTCAAGTCTTTCTAGTAATCAGCCTTCGGGGTGTCTAAGTGGTCCTGCTCACGGCGACGTCCTATGACCGCTACGCCGCCATCTTCTGCCTTTTGTGCTACGAGGTCATCAAGGACCCACGGGCCTGTGGAAAGTTGGCCACTGCCTCGTGGTTCAGCGTGGGGCACCACACCACCGTGATTTTCTCTCTCCTCTTCTGTGACACCAACACCATCCATTCGTTCTTCTGAGACATTCCTTCCCTCATCCAGCTCGCCTGTTCAAACTCTACACTGATAAGATCGTCGTTCTGGGCCTCAGCGTGTTTCTGGGCCTCGGTTGGTTTGTCTCCATCGTTGTCGCGTACGTGTGCATCTTCCGCACTGTGATGAGGGTTCCAGGCTCCGAAAGCCGGTCCAAAGCTTTCTCCACCTGCCTGCCCCATCTCGTCATTGTCACTGTCTTCCTTTCCACAGGCATGTTTGGCTATCTCAAGCCGCCCTCACACTCTTCCTCGGTATTCGACCTGCAGCTGTCTGTATTCTACGCCATCATGCCCCCGGCACTGAACCCCCTAATCTATAGCCTGAGGAACCGGGACATGAAGGCCGCACTGGGGAGGGTCATGAGGTGGAAATTTTTCACATAGAATGGAATGCCTCTAGTCTGTTCAAAAGTGGAAGATCAGCATTGACTCTATCCGCCAATCAATCAGCGGTATTTACTGAGTGCTTACTATATACAAAGCACTCTACTAACCGGAGATCCATTGGAGGACAGAGATATGTGCAATCTGAATATTTTGGCACCTAGATATTCAATTAATTATATTTATTGAGGGCTTTCTTTTTTTAATGATATTTGTTAAGCGCTTAGTATGTGCCAGGCTCTTCTCTAAGCACTAGCGTAAATACAAGTTAATCAGGTTGAACACAATTCAGTGTCCCACATAGGACTCACAGTCTTAATCCCCATTTGACAGATGAGGTAACTAAGGCATGGAGAAGTTAAGTGACTTGCTCAAAATCTCACAGCAGACAAATTGCAGAGCCGGAATTAGAACACTTGCCGTCTGCCATATTTATTGAGTGCTTACTGTGAGCCAAACACTCTACTAAAAAAATACCCTACTGCTAGATTAGGATAGATAAGGGTAGACAGGAAACATAGTTATCACGTCTATTGTAAGGTCCTCTCAAGCGCTGAGTACAGTACTCTGCATACAGTAAGCACCTAATAAATACCATTAATTGATTCAAGTAGTACAATTTGTGCCTCGATGTTGTCGGTATCACCACCAACCCCTCCTCCATATCTTACTTCTGGCCTAGAACACCTTCCCCTTTATGTCTGACAGATTACCACTCTCCCTATCTTCAAAGCCTTATTAAAATCCCATCTTCCCTAAGAGGCCGTCCCCAACTAAGCCTTCATTTCTCCTGCTCCTTCTCCCTTCTTTGACATCTATGTGCTTGGATCTGTGATCTTTGGGCATTTGATATTCCTTTACACTGTGTTGAGCCATGGACTAAAACCCAGCGCACACACTTCACTCCTCTAAAGCCAACCTTATCATTGTACCTCAATCTCGTCTATCGCACAGACAACCCCTCACCCACGTCCTGCCTCTGGCCTGGAACACCCTCTCTCCTCAAATCCAACCGGCAGTGACCCTGCCTCCCTTCAAAGCCTTATTGAAGGGACTTTTCCTTCAAGAGTCCTTCCCTGACTAAGCCCTCATTTCCTTTTCTCCAGGTTCCTTTTGCCTTGCCTTGATTTGTTCCCTTAATTCACCTCTCCCTCAGCCCCATAGCTCTTATGTCCATGTCTGGAATTTATTTATTTATTTTTATCAATGTCTGTCTCCCCCTCTAGTTTGCAAGTTTGTTTTGGGCAGTGAATGTGCCTGTTATTCACAGGAGAAGCAGCAAGGTGTAGTGGATAGAACACAGGCCTGGGAGTTAGAAAGTCATGGGTCTAATCCCGCTCTGCCACTTGTTTGCTGTGTGACCTTGGACCAGTCCCTTATCTTCTCTGTGCCTCAATTACCTCATCTGTAAAATGAGAACTGAGAATGTGAGCCTCATGTTGAACAAGGGACTGTGCCCAACACAATTTGCTTGTATCCACGACAGTGTCGCTTTTAACCAATACAAAAATTATTACTATTATTATACTGAACTCTCCCAAGCTCTGCATACTGTAAGCGCTCAATAAATATGATTGATTGACTGAATGACCAAATGCTTGGGAGAGTACAGTTGAAGAAACTGGGGTTCAGAGAGGCGAATTAACCTGCCCAAGGTTATAGCAGACAAGAGGCCAAACTAGGCTTCACAATCCATGGCCCTTTCCAGTAGACTGCCCCGCTGAGACCCTCATTTCCCACCTCATATGGTGCAGTGTCCAGAGGGGCTAATCACAGTTGGTAACCTCCCCTCCTCCTCCATACCAACTCTCCTCACGTCTTTGGGGTTCCGGGGACTACCCAAGGTAGTCACCTTGGGCAAGTCACTTCAAGTCTTGGAGTTTCAGTTCCCTCAACTGTCAATGAGGATGAAAATGAGACCCCCATGTGGGACATGGACTGTGTCCAACCTGATTAATTTTTATCTACCCCAGAACTTAATACAGTGCCTGGCACATAGTGAGTGCTTGAAAAAGACAGCAGAATTTAAAAAGCACAGCACAGTCACTGTCGCAACCGTTTCATCTTCCTCATGCATCTCAAAGGTCTGGGGAGTTTGGAACCGGAGGAGATCTGAGAGCTGATGTCACCCCTTCCCTTCCCTGGTTTCCACTGCGGCGTCCTCCGCGGCCACACAGGTATGCATTCTGGGCTCACCCCGGGGATGCCAACTCACTAGTCCCTGAAGGCGTCTGGGTAATAAAGTCAAAAGTTTCCCCTCTGTTCCATGAGGCCCCCAAACAACCAGACACACCTACGGGTTGTCCTTCTTTGACCAGCTACCTGTTCAAATGGAGGCCAGAGCCTTGCAGAATTTACCCAGCAGAAACAGGTGACATCACCACCTATCATTGATCAATTTATTGAATTATGGAGCTTTTAATGTGTGCAGAGCATTATACTAAGCGTTTGGGAGAGTAATAATGGTAATGATCATGGTGTTTGTTAAGTGCTTACTATGAGTCAAGTACTGTTCTACAATATAACAGAGTTGGTAGACGTGTTCCCGGCCCACAGTGTACTTACAGTCTAGAGGGGGAGACAGACATAAACATAAATAAATTCTGAATGTGATTCATTAATTGTAATTTATTATATAATATAATACAATATAAGGTATAATAATATAATAAACCTGTGGATATAATATACTCTATTCTCCCCTCCCTCAGCCCCACAGATCTATGCACATAAATGTAATTTGTGGGTTTATACAGATGTCTGTCTTCCCCTCTGGACTCTAACTAAGCTTCTTGTGGGAAGGGAATGTGTTTACCAACTCTGTTATACTGTATTCACCTCAGGCGCTTAGTATACTGCTCTGCATACAGTAAACACTCAATAAACATGAATGGCTGATTGATTGGAATGTATATAAGTGCCGACTCAATGGCATTTAATAATAAGCAATGATAATAATTCCACCACTAGATTGTAAGATTCTTTACGGAAGGGATCATGTCAACCTGTTCTATTGTACTCTCCCAAGGGCTTAGTACAGTTCTGTGCACACAGTAAACACTCAAATACCATTTAGTGATGTTGTTAGGCTATGCTAATAGCTTATTTACTAGACCGCTTCTCCCAGTCTGTAGGGGGCAAGTGCGGAGATCCAGACCCCCATAAACCTAGAGTAATTGTATTCCTCTATCTTGTCCTTGAAAATGTATCAGCCTAGGTTTTCAGCATTAGTATCGAAATTCAAAATCCGGGGCCCATATTGGGAAACCAGACCATCCGGTCTGAGTCACGACTCTAGAATATCTGGTGAAGCATGCAACTAAATAGATAGAACGTTTTTTTATGTGTTTCCTCATGTTACACTTATGTCACATCATGTTACAGAACAGGTGTGATCTAGTGGAAACACAAGGACAGGATAGTCAGCTAAGACATGTCAGTCAAGCGTGGTTTAGTGGAAAGAGCCTGGGCTTGGGAGTCAGAGGACATACGTTCTAATCCCAGATCTGCCATTTGTGTCTTGTGAGACCTTGGGCAAGCCACCTAGCTTCTCTGTGTCTCAGTTACCTCAACTGTAAAATGGCGATTTAAACTGTGAGCCCCCCTGTGGGACGACCTGATTAACTCATAATTACCCCAGCGCTTAGAACATTGCTGAGCACATAGTAGGCACTTAAAAATACCATTATTAGTATTATTATTGAGCGCTTAGTAAGCTTGGGAGAGTACAACAGAGTCGGTAGACACAATCAAAGCAATCAATGGGATTCACTGAGTGCTTGGGAGGGTCCAGTGCAACCGAGTTGGCAGACACATTCTCTGCCCACAAGAAGTTCCAAATCTTGAGTGCGGAGAGAGTCATTAAAATAAATTACACTTATGTACATACGTGTTGTGGGGCTGATGGTGAGGTGACAAATCCGAGTGCATAGGAGACACAAAAGAGGGAGAGAAAGTCAGGAAAATTGGACTTATTTGGGGAAGGCGTATTGGAGGAGAAGTGACTTTATTAATATTTTGAAGGTGGGGACAATGGTGGTCTGGTGCATATGGAGAGGGAGGGAGTTCCAGGCTAGGGGGAAGCCTTGGAAAAAGGGTCGGCGGTGAGATAAATGGGATCAGAGCAGAGTAAGTTGATGTTAGAGGAGTGGAGAGGGAAGGTTGGCCTGGTAATAGCAGTAACAATAATAATAATGATAATAATGATGGTATTTGTTAAACGCTTACAATGTGCCAAGCACTGTTCTACGCGCTGAGGTAGATACAAGTTAATCAGGTAGTCCCACTTGGGGCGCACAATCAGCGTGGCTCTGTGGTAAGAGCCCAGGCTTTGGAGTCAGAGGTCATGGGTTAAAATCCCGGCTCTGCCACTTCTCAGCTGAGTGACTCTGGGCAAATCACTTCACTTCTCTGTACCTCAGTTCCCTCATCTGCAAAATGGGGATGAAGACTGTGTGCCCCACGTGGGGCAACCTGATGACCTCGTATCTACCCCAGCGCTTAGAACAGTGCTCAGCTCCTAGTAAGCGCTTAACAAATATTATTATTATTATTATTATTATTATTATTATTATTATTATTATTATTATTGTGATTATTATTATTATTATTATTAACCCCCATTTTACAGATGAGGTTACTGAGCCCAATTGAAGTTAAGTGACTTGCCCAAAGTCACACAGCTGATAAGTGGCGGTTCCGGGATTAGAACCCACGACTTCTGACTCCCAAGACCAGGTGAGGAAATGTCAGGAATTGTCTAGTACCTCAGAAGGCACTGTTACCTTCTGAGGTAAGAAAGGAAGAATAAATAATGTGCTAATGCCTACGAAGACCTGGACAATACTTGGAAAAGAATCACTTTACTTTTCACTTCCACTGCCCGCTCATCCTACCAAGCTGGATAAAACCATCTTCCAGAAGTAAATGGCCAATCTCACGGAGGTTTCTGAATTTCTCCTGCCGAGTTTATCGGAGGTCTGGGAGCTGCAGCTGATCCAGGCAGCGCTGTTCCTCCTGTTCTACCTCCAGGCCCTGATGGGGACTGAGTCCAACCTGATTAGCTTGTATCTACCCCGATACTTAGTATAGTGCCTGGCACATAGTAACCTCTTAACAGATACCACCAAAAAAAGGGTAGGTGGTGGAACTGGGATTAGAACCCAGGTCCCCTGACTCCCAGGCTTTCCACTAGGCCACACCGCCTCCCAATTTCAGGCCAGGATGGAAGATATAGAATACAAGTCCAGGTTGTACATAGGGGCCATATAAAAAGCCAGGAATTCAAGGAAGATGGAACCGGAAGTATGGGTGTGATATGAGAGGCCAGGCTTGGGTTGTGGGTGGAAAACTTGTCGCTGTGAAAAGGCTATTGACCGCCCGAAGGAGAGAGTTAGGATTTAGGAGTGGACTGCAAACACTTAGTTGAAACCAGTTGAAACTAAGCTACGAGGATCCCAAGAGGACAAAGGACAACGAAGCTGAGACTAGACTAGCTTCGAAGCTCCCATAGGACAGGGAATGTGTCTTCCAATTCTGTTCTACTGTACTGCGTCCAAGGCTTAGTACAGTGCTCTGCACCCAGAAAGGTCTCAATAAATACCATTGATTGATCAATTGCTTACTGGACTGCCTTTGAGGCTATGAATAACCAAATCTACCTACCTGTATCGGATTCCCTCAGTTATTTCTGGTTGGGTTGAAGAGGATCCTACCGGCAAAACACACTCAAAATAAGGAAGGGAACCTATATTCATTTTCGTAACATATATTCATGTTAATGTCCGTCTCCTCCACTAGACTGTAAACTCGATGTGGGCTGGGAAGGTTTCCACTACCTCTGTTCTATAGTATTCTCTCAAGCACTTAGTACAATGCCCTGCACACAGAAAGCGCTCAATAATCACCATTAATATTGAAGAAATATTCGGCAGTGTAGGTAATTCATTCATTTCTAGACTGTGAGCCCTTTGTGGGCAGGGATTGTCTCTGTTGCTGAATTGTACTTTCCAAGTGCTTAGTACAGTGCTCTGAACACAGTAGGCGCTCAATAAATACGATTGAATGATATCAGGGTGTCATTATGACACACACCAAAAAGGTGTTTGCAGAAATGAACAATCAATCAATGGTATTTATTGAGCACTTACTGGGGGCAGAGCCCTGAACTAAGTGCTTGGGAGAGTGAAATAGAACAGAGTTGGGAGAGTATAGTAGAACAGGGTTGATAGACAATATAAAAACATCTATGCAAAGTGTTTGTGTGTGTGTGTGTGTGTGTGTGTATGTGTGTGAGAGAGAGAAAGGGGTCGGTGGGTGGAGTGCAATCATCTCAGACTCTTTTTCATGGCTCCAAAGTCATTGCCTTCCCATCCTGGGTCTCTGTGAAAGTGAGACTCGGTCTCTGGCCGAGGGCTGCCCTCTTGGCCGACGGCCACCCTCTCCGCTCTGAGCGCCCCTTCCCGGTGGGGGACGGGGAAGAGGACGGGACGGACCCTACCCTGCTCCGTGGGTGTTTTCCACTTGCTGGAGGCTCGACTCATCATCATCAACAATCGTATTTATTGAGCGCTTACTGTATGCAGAGCACTGTACTAAGCGCTTGGGATGTACAAATTGGTAACATATAGAGACAGTCCTTACCCAACAGTGGGCTCACAGTCTAAAAGGGGGAGACAAAACCAAACATACTAACAAAATAAAATAAATATAATAGATATGTACAAGTAAAATAAATAAATAGAGTAATAAATATGTACAAACATATATACATATATACAGGTGCTGTGGGGAAGTGAAGGAGGTAAGATGTGGGGGATGGAGAGGGGGACGAACGAGAGAGGAAGGAAGGGGCTCAGTCTGGGAAGGCCTCCTGGAGGAGGTGAGCTCTCAGTAGGACTCGATGGCGGGCGTCAGAGCCTGGCACTCCTCCAGGCGCCAGGTCTTGCACAGACCCCAGATCTTCTTCAGTGTCACCAGGGCGTACAGCCGGACGCAAAGTTGTGGCTGAAGCACCACTGCAGGGCAACCACCAGACCTTTCTTCAGCTGAGCCCTCTAGGTCAGAGGAGGAGAGAGGGTGTCTTTTATTAATAATAATAATAATGATAATGGCATTTGTGAAGCGCTTACTATGTGCCAAGCACTGTTCTGAGCACTGGGGCAGAATACAAGGTAATCAGCTTGCCCGACATGGGGCTAACAGTCTTAGTCCCCATTTTACAGATGAGTTAGCTGAGGCCCAAAGAAGTTAAGTGACTTACCCAAAGTCACACAGCAGGCAAGCGGCAGAGTCGGGATTTGAACCCATGACATCTGACCTGTATAAATGTTTGTACATATTACTCTATTTATTTCACTTGTACATATCTATTCTATTTATTTTATTTTGTTAATGTGTTTGGTTTTCTTCTCTGTCTCCCGCTTCTAGACTGTGAGCCCACGCGGCCTTGCTGCTCCCGGAAGGATCCTCTCCTCAGAGCGCCGCCATAGACGCCCAGGACTCCGTTCCCGAGAGGCCCGCCCACCCTCCATCACACGGTGTGGCCCCCGCTGCTCTCGGAAGGCTCCTCTCCTCAGAGCGCCCACATAGACACCCCCTGCTTCCACACCCCCCACACTTGAGAGACCTTCCTTAAAGTGCCCCCCATCACCCCCCCTTTCCGGACCGGTCCTGACGGACTGTTCCCCCCACGCCCACCCCTGGAAAAAGGCCCTTGTTAGCACCATCTTAAATTAACGAAAACCTCATTGGCACCTCCTCAGCCCTCCCATGCTAGTTGGCTATGCGCTCCTCTCCCCAGGTATCTCTGCTCCCTGACCCCCCTTAACAGGCCCACGCTACTCCAGTACATAATAGTTTCTATCTGCTCTCTGTGACATCATTATCTGCCAATTTTATTATTGCCATAGCATATTGATTTTTTAACTACCCCCTGTGATGCCATCGCCTACTTATATCATTGCTACTGTTTTATTGCTTCTGCATCTCAATTGTTAACCTCCCACTGTACTGTCACCCGCCCTGCTGACCTCACCATGAACTCTCAATTCCTTTGCTACCAACTGCCATTCCCATTCCTCACCTTCCCCTTTCCCTCTCCCACCCAGGTTTTTCCCTCCCTATCATCCACCAAGACCACTCCCTCTCACCCCCTACCAAGGATCTCTCTGTACCAGCGCCACTTCTCCACTCCTCCCTCCCGGCCCCCTCCCTCCCCTTCTCCCCGCCCCCATCCCATCCCAGTTCTCCTTTCCCGTCGCCACACCTCTTCCCACTCTCCCCACACAGGCCCCCGCCAACTCATCACAATCCAAACCCTCCCCACCACTCGCCCCCTTTCCCCTCCCTCCCCTCCCCGGACAGCTGCTGCCAAGTGTGGCCTCTGGAACCCCATCTCCGTTTTAAGTAAGATACCTTTCATCCTAGACCTATTCCTTTCAAGCTCTCTACACCTCCTCGCCCTAACTGAAACATGGCTGTCTCCGGACGACACGTTCTCTTCTGCTGCTCTCTCCAGTGGTGGCCTCTTCTTCTCCCACTCCCCCAGACTCACCGGAAAAGGAGGAGGTATCGGTTTCTTTCTCGCTCCCCAATGTCGCTTTCGCACTGTCCCTCCTCCCCCTTCCCTTTCCTTCCCTTCCTTTGAAACCCACATTTTTCGCCTCTACCACCCCCTCCAGATTCTTGTAGCCGTCATCTACCGAGTTCCCGGCCCCACTTCCAACTTCTTTAACGACTTTGACCCCTTCCTCAACTTCCTTCTCTCCTTCTCCATGCCCTCTCTGATCCTCGGAGACTTCAACATCCACATGGATATCCCTGATGACTCCTCTGCCGCCTGCCTCCTATCTCTCCTCGACGCTGTCACCCTCTTCCTCCACCCCACCTCACCCACTCACCAACTTGGTCATACCCTCGACCTCATCATCTCCTATCGCTGCACTGTGTCCACCCTCACCAACTCTGAAATCCCTCTCTCTGATTATAATCTTCTCACCTGCCTCACCTGCTCACCTTGCACTCACACTCCTTTCCCCTGTAAATCCATATTACTCCCTCACAGAGATCTCCGCTCTCTTGACCCCATCCATCTTTCGGAGCGCCTCACACCCTACCTCGCAGCCCTCTCCTCTCTACCCAGTCTTGATGATCAGATTACTGCTCTCAACTCTACCCTATCTACTCAGATAGACTCACCCGCAACCCCTTTCCCTTCACCGCTCTCGTACCACTAACCCACATCCATGGATCACAGCCACTGTCCGCCTCCTTTGCTCTTATGCTCGAGCTGCCGAACGCTGCTGCCAACCTCGTTCACTTCAAGTTTATCCTTTCCTGCCTTAATTCAGCTCTGTCCTCTGCCAGACAAAACTATTTCTCCTCCCTTATTGACACCCATGCCCATCACCCCCGCCAGCTCTTCCATACATTCAACTCCTTTCTCAGGCCCCCGGTTCCTCCCCCACCTCCTTCCCTCACCCGCTACGATCTGGCCTCCTACTTCATTAACAAAATTAAATCCATCAGATCCGACCTCCCCAAAGTCACTTCCCCCCTTTCTCCAACTCCCCGGCTCTCAACACTCTCTGCTACTCTCCCATCCTTCCCAGCAGTATCCACAGAGGAGCTCTCCTCCCTCCTCTCAAGTGCTACTCCGGCCACCTGTGCTTCTAACCCCATTCCCTCTCATCTCATGAAATCTCTCGCTCCATCCCTTCTTCCCACCTTAACTTCCATCTTAAACCTCTCACTCTCCACTGGTTCCTTCCCCTCTGCCTTCAAACATGCCCATTTCTCTCCCATCCTAGAAGAACCCTCCCTTGACCCCATCTCACCTTCTAGTTATCGCCCCATATCCCTCCTACCATTCCTTTCCAAACTCCTTGAACGAATTGTCTACACGCGCTGCCTCGAATTCCTCAACAACAACACTCTCCTCGACCCCCTCCAGTCTGGCTTCCGTCCCCTCCATTCCACGGACACTGCCCTCTCAAAGGTCACCAATGACCTCCTGCTTGCCACATCCAACGGCTCATACTCTGTCCTAATCCTCCTCGACCTCTCAGCTGCCTTTGACACTGTGGACCACCCCCATCTCCTCAACATGCTATCTGACCTTGGCTTTACAGACTCCGTCCTCTCCTGGTTCTCCTCTTATCTCTCCGGTCGTTCATTCTCAGTCTCTTTTGCAGGCTCCTCCTCCCCCTCCCATCCTCTTACTGTGGGGGTTCCCCAAGGTTCAGTGCTTGGTCCCCTTCTGTTCTCGATCTACACTCACTCCCTTGGTGACCTCATTCGCTCCCACGGCTTTAACTATCATCTCTACGCTGATGACACCCAGATCTACATCTCTGCCCCTGCTCTCTCCCCCTCTCTCCAGGCTCGCATCTCCTTCAGGACATCTCCATCTGGATGTCTGCACGCCACCTAAAACTCAACATGTCCAAGACTGAACTGCTTGTCTTCCCTCCCAAACCCTGCCCTCTCCCTGACTTTCCCATCTCTGTTCACGGCCCTACCATCCTTCCCGTCTCACAAGCCCGCAACCTAGGTGTCATCCTGGACTCGGCTCTCTCATTCACCCGTCACATCCAAGCCGTCACCAAAACCTGCCGGTCTCAGCTCCGCAACATTACCAAGATCCGCCCTTTCCTCCTTTCCTCTCCATCCAAACCGCTATCCTGCTCATTCAAGCTCTCATCCTATCCCGTCTGGACTACTGCATCAGCCTTCTGTCTGATCTCCCGTCCTCGTGTCTCTCCCCACTTCAATCCATACTTCATGCTTCTGCCCGGATTGTCTTTGTCCAGAAACGCTCTGGGCATGTTACTCCCCTCCTCAAAAATCTCCAGTGGCTACCAATCAATCAGCTCATCAGGCAGAAACTCCTCACCCTGGGCTTCAAGGCTCTCCATCACCTCGCCCCCTCCTGCCTCACCTCCCTTCTCTCCTTCTACAGCCCAACCCGCACCCTACACTCCTCTGCCCCTAGTCTCCTCACCGTACCTCGTTCTCGCCTGTCCCGCCATCGACCCCCGGCCCACGTCATCCCCCGGGCCCGGAATGCCCTCCATTTGCCCACCCGCCAAGCTAGCTCTCTTCTTCCCTTCAAGGCCCTACTGAGAGCTCACCTCCTCCAGGAGGCCTTCCCAGACTGAGCCCCTTCCTTCCTCTCCCCCTCGTCCCCCTCTCCATCCCCCCATCTTACCTCCTTCCCTTCCCCACTGCACCTGTATATATGTATATATGTTTGTACATATTTATTACTCTATTTATTTATTCATTTATTTATTTATTTATTTATTTTACTTGTACATATCTATTCTATTTATTTTATTTTGTTAGTATGTTTGGTTTTGTTCTCTGTCTCCCCCTTTTAGACTGTGAGCCCACTGTTGGGTAGGGACTGTCTCTATATGTTGCCACCTTGTACTTCCCAAGCGCTTAGTACAGTGCTCTGCACACAGTAAACGCTCAATAAATACGATTGATGATGATGTTGATGATGTTGCGTAGGGGCTGTCTCTATATGTTGCCAACTTGTACTTCCCAAGCACTTAGTACAGTGCTCTGCACACAGTAAGTGTTCAATAAATACGATTGATTGATTGATTGATTGATTGAAAATTCAGACTTAGAAGCCAAAACGGAGAGAGGCTGATAGTTGAAAATAAAAATAGTGATTTTCAGATTCCTTCCTGTAAATGTGATCCTTCTCTGTGCCTCCATGGGAAATCCCCAGAAAATCCATGAAAATGGGAAACACCACCAAGGTGAGAGAATTCCTCCTGTTGAGATTCTCGGAGGTCTGGGAGCTGCATCTGGTCCAAGCCACACTGTTCCTCCTGGTCTACCTGGCGGCCCTCACCGGGCCTCATCGTCATAGTCGCGGTCACCGTTCTCGACCGGTGCCTCCACACCCCCATGTGCTTATTCCTCAGGAAACCGTCCGTTCTCGACCTCGGCCCCATCTCCGTCACCGTCCCCAAATCCATTCATAACTCCCTGATCAATGGCAAAGCCATCTCTCTATGGGGCTGTGTGGCTCAGGTCGCTTTTGTGATTTCATTTGCTTTCTCGGAGTTGTCCCTCCTTACGGCAATGTCCTATGACCGCTACACGGCCATCTGCTGCCACTTGCATTATGGAGTCATCATGGACCGAGGGGCCTGTGGGAAGATGGCGGCCACCTCCTGGATCAGCGGGGCCCTGTTTGGGGAGATGAACACAGCCTGGACATTGTCGCTGAGCTTCTGTGTCTCTTACTTGATCCAGCAGTTTTTCTGCAATATCTCTTCCTTACCGAGGATCTCCTGTTCTGAAACACATGTTGTCATCGATGTCGGCGTGGCTACTCTATTTAGCTGGACTTTCATCTCCTTCACTTTAATCGTCGTCTCGTAAGTGCGGGCCCGTGCTGAGGATGCTGCCCTCCGAGGGCTGGAAAAAAGCTTTCTCCACCTGCCTGCCCCACCTCGTCGTCGTCACCATCTTCCTCTCGTCTGGAGCCGTTGCCTCAGGACCGGCTTGGGGTCCGTGTTCTACACCACGGTGCCCTCAGCCCTGAACCCCCTCATCTACAGCCTGAGGAACCGGTACACGAAGGTCATCCTGTGAAGGGTTCTGCGGGGCATATATTCCTCCAGAATAAAGATCCCCTCTATTTGACCTGTTCCTTGCCCCCAGAATGTTTCCAAACCCCCTGAGTTTGAACTAAACTGTACCAAGTGATGTTGTTTCTCTTTGCCTGGTGATCAATCAATCAGTGGTGTTTATTGAGAGTTTACTCTGTGCAGCGCACTGTACTAAGCGTTTGGGAGAGTCCGACACAACAGAATTGGCAAAGACGTTCCCCTCCCATAAGGTGCTTACAATCTTGTCCACTCTTCGCTACCCTATCTCCCTTCCCTTGACTTCCCAGATTCAAAATCCTTCCTTGACTAAATTGCTATTTATCCAAAATCATAACATTCCGTTTTCAGGTGAATCATGTCCACTACAGATCATTCTCCCTACCTTCACAGCCTTAATGAAGTCACATCTCCACTAAAAGGTCTTCCCTGACCAAGTCCTCATTTCCTCTTCTCCATCGCCCTTCTGCACCACCCTAGCACTTCGATCTGCTCGCTTTATTCACCCCTCCTTCAGCCCCACAGGACTTATGTTCCAGAAACGCTCTGGACATATTACTCCCCTCCTCAAAAACCTCCAATGGCTACCGATCAATCTGCGCATCAGGCAGAAACTCCTCACCCTGGGCTTCAAGGCTCTCCATCACCTCGCCCCCTCCTACCTCACCTCCCTTCTCTCCTTCTACTGCCCAGCCCGCACCCTCCGCTCCTCCACCACTAATCTCCTCACTGTACCTCGCTCTCGCCTGTCCCGCCATCGACCCCCGGCCCACGTCATCCCCCGGGCCTGGAATGCCCTCCCTCTGCCCATCCGCCAAGCTAGCTCTCTTCCTCCCTTCAAGGCCCTGCTGAGAGCTCACCTCCTCCAGGAGGCCTTCCCAGACTGAGCCCCTTCTTTCCTCTCCCCCTCGTCCCCCTCTCCATCCCCCCGTCTTACCTCCTTCCCTTCCCCACAGCACCTGTATATATGTATATATGGTTGTACATATTTATTACTCTATTTATTTATTTATTTATTTATTTTTCTTGTACATTTCTATCCTACTTATTTTATTTTGTTGGTATGTTTGGTTCTGTTCTCTGTCTCCCCCTTTTAGACTGTGAGCCCACTGTTGGGTAGGGACTGTCTCTATGTGATGCCAATTTGTACTTCCCAAGCGCTTAGTACAGTGCTCTGCACATAGTAAGCGCTCAATAAATACGATTGATTGATTGATTGATTGATTGATTATGTCAATATCCATAATTTATTTATTTATATTCATTTCTGTCTCCCCCACTAGTCCATAAGCTCACTGCGGGCAGAGAACGTTTCTACCAACTGTGTTGCAATGTTCTGTCCCAAGCGCTTAGTACAGCGTTCTGCACACGGTAAGCACTCAATAAATACCACCGATGGTCCCGGATTACTTTCCGTGCAATATCTTAACATTAAGTGGCTAGCCGTCACCTCTCTAGCAGCCAGCTGCTCTCCCAGAATTGATTCCCAATGCTTGGGACTGTTGCAATGTAATAAATGAGGTGGTTGGAGTATTCATTCGTTCAATCAATCGACTTTATTGAGCTCTCTCTGTGTGCAGAGCACTGTACTAAGCTCTTGGGAAGTCAGCAACATACAGAGACGGTCCTTACCAACAGCGGGCTCACAGTCTAGAAAGGAGAGACAGACAACAAAACAAAACATGTAGACATGTGTCAAAATCGACAGAATAGAACTGTAGCTATATGCACATCATCAACAAAATAAAGAGTATAGTAAATATGTACAAGTAAAATAGAGAAATGAAACTGTACAAATATATACAAGTGCTGTGGGCATGGAAAGGAGGTAGGGCGGGGGATGGGGAGGAGGAGAGGAAAAAGGGGGCTCAGTCTAGGAAGGCCTCCTGGATGAGGTGATCTCTCAGTAGGGCTTTGAAGGGAGGAAGAGAGCTAGCTTGGCGGATGTATGGACGGAGGAAATTCCAGAACAGGGGAATGACGTGGGCCGGGGGTCGACGGAGGGACAGGTGAGAACGAGGCACAATGAGGAAGTTAGCAGCAGAGGAGTGGAGGGTGCAGGCTGCGCTGTAGAAGTAGAGAAGGGGGATGAGGTAGGAGGGGTCGAGGTGATGGAGAGCTTTGAAGCCAATTGTAAGGAGTGTTTGCTTCATGAGAAGGTTGATAGGCATCCACTGGAGATTTTTGAGAAGGGGAGTTACATGCTCAGAGCGTTTCTGTACAAAGATAATCCGGGCTGCAGAGTGAAGTATATAATAAAGCAGGGAGACACAGGAGGATCGGACATCATAGAGGAGCCTGATGCCGTAATCCAGTCGGGATAGGATGACAGATTGAACCAGTAAGGAAGCGGTTAAGATGGAGAGGAAAGGGCGGATCTTGACGATGTTCTGGGGGTAAGACCCGCAGGTTTGGGTGACGGATTGGATGTGTGGGGTGAATGAGAGAGCGGGATCGAGGATGACACCAAGGTTTCGGGCTTGTGAGAAAGGAAGGATGGGAGTTCCGTCTACAGTGATGGGAAAGTCAGGGAGAGGACAGGGTTTGGGAGGGAAGATAAGGAGTTCAGTCTTGGGCATATTGAGTTTTAGATGGCGGGCAGATATCCAGATGGAGATTTCTTGAAGGCAGGTGGAGACCCGAGCCTGAAGGGAGGGAGAGAGAGCAGGGGCAGAGAGGTAGATTTGGGTGTCATCAGCGAAGAGATGATAGTGGAAGCCGTGGGTGGAAGCCGTGGAAGCGAATGAGTTCACCAAGGAAGTGAGTGTAGATAGAGAACAGAAGGGGACCAAGAACTGACCCTTGAGGAACCCCTACAGTAAGGGGATGGGAGGGGGAGGAGGATCCCGCAAAGGAGACTGAGAATGAACGGCCGGAGAGATCAGAGGAGAACCAGGAGAGGACGGAGTCTGTGAAGCCAGGATTCGATAGCGTGTTGAGGAAAAGGGGGTGATCCACAGTGTCTAAGGCATCTGAGAGGTGGAGGAGGATTAGGATAGAGTAGGAGTAAGAGCCATTGGATCTGTCAAAAACGAGGTCATTGGTGACCTTTGAGAGGGCAGTTTCGGTGGAGTGTAGGGGACGGCAACCAGATTGGAGGGGGTCAAAGAGAGCGTTGGCTTTGAGGAATTCGAGGCAACGAGTGTAGACGACTCCTTCTAGGAGTTTGAAAGGAACGGTAGGAGAGAGATAGGGTGACAACTAGAAAGGCAGGTGAGGTCAAGAGAGGGTTTTTTTTAGGATGGGGAGACGTGGGAATATTTGAAGGGAGAGGTGAAGGAACCAGTGGAGAATGAGCGGTTGAAGATGGAAATTAAGGAGGGGAGGAGGGAAAGGGCTAGAGATTTGATAAGATTAGAGGGAATGGGGTCCGAAGCACAGGTGGATGGAGTAACACTTGAGAGGAGATAGGAGATCTCATACGAAGATACTGCTGGGAAGGATGGGAGAGTAGCGGAGAGGGTTGAGAGCGGGGGAGATGGAGAAGGGGGAGGGATGAATTTGGGGAGCTCAGACCTGATGGAGTTCATTTTACTAATGAAGTAGGAGGCCAGACTGTTGGCGGTGAGGGATGGAGGAAGAGGAGGAACAGGGGGGCTGAGAAGGGAGTTAAATGTACGGAACAGCTGACGGGGATGCTGGGCATGGGTGTCGGTAAGGTGGAAAAATAGATTTGCCTGGCAGAGGAGAGGGCAGATTTAAGGCAGGAAAGGATAAACTTAAAGTGAACAAGGTTGGCCTGGTGTTTAGACTTTCACCAGCAGCGTTCAGCTGCTCGAGCATGAGAATGAAGGAGGCAGACAGTGGCACTGATCCAAGTTTGTGGGTTAGTGGTGCGAGAGCGGCTAAGGGAAAGGGGAGCGAGCAAGTTGGGTTCAGTAGAGAGGGTGGAGTTGAGAGCAGTAATCTGATCATCAAGAGTGGGTAGAGAGGATGCGAAATGGGATGTGATGCGCCGAGAAAGATGGATGGGACGAGAGAGCGGAGGTCTCTGAGGGGTTGTAATATAGATTTACGGGGGGAGGAGTGTGAGTGAGGAGGCAGTTGAGGTTATAATCAGAGAGAGGGATTTCAGAGTTGCTGAGGGTGGGAAAGTGCAGCGGTAGGAGATGATGAGGTCGAGGGTGTGATCAAGTTGGTGAGTGGGCGAGGTCGGGTGGAGCAAGAGTTTGGCAGCGTCAAAGGGAAATAGAAGGTGGGCGGCAGAGGAGTCAGCAGGAACATCCATGTGGACGTTGAAATATCCGAGGATCAGAATGAGCATTGAAAAGGAGAGATAGAAGGTGGGAATGGGCTCAGAACCGTTAAAGAATGTTGAAAGTGGGGCCGGGGGGCGGTAGATGACGGTACAAGAATCTGGAGCCGGTGGTAGAGGCGAATAATATGAGCGTCAACGGAGGGGAAGGAACGGGAAGTGGGGGGAGGGATAGTGCGAAAGCGACATTGAGGTGCGAGAAGGAAGCGTACACCTCCTCCATTTGCGGTGAGTCTGGGGGAGTGGGAGAAGAAGAGGCCTCCACTAGACAGCGCAGCAGAAGAAACCGTGTAATCCGGGGTGTGCCATGTTTCGGTTAGGGCGAGGAGGAGGAGAGAGCTGGAAAGGAACATGTCAAGGATGAAAGGGAGTTTACCTATAATGGAGTGGGCGTTCCAAAGGCCACACTTGGCAGCAGCTGTGGAGGGACAGGAAGGAGGGAGAAGGGTGCGAGGGATGGGAGCGTTTGGACTGGAATTAGTTGGGGAGATCCTGGGCGGGGAGAAGGGGGGAAAGGGATGGCTATGAGAAAGGAGAACTGGGATGGGATGGGGGCAGGGAGGAGGGGAAGGAGGGGTTGAGGGTTGGCGTTTTTACAGAGTGATTCTGGGGAGGGGGTAATGGGGAGAGGTGGGGGCGGGCTAAAGAGAGGGCAATTGCTGGGTCGTTTGATAATTCATGTTCAATTGATAATTGATGATAATTGATAATTCATGGTGAGGTCGGCAAGGTAAATGACTGCACAGCGAGTAATTAACAATTAACATGCAGTAGTAATAATGCAGTAGCAATAATAAAATAAGTATAGGATGATATCACAGACAGCATTTAACAATTAATATGCAAGGTGATGACATCATGGAGGGACGTTAACAATTAACATGCGATGGCAATTATAAGTAGATGACAACACAGAGGGTAATAATAATAATAATAGCATTTATTAAGCGCTTACTACATGCAAAGTACTGTTCTACGCGCTGGGGAGGTTACAAGGTGATCAGGCTATCCCACGGGGGGCTCACAGTCTTAATCCCCATTTTACATATGAGGGAACTAAGGCATAGAGAAGTTAAGTAACTTGCCCAAAGTCACAGAGCTGACAGTTGGCGGGGCCTGGATTTGACTCCATGACCTCTGACTCCAAAACCCGGGCTCTTTTCCACTGAGCCACGCTTCTTCTCTACAATTAACATGTGATGACATTAAAATAAACAGATGATGGCATCACAAAAAGCTGTTAACTATTAACATGCGATAGCGATAATAAAATAAACAGATGAGGACATTATAGATGGTAGTTAACAGTTAACTTGCAGAAGCAACCATAAAATAGGCAGATTATGCCCGCAGCAGAAGAATGAATTGTCCACGGTTCAGTCAAATCAAATCAAAAGGGCTAATGGCAAGGAAAGTCCAGGGGCTCTTGGGAGAAATTCTCTGAGGTGGTGGAGGATGGAGTCCAATTGATGGCAGTTCTGAAGTAGGACAGAACAGTTAATGGGCGTTATGGGAGAGGAGACGCCTGGGAAGAGGGGTAAACATCCAAATAGCATGTGTGGGCTGACAAGGAGCGAATGGGGTTGTTGTGCAAGTAACTCGGTGATAACAAGGGCCTTTTTCCCCGGGGAGGCGAGCGGGGTATCAGCCATGTCCGGGGAGATCAGCCATGTCCAGTCCGGGAAGGATGGAGTGTGGGGGCTCCTCAAAGATGGTGGCTTACTGGGTGGGGAGGATGGAAGCAGGGGGACACAACGTCCCACGATCCCAGTTGGCTACTAGGACGTAGTGGAAGTGGTTTCGAGGGGTGTGTCTAGTGATGATGGGTGGGGGCAGCCCAGGGGCCTCGGTGTCCTTGGGCAGAGATGCAGAAGTGCGGGCTGGGAACGGCCTTGATCTCGTCCCCGGGTCATGGGCGTCCGATAGCAGGCTGCCAAGGTACGGAGTGAGGGAGATCCCCGGCCCTCGTGGCGGCGCCCTGTGAAGAAGTATCCTCGCGGGAGCAGCAGGTTCCCCACGTTGTGGTGGCGGGCGGGCCTCTCAGGATCGGGATCCCGGGCTCCTGTGGCGGCGCCCTGAGGAGAGGAATCCTTCCGGCAGCAACAGGAGCTCCGCGGTGTGTGCTGCGTCCGTAGGAAGGGATCCTTCCGGGAGACGTAGGGGCCCCGCAATGTGATAGCGGGCGGTCCTTTCAGGATCGGACACTGGGCTGAAGGCAGATAAAAATTACCTTCCACTTCCATTGTGAGGCCTTGGGTGTGCCTTCAATTTTGAGAGATAGGACCCATGTGGAGAACAGAGGAAACCCGCGTATGTGGGTTTCCCCCACCTCCACGCACCCTATTCATTCATCGTCCCTTCTGGGTTGCCTAGACCCTTAGGTCTTTACCCCCAAGTACTTGGATACTTACCCTACCCCAGCCCCATAGGGATTATAGCCAAATCCTTACAGTCTGTTGCTTCCCGCCTGTAATTCACTTGCATGTCTCCCTCCTCCATAAGATTGCAAGCCCCTTGAGATAGCCTAGTATTTTCTCCAAGGGCTTAGAACAGTGCTCTGGTAGTGCTCACCAAATGGAGAGGCAGACTAGCCTAGTGGAAAAACCCCGGGCCTGCGAGTCAGAGGACCTGGGTTCTATTCCCCTCTCCACCTCATGTCTGCTCTGTCATCTTGGTTAAATCACATCTTTGAGGTTCAGTTTCCTTATCTGTAAAATGGGGATGAAGACTGTGACCCCATGTGAGACAGTGACTGTTGTCCAACCTGATTAGCTTGTATGTATCCCCAGTGCTTATACAGTGCATGGCACCTTGTAAATGCTTAACAAATGACGCAATTATTGCTATTATCATTCTTATTATCTCCAGTGAATAAGCTGACAAAAACAGAGAGAGGAAAGAGTTGCTTAAGAGTGGATCCTAGATCATAAGGAGGGAATCAAAAAGAGACCATTGATCATAAAAATGATTACATAGCAGGGAGAAAATGTGATTAATCACTATTTGCAAATGAAGGAACTGAGGCCAGAGAAGTTATGTGACTGGCCCAAGGTCTCAGAAAAGGTAACTTTGTAAAATAGTGGCAGAGCTATAATGTAAACTCTGTCTCTTGGTCTAGGTATCTCCTTGAATTTTGTTTGGTCTCTGTTCTTCTGTCTCCCTATCTCTGTATCTCTGTGTCTACCTGTCTTTTGGTCACCCTGCCGCTTGGTGTATATCTCTGTGTTTATTTGGGAGAGGAGAGTGGTGATCTGTCAGATAAGAAGAAAGAGGGCGTTCCAGGGCAGATAGGCTAGTGTGAATTGATAAATAAGAGGAGTTGCAGTATTTCAATCCTCACAAACAATTAAGAACAAGGAACGTTCCCGGGAGAATAAATTAGTTCGAGTGCTTGTCTTCATTCCAGGCTAGAGAAAGAATAAAGTGGAATCTGAGGGGTCTGATGCAACCTAAGAATTTCACCTTTCCTATGTTTTTCTCGGAGTGATTCTCAATTGTTTTCTTGGTACCCTCATGCAGGCCTCAGGCCACATGGCCAATCACACAGTTGTGACAAAATTCCTCCTGCTAGGTTTCTCGGAGGTCCGAGAACTGCAGCTGGTCCACGCCGCGCTGTTCCTCCTGGTCGACCTGACGGCCCTGATGGGAAATCTCCTCATCGTCGCAGTCACGGCCCTCGACCGGCGCCTCCACACCTCCATGTACTTCTTCCTCAGGAACCTGTCCGTCCTCGACCTCTGCTAAATCTCCGTCACCGTCCCCAAATACATCCTCCACTCCCTGATCAACAACAGATCCACCTATTTAGAAGCTGTGTGGCCCACGTCTTTCTGGTGGTTATGTTTGGTCTTTCAGAGTTGTTCGTTCTCACGGAGATGTCTCACGACCGCTACGCTGCAATCTGCCGTCCCCTGCGCTACCCCGTAGTCATGAACAGAGAGGCCTTTGGAAAGATGGCCGCCGTCTCCTGGCTCAGCGGGGGGCCCTTCGGGGTTATGTAATAACAATAATGATGGCATTTATTAAGTGCTTACTACGTGCAAAGCACTGTTTTAAGCGCTGGGAAGGTTACAAGGTGATCAGGTTGTTCCACGGGGGGCTCACAGTCAAACCTTATTTTACAGATGAGGGAACTTAGGTACAGAGAAGTTAAGTGACTTGCCCAAAGTCACACAGCTGACAGGTGGTGGAGCCGGGATTTGAACCCCTGACCTCTGACTCTTTCCACTGAGCCACGCTGCTTCTGCCGGATCGTTCTCATTAAGCTTCTGTGAGTCCAGCGTGATCCAGCAGCTCTTCTGTGATGTCCCTTCCTTCCTGATTAATAATTATAATGTTGGCATTTGTTAAGCGCTTACTATGTGCAAAGCACTGTTCTAAGCGCTTGGGGGGATACAAAGTGATGAGGTTGCCCCACGTGGGGCTCACAGTCTTAATCCCCATTTTACAGATGAGATAACTGAGGCTCAGAGAAGTTAAGTGACTTGCCCAAGGTCACACAGCAGACATGTGGCGGAGCCGGGATTCGAACCCATGACCTCTGACTCCAAAGCTCGGGCTCTTTCCACTGAGCCACGCTGCTTCCTGAAGATCTTCTGTTCGGAAACACACATTGTCATTGACATCAGCGTCACTGTGGGTATCGGCTTTAGTTTCGTCTCCTTCGTCTCCATCGTCGTCTCTTACGTCCACATCTTCTAGGCTGTGCTGAGTTTCCGTCCAACAAGGGGCGGGCCAAAGTCTTCTCCACATTCCTGCCCCACCTCGCCGTCGTCACCATTTTTCTGTCGACCGAAACCTTCGCCAATCTCAAACCCACGTCAACCTCCCCCGCGACGCTGGACCTGGCACCCCCAACCTGAACCCCTTCATCTACAGCCTGAGGAACCAGAACATGAAGGATTCCTTGAAGAAAGTTTGTGGCTGAAACCCATTTCTCTTGTCCTATGTCCTCTCTGCTTCGTCTCTAAAATAGGGTGTATATCCCTTAAGCTCTTTGTTACTCACCCCAGCCTCATGATACTCGTATAAATATTTTCATGCTCTATTAGTTCCCCTAACCCTGATCTACTTTAATGTCTGTTTCCCCCGTAGACTCTAAGCTTCTTGAGGGCCAGTATCATGTCTACCAACTCCTTTGCGTTGTACTTTCTCAAGTGCTTAGTACGGTGCTCTGCAAACAGTGCTCAACAGTGCTCAATAAAAACCCATTGATTGACTGATTGATTACCGTCCCAATTCCCAACAATGCATGGGGACAGGAAGTCACCAAGCTTGGACGGGAAGTCGGGAGAGACAAAGAGGTGGAGAAGGGCGATGTGCAGAGAGAAATTGGGCAGATACTGGAAACCAAGGTTAGAGTTGTCAGAGGATGGTGAGAGGCTGTGTGGGGCTGGTGGTGGTCCCTACAAGGAAAGAGCAGCCAGGACCAAGCGGGTAGGGTTATAGAGGAGGAGGACTACCCAGAAACCATTGCTACAGGAAATGGGCCACAGTCAGAGGCCATTAGAAGACCAGGTAGAACAGATCCCGGGTGATAATCGTCCAGGATGAAAGCAGGATCTAGAGGGAAATAATATGACCTTAATTTTTTCAATGGTACATGGTAAGTGCTTAGAGTGTTTCAAGCACAGTACTAAGTGATGGGACAAGAGAAGAAGCATGGTATATTGTGTAGAGCACAGGCCTGGGAATCGAAAGGAGTTGATCTGTCACTTGTCTGCTGTGCAACTCTGGGCAAGTCTTTTCACTTCTCTGTGCCTCAGTTGTCTCATAGGTAAAATGGGGGCTGACTGTGAGCTCCATATGGGAAAGGAACGTGTCCATCCTGATTAACTTGTGCCTAACCCAGAGCTTAGTACATTCATATTCACATTATTGTTATATTATAATCTCCCTAGTGCTTAGTACAGCTATGCACAGAGAAGGTGTTCATTGAATACGATTGACTGACTGACTGATTAGAAGGGAAGGAGGTGATTTGAATGCCTTAAATCTGAAGGTAAGGCGTTTGTGTTGGATGTGGAGAGGGACGGGCAACCACGGGAAGTTTTTGAGGAGAGGGGAGATGGGTGGCTATGACAACGCACGCATGAGAATATGTATAGTCTTGGTGTTTCCTGATATTCAATAATAAAACAGGCGTCAAGGCAGCCGAAAGATCGTAGTTTTGTCCTGAATCGATACAGGAATGACGAGGTGAGGCGCCTTCCACGGTGTTGCCCTGTTGCACAATCAATCAGTGGCATTTATTGAGAGCTTACTATGTGCAGATCATTGTTCTACGTGCTTGGGAGAGTAGAGTGAGAGAAGAAGCGTATTTTAGTGACAAGCGTACGGGCCTGGGAGTCAGAGGACGTGGATTCGAATCCTGGCTTCGCCACTTGTCTGTTATGTGGCATTGAGTAAGCCACTCAACTTCTCTGTGCCTCAGTTACCTCATTTGTAAAATGGGGATAAAGACTGTGAGCCCCACGTGAGACACCTCAATTACCTTGTATCTATCCCAGTGCTAGAATAATGCTTGTCACATAGAAAGCGTTTAGCAAATGCCATTATTATTATTATTATTATTATTATTATTATTATTATTATTATTATTATTGTCATTATTGCAGTACAACTAGGAATTAGGAAACACATTCTCTGTCCATAATGATCTTGCAGTTTCTAAGCTTCTCCCTGAGTATTTACATCCTTATCTAAATTCACCCCTTCCTCAGCCCCACAGCCCGTGAGTTCATCTCCGTAATTTCTTTATATTAATGTGTGTCTCCCCCTCAAGTCTATAAGCTCATTGTGGGTAGGGAACGTGTCCACAAACTGTTACAGGTTATATCGTACTGAGCTCAGGGCTTAGTACAGCGCTCGGCACACAGTAAATGCTCAATAAATATGATTGATCTATTGATTGATCATTTGTCTGCAATCAGGTTCTATCACAAGATGCCTAAAGGCATCCCGCCGGAGGTCGCCCATGTCTCCATGGTGACGGGATTCCTCCTGCTGTGATTCTCAGAGGTCCGGGAGCTGCAGCTGGTCCACGCTGCGCTGTTCCTCCCAGTCTACATGGCGGCCCTGGCGGGGAATCTTCTCATCGTTGCCGTCACCGCCCTCGACCGGCACCTCCACACCCCCATGTAATTTTTCCTCAGAAGCCTGTTCGTCCTCAACCTCTGCTACATCTCCGTCACCGTCTCCAAGTCCATTCTTCTCTGTCTGACACAGAGCCATTCCATCTTCTCCTTGGGCTGTAAGGCGCAGGTCTGTCTGGTGATCGTGTTTGCGAGCTCTGAGTGCTTCGTCCTCACGGCCATGTCCTACGACCGCAACGTCGCCATCTGCCTTCCCCTGCACTACGAGGTCGTCACGACACCAGGGGACTGTGGTAAGACGGAGGCCACCTCATGGCTCAGCGAAGGGCTGATAGGAGTTGTATTTGTGGCTTCGACCTTCTCCCTGAGCTTCTGGGGGTCCAACGCCGACCCTCAGTTCTTCTCTACCTCCCCTGTCCCTGCTGAAGATATCCTGCTCCGAGGCCCACGTCGCCATTGATGTGAGCGTCACCGCGGCAGTTTGCTTGGCTTCACTCTGCTTCGTGCTCATTGTCATCTCCTACACGCACATCTCCCGGGCTGTGCTGAGGATGCCGGCCGCCGAGGGCCGGGCCAAAGCCTTCTCTACTTACCTGCCTCATCTTGTTGTCATCGCTCTCTTTATCATAACTTGTTTCTGTGGTTTCTTGAAGCTACCTTCAGATTCCTGCTCAGCTCTGGACTTACTGGCGTCCGTGTTCTACATAGTGGTTCACCCAGCCCTGAACCCTCTCACATACAGCCCTAGGAACCGGGACGTGAAGGCCGCCCTGTGTCTTCTCCTTGGGGAAATGTCTTCCCTTTTGAAGAGAAAATGCCCATTCTCCACATAATTAATTACACAGCATTATTACACATCATTAATATAAATAAATAGAATTATAAATACGTACGTATATACACAAGTGTTATGGGGCAGGGAGGGGAGTAGAGCAAAGGGAATGAGTCAAGGTGATGCGGAGGGGAGGGGCAGCTGAGGAAAAGTGGGGCTTATTCTGGGATGGTCTCCTGGAGGAGGTGAGCCTTCAGTAGGACTTTGACATGACATGGTAGATGTGAAGAGGGAAGGTGTTTCAGAGCAGAGGCAGGATGTGGGAAAATATGACAGAATCATTCACTCAATCATTCACTCAATCAGTAGTATTTATTGAAAACTTACTGTGCGCATAGCCTGTATTTTTTGAGGTTTGTAATGGTATTTGCCAAGAGCTAACTTTGGGCCAGCTACTGTACTAAGGATTTGGGCGAGGTCAGTAAGCCCGCCAATCATATTCATTCATTCATTCATTCATTCAATCGTATTTATTGAGCGCTTACTGTGTGCAGAACACTGTACTAAGCGCTTGGGAAGTACAAGTTGGCAACATATAGAGACAGTCCCTACCCAACAGTGGGCTCACAGTCTAGAAGGGGGAGACAGAGAGTACGGCATAACAATATAACAGACACAATCTATGCCCACACAAGCTTACAGTACACATTCTAGAATACAATACAATAGAGTTGCTAGGCAGATTTCATGCTGTCAACTAGTTCATTTTCTAGTCAGGGAAACTGACTGTAAGAGAAACTAGAAATACGTGAAACGGCAGAGTATAAGGATTAATTAAGGATTTATTTACTGAGCATTTGCTGTGTGAAAATCACTGTACTAAGCACGTGAGAGAGTCCATTATAAAAATACAGACACATTTCTTGTCCACAGTGAGCTTACAATCTAGAGAAGGAGACAGATGCTAATGTAAATAAATTCATTAATTACAGATATGTACATAAGATATGGACATAAGTGCTATGGGGCTGGGGTGAGTATCAGAGTGTTTAGGGGATAAAAGCTCAAGTACATAGGTGACACAGTAGAGAAAATCTAGGATAGAGAGATGAGAGATTAGTTCAGCTTGACTATAATTCAGTGTTTTTGGTACAGCTTCTGCACACAGTAAACTCTCAATAATCACTCAATCGTATTTATTGAGCCCTTACTGTTTGCACAGCACCGTACTAAATGCTTGAGAGAGTACAATACAACAGAGGCGGTAGAACAAATATGATAGTAATAATAATTTTGGTACATTTTCAAGCACTTACTATCTGCCAAGCACTGTTCTAAATGTTGACATAGATATAAGTTAATCAGGGTGGACGCAGTCCCTGGGCCACATGGGGCTCACACTCTTAATCCCAATTTTACAGATGAGGTAACTGAAGCCCGGAAAACTAAAGTGACTTGCCCAAGTTCACACAGCGAATTAGTGGTGGGTCTGGGATTAGAACCCAGATACTATCATTAAATACCTTTGTTTGATTAATTGAGAGATTAGTCAGGGAAAACTTTCTGGAGGGGATGTAATAAGTAGAAGCTTGTGAAACAGTTCCTGCCATAAAGAACATATGGGCCAATGTGGATATTCAATCCATCGTATTTCCTGAGCGCTTACTGTATGAAAAGCACTGTACTAGGTACTTTGAAGGTACGATTGGGTAACAAATAGAGACAATCCCTACCCAAAAGTGGGCTCACAGTCTAGAAGAGTGGAGACAGACAACTGAACAAAACAAGTAGACAGACATCAGTAGCATCAATATAAATAAATAGAACTTATATATATATATTATATATATATACATGTCACTAATAAAATAAATAGAATAATAAATATGTACATATATATATAAGTGCTGTGGGACAGGGAGGGGTGTAGAGCAGAGGAAAGAAGTAGAGACAATGGGGAGGGGAAGAAGAGCAGAGGAGAAGGGGGCTCAGTCTGGGAAGGCCTGCTTGAGGAGGTGAGCTTTCAGTAAGGTATCCAAGGTCACCCCAAAACGACTCCAAAAGGGGATAAGAGAGGAAAGAAATACTAAATCTTCCTCCCCTCCCCATCTCCCCGACTTCCATCCTCTGATCTACACCCCTCCCCTGGGTTTGTCACACAGTAAATGCTCAGTAAATATGATTTAATTAATTAATCCTTATACTCTGCCGTTTCACCTATTTCTATTTTCTCTTACAGTCTGTCTCCCCGACTAGAAAATATACTCCTTGATAGCATGAAATCAGGGTAGCAACTCTATTGTATTGTATTCTAGAATGTAAACTGTAAGTTTATGAGGGCAGGGAATGTATCTATTACGCTATGTGATACACTCACGAGTGCTTAGTACAGTGCTCTGCACACAGTAAGAGCTCGGTGAATATGATTAGCTGGCTGACCGATCTCTCCCAAATGCTTACTACAGTACCTGGTTCATATTAAGCGCTTGACACATACCATTACAAGCACCCCAATATACAGGCTATACACACAGTACGTTTTCAACGATGCTATCATCAATCGTATTTATTGAGGGCTTAGTATGTGCAGAGCACTGTACTAAGCGCTTACTACTAAGTGAATGATTCTGTCATTTTTTCCCACGTCCTACCTCTGCTCTGAAACACCTTCCCTCTTCACATATACCACGTCATGTCAAAGCCCTACTGAAGTCGGAGCGATGGGGAGGGGAGGCAGAGCGAAGGAGAAGGGGGTTCAGTTTGGGAAGGCCTCCTGGAAGAGGTGAGCTTTCAGTAATTTATCCAATGACATCCCAAAACAACTCCAATAGGAGATGAGAGGAAATAAATATTAAAGACCCTCCCCAGAGGTGCCAAACACTCAGTTGATATAATAGCAAGTCTAAAGGTAAAGAAAAGAGAATGAAGACAAGGAAATTGGCTTCTTCAGAAACGTTGGAAGTCTCCCCATCGCTGCCTTCATGTCCCGGTTCCTCAGGCTGTAGATGAGGGGGTTCAGGACGTGGGACACTACGGCATAGAACGCAGACAACAGCAGGCCCAGGGTCGAGGGAAAGTCTGAGGACGGTTTAAGTAGGCATAAAAAACCCACTGGAGAAAAACAGAGTGATGACGGTGACGTGCGGCAGGCAGGTAGAGAAGGATTTTGTCCGGCCTTCTTGGGAATAAATGGTCCTCACTGTGGGGAAGACGCGGAAATGGGAAATGACTATAAAGAGGAAGCAGAAGAAGTCTAAAGTAGCACTGGCAATGAGCAAGAACGCCTTTGCTCATCATTGGAGGGGGCGTGGGCCAGTAACTGGGTCAAGTCACAGAAAAAGTGACGGATCACGTTCGAGTCACCAAAAGACAAGAAAAATGTATTGACAGTGTGCGTGAGGCCCAAGAAACCACCCCAAAGGCATAAGGCGGTGGCCATCTTCCCACAGACCCGTTGGTCCATGACGACAACGTAGCACAGGGGATGGCAGATGGCCACGTAGTGATCGTAGGACATCAACGTGAGGATGTCTATCTCTGTGGTGGCAAGTAAGACAAGAAAAAATACTTGGGTGACACAGTCACGGAAAGAGATGGAACTGTCGTTGGTCAGGGAGTTGTGGATGGATTGGATGATGGTGACGGAGACATAGCAGACATTGAGGACTGACAAGGTCCTGAGGAAGAAGTACATGATGGTGTGGAGGCGCCAGTCGAGGACGGTGACGGCAACGATGAGGAGATTCCCCGTCAGGGCCGCCAGGTAAACCGGGAGGAACAGCATGGAGTGGACCAGCTGCAGCTCCCAGACCTCCCAGAATCCCAGCAAGAGGAATTCCCTCACCGCCGTGTGACTGGCCATTTCCCTTGAATGTTTTCATTCCGTTGCTTTTCCTAATATCGGGGAAGAAACAAATTGCTTCACCATCATCATCAATGTAGTATAATATTAGAGAATAAGCGTGGCCAAATGGAAAAAAACACAGGCTTGGAAGTCGAAGACCTGCATTCTAAATCCGACTCCACCACGCGTCTGCTGTTTGACCTTCACTTCTCTGTGGCTTAGTTACCTCATCTGTAAATAAATCAGTGGAATTTATTAAGCGTTTACTATGTGCCGCAGACTGTCCTGAGTGTTTCGGGGAATAAAGTGGGATTAAGACGGTGAGTCCCATGTGGGAAAGGGACTGCGTCCAACCTGATTACCTTATATATCGTTACCTCATCTGTAAGGCAGGAATTCATTCATTCTTTCAATCGCGATTTTTGAGAGCTTACTGTGTGCAGAGCAATGTGCCAAGCGCTTGGACAGTACAATTCGGCAACAAATAGAGACAATCCTTACCCAACAACTTGCTTTCCCTCCTACTTCGACTACAAGACTATGATTGACAGGAAGACCTCCGCTCTCTCGACCCCTTCCATCGTTCTCAGAGCATCACACCCTACCTCGCCCCCCAACCTCTTTACCCAATCTTGATGACCAGATTACTGCTCTCAACTCCACCCTCTCTACTGAGTTCAACTCGCTCGCTCCCCTCCCATCGCCTCTCTCGTACCACTAACCCACAGCCTTGGATCACTCCCACTGTCTGCCTACTTCGCTCCTATGCTCGAGCTGCTGAACGCTGCTGGCGAAAGTCTAAACACCAAGCCAATCTTGCTCACTTCAAGTTTATCCTTAAATGTCTTAACGCTCCTCTGTCAGGAAAAGCTATTTCTCCCCCCTTATTGACACCCATGCCCATCATCCTCGTCAGCTTTTCCGTACATTTAACTCCCTTCTCAGGCCCCCTGTTCCTCCCCCTCCTCCTCCCCTTACCCTCAACGATCTGGCCTCCTACTTCATTAGTAAAATTAACTCCATCAGGTCTGAGCTCCCCAAAGTCACCCCTCCCCCTTCTCCATCTCCACCGCTCTTAACCCACACTGCTACTCTCCCATCCTTCCCAACACTATCCTCAGATGAGATCTCCTACCTCCTCTCAAGTGCTACTTCATCACCAGTGCTTCGGACCCCATTCCCTCTCATCTTATCAAATCTCTAGCCTCTTCCCTCCTCCCCTCCTTAACTTCCATCTTTAACTGCTCACTCCCCACTGGTTCCTTCCCCTCTGCCTTCAAACATGCCCACGTATCCCCCATCCTAAAAAACCCTCTCCTGACACCACCTTCCCTTCTAGTTATCGTCCTGTCTCCCTCCTACTCTTCTTTTCCAAACTCCTTGAACGAGTCGTCTACACCCGCTGCCTCGAATTCCACAACGCCAACTTTCTCCTTGATCCCCTCCAATCTGGCCTCCGTTCCCTATACTCCACCGAAGTCGCCAGTGACCGCCTTCTCTCCAAATCCAATGTCTCCTACTCTATTCTAATCCTCCTCGACATCTCAGCGGACTTCGACACTGTGGACCACCCCCTTCTCTTCAACACGCTATCCAACCTTGGCTGCACAGACTCCGTCATCTCCTGGTTCTCCTCTTAGCCCCCGACCGTTCATTCTCAGTCTCCTTTGCGGGTTCCTCCTCCTCATCCCCTCCCCTTACTGTAGGGGTTCCTCAAGTGTCAGTTCTTGGTCCCCTTCTGTTCTCTATCTACACTCACTCCCTTGGTGAACTCATTCGATCCCATGGCTTCAACTATCATCTGTACGCTGGTGGCACCCAAATCTACATCTCTGCCCCTGCTCTCTCTCCTTCCCCCCAGGCTCTTATCTACCCCTTCCTTCAGGACATTTCCATCTGGATGTCTGCCCGCCATCTAAAACTCAGTATGTCCAAGACTGAACTCTATATCTTTCTCCCCAAACCCTGCCCTCTCCCAAACTCATGCTCCCCTCTCTCGTTCACCCCACACATCCAATCCGTAACCAACACCACCAGTCTCACCACCGCAACATTTCCAAGATCCGCCCTTTCCTTTCCATCCAAACCACTACCTTGTTGGCTCAATCTGTTATCCTATCCCGACTGGATTATTGCATCAGCCTCCTCTCTGATCTCCAATCCTCCTGTCTCTTCCCACTGCAGTCTATACTTCACTCTGATGCCCGGATTATTTTTGTGCAGAAACGCTCTGGGCATTTTACTCCCCTCCTCAAAACTGTCCAGTGGCTGCCTGTCAACCTACGAGTCAAGCAAAAACGCCTCACTCTCAGCTTCAAGGCTCTCCATCACCTCTCCCCCTCCTACCTCACCTCCCTTCTCTCCTTGTACAGCCCAACCCACACGCTCCGCTCCTATGCCGCTAACCTCCTCACTCGTTCTCCTCTCTCCCGTCGTCGACCCCCAGCCCAGGTCATTCCGCTAGCCTGGAATGCCCTCCCTCCACACAACCGCCAAACTAGCTCTCTTCGTCCCTTCAAAGCCCTACGGAGACCTCACCTCCTCCAGGAGGTCTTCCCAGACTGAGCCCCCTTTTTCCTCTCTTCCTCCCCATCCCGCCCCGCCGTACCTCCTTCCCCTCCCCACAGCACCTGCAGATTTATTACTCTATTTTGCATGTACATATTTACAATTCTATTTTTTTCAATGATGTGCATATAGCTTTAATTCTAATTGTTCTGACGATTTTGACACCTGTTTACATGTTGTGTTGTCTGTCTTCCCCTTCTAGACTGTGATCCCGTTGGTGGGTAGGTATCGTCTCTATATTTTGCCGACTTGTACTTCCCAAGCGTTTAGTACAGTGCTGTGCACACAGTAAGCACTCATAAAATATGATTGATTGAATTACTGAACCGTATCCGACCTGATAATCTTATATCCAACCCAGCTTGGCTCTTAGTAAGTGCTTAACAAATAGCACAAAATTATTATTATCTACACAATGTTAAGGAAAGGTATAAATGCATGTTTTATGGGTGGTGATTGGGCTAATGTGGTTCAGGGTGTTGGAGGATAGTCAATCAATGACATTAATTGGGCACCTACTGTATGTAGAGCCCTGAACTAAAGGTTTGTGGGGATATGATACAACAGAATAGTTAGACATGTTCCCTGCCTACAGTGAGGAGCAGTATGGCCTAGTGGATAGAGCACGGGCTTGGGAATCAGAGGACGTGGGTTCTAATCCTGTATCTGCCACTTGTCTGTTGTGTGACCTTGAGCAAGCCTCTTAATGTCTCTGTGCCTCAGTTACCTCATCTGTAAAATGGGGATTAATACTGTGAGCCCCACATGGGACAACCTGTTGGCTTGTATCTGCACCAGCACTTAGAACAGTGCTTGGTACATAGTAAGCCCTTAACGAAAACCATGATTATCATCATTAATCCCCATTTTACAGATTAGGGATCTGAGGCCCAGAGAAGTGAAGTGACTTGCTCAAGGTCACACAGCAGACAAGTGGTGGAGGCGGGATTAGAACGGGTCCTTCTGACTCCAAGAACCGGGCTCTGACCTCTGGACCACATTGCTTCTCCCTTTACATCCCAGCTCACTCTCTGCATTCCCCATTGACTATCCCACTTCCCACCCTCCGCTTCTACCCTTACAATCTTCCCTACCACAGCTCTCTCCACCTTCGAATCTCTTCTTAAATTCCACCTTCTTTAGAAGACATTCCCTGATTAATTTTTCTTCTTTCTGGATCAAAACCGCCCAACTGCTATCTCAGCAGTTTTGTACCCTCTCAGAACCTTAACGACATCTTCTACCTCTAATATGCTCTCCCCAGTGTTTCGTGTGATGCTTTGTTCAGAGGAGATGCTCAGTAAATAGTACTAATATTTTGGTTGATTCAAATGGGAGACGAAGTGCTCTCTAATGATTAGAGCCCGGGCCTGGATGTCATAAGTGCCTGGGTTCTAATCGCATTTCGGCCACCTGTCTTCTGTTTGACTTTGGGCAAGTCACTTCACTTCTCTGCACTAGTTGCCTCATCTGTAAATCAATCCACGGTATTTATTGATCGCTTATTATGTGCAGAAAACTGTACTAAGCGCTTGGGGGAGTACAATGGGATTAAGACTGTAAACCCCATGTAGGACAGAGACTGACACATTCATTCAATCGTACTCATTGAGTGCTTACTGTGTGCAGAGCACTGTCCTAAACCCTTGGGAAGTACAATTCATCAACAGAGACAGTCCCTGCCCACAACGGGCTCACAGTCTAGAAGGGGGGAATACACATTAAAACAAGTAAACAGGCATCAGTAGCATCACTATAAATGAAAAGAATTACATATACACATCATTCATAAAAAATAAATAGGATTATAATTATAAATATGTACCTGTGTGAAGAGGGGGGTAGAGCAGAGGGAGCGAGTAGGGGTGACGGGGAGGGGAAGGGGAGCAGAGGAAAAGGGGGGCTCCGTCTGGGAAGGCATACTGGAGGGGATGAGCTCTCAGTAGGGCTTTGAAGGGGGGAAGTATGCTAGTTTGGTGGATTTGAGGAGGGAGAGCGTTCCAAACCAGAGGTAGGACATGGAACCCCCACCTGAGTACCTTGCATCTACCCCAACGCTTTGAACACTCCCCAGCACACGTTAAGCATTTAATCAATACCATTAAAAAATGGAGTTTCAGTGAAAGCAAATTATGGAGACATACGCTGAAGGTTGTACACAGGACCCCAGGAAGCTACTACGATGCTTCTATCCCCTTTCCTCACTCCCTTAAAAGATGCTCGTTATATGCTAAAGGAAAATTAGTCCCATTCCTTTCAGAGAATCGATTTTACTCTCTGAATATCAGAGAGCAGCCTTGTTGAGGTTGTCTTGGAAACGGGTGACATTCTAAACCTCTTGGTAGCGGCGCAGAGCTCTGAAGAAAGAGAGTTTTACTCCCATGGGTGAAAAGGAAACAGTCATCTGTCCTCATGGGCTTGCCCGGATGAATAATAATCGGGGTGTTTGTTTAGCGTTTACTATGTGCCAAGTTCCATATTATGTCCCGGGATCAATACAAGGTAATTAGGTCGGACACAGTTCCTGTCCCACCTGGGGCTCACGGTCATAATCCCCACTTTACAGATGAGAAAACTGAGACACAGATAAGTGAAGTGACTTTCCCAAAATCACACAGTGGACGAGTAAAAGAGCTGGGATTAGAACCCAGATCTTTCTTTAGGGATGAGCTGAGGATAATTTAAAGGTTACAGGCTTGTGAGACAGGGAGGGCCGTGGTACTGTCTACAGGGTTTGTGTGGGAACATTCATTCATTCATTCAATCGTACTTGTTGAGCGCTTACTATATGCAGAGCACTGTAATAAATGCTTGGAAAGTATAATTCAGCAATAAAGAGAGACATTACCTGCCCATACCGGGTTTATAGTCTAGATGTGGAGAGTGAGACATCAGAACAAGTAACTAAGCATCAATAATAATAATAATTATGATAATAATGATATAAATATAAATATATATATACAAATCAAAACCAAAAACTCCCCCTCCTAGACTGCGAGCCCACTGTTGGGTAGGGACCGCCTCTATATCTTGCCAACTTGTACTTCCCAAGCGCTTAGTACAGTGCTCTGCAAACAGTAAGCGCTCAATAAATACGATTGATTGATTGATTGAAGTAAACAGTCAAATTGAGGGCAATGAATGGACAACAGACAGAAGAGTGATGGAGTAAAAAATGCTTCAAAAAATAAGAGAAGGACAAATACACACAGTATAAAAGCAACCAAACCTGGAATCTGATTAGGACACTGAGGACAGAGGGGCAGAGACGGAAGATCAGATACAATGCCTGTCCTCCATGAGGCTCTTATTCTTACAGTGCAGGAGAAAAGGTATCTTATCTCCATTTTCCAGAGGAGGACGTGTGCCGGAGAAGTTAAAGGACTTGTCTAAAGTCACACACACAATATGCCAGGGGCAGAGGCAAGAGTAGAATCTGGTCTTCTGACTTCCAGTCCAACACTTGTTCCCCTCTGCCATGAAGCCTCCCTAATGAAACACAAATGAACGATATTTTTCTTTTTCAGAACAGTTTTCCCCCAAAGAATTTCCTTAGGGCCGCCATAATGTCCTTCTTCCTCAGGCTATAGATGAGGCGGTTCAGGGTCGGGGTCACCACGGTGTAGAACCGGACACCAGGAGGTCCAACGCTGAGGGGGAGTCTGAGGTCGGCTTTAAGTGGGAAAAAACCCAGTGGACAAAAATATGGTTACCACAGCCAGATGGGTCAGGCAGGTGGAGAAGGCTTTGGTTCTGTCCTGCACGGATGGGATCCTCAGCACGGTGGAGAAGATATGGAAATAGGAAACCCCCATGAAAAAGAAGCAGCCGAAATCCACCGTGACGCTAACGCCTATCAGGACGACCTCTGGCACGATGGAGGGAGAGAAGGACAGGGTTAATAACTGGAGAATAATAAGAATGATAATAATGATGGCATTTGTTCAGCGCTTACTATATGCAAAACATTGTTCTAAGCTCTTGGGATGATACAAGGTGATCAGGTTGTCCCACGTGTTGCTCAAAGTCTTCATCCCCGTTTTACAGATGAGGTAACTGAGTCCCAGAGAAGTTAAGTGACTTGCCCAAAGTCACACAGCTGACAGGTGGCAGAGCCGGGATTTGAACCCATGACCTCTGGCTCCCAAGCCCGGGCTCTCAGAACTGTCGGATCATGTTGGAGTTGCAAAAAGGGCGAGAGAAAGATGTTGACGGTGTACACAAGACCAGAGAGAGCGCCGCAGAGCCAAAAGGCGGCGGCCACCTTCCCACAGAGCCCTCAGTCCATGGTGACCTCATAGCTCAGGGGGCGGCAGATGGCCACCTAGCGGTCGTAGGACATCGCAGTGAACAGGGCGATCTCCAGTGAAATAAAACAAGCAAAGAAATAGAGTTAGTGTCCTAGGTTGACCCTGGGGTACCGACCATCTCAAGGTCAAATGATATCTCGGGGCCACCTGGGCCAGCAGGCGGAACTCTGAAGTGAGGGTGGGATACCGCCCCCACAACCAAAACTGCTAGATTGACAGCCCAAGCCGGAAATACAGAAGGTGTCCCTCACCGCCCCCTCCCCCACCGATGCCAATCAAATTAGGTATGGAGGAAGGGGGAGGGCAGAGATTGGATAAACTCAGGCCGGAAGCTGGAATGGCCTTAGAGCACAGGTGTTAAATCCCTTCAGCCTCTGGCCCTTTGTGCAGAGGATCGAGACTTGCATCATATGGCTGCAGGGTGCATCTGTACAGAGCGTGAGAAGCCCGCTTTGCCTGCACGAAGTGAGGAGCTTCCCCCTACCATTCCCTTACTGTAGGGGTTCCTCAAGGGTCAGTTTTTGGTCCCATTATGTTCTCTATCTACTCTCACTCTCTTGAACTCAGTCGCTCCCATAGCTTCAGCTATCATCTCTACGCTAATGACACCCAAATCTGTTATTTGGGGAGGAGGAGCCCAAGAAGGAGACTGACAATGAACAGCTTGTGAGATTTAGCGGAGAACCCGGAGAGGACGGAGTCTGTGAAGGCAAGGTTGGATAGCTTGTTGAGGAGAAGGTGGTGGTCCACAGTGTCAAAAGTAGCTGATCTATCTCCCTCCCTCCAGGTTCAAATCTCCTGCCTTCAGGACATCTCCATCTGGATGTCTGCCAGCCATCTAAACTCAATATGTCCAAGACTGAGCTCCTTATCTTCCCTCCCAAACCCTGTCCTCTCCCTGACTTTCCCGTCACTGTAGACAGCACTACCATCCTTCCCATCTCACAAACCCGCAACCTTGGTGTCATTCTCAATTCCGCTCTCTGATTCACCCTCCCACGTCCGGTCTGTCTGGAACTATTCCCGTCTTGCTCCGTCTGAAACTATTCTCTTCCCCCCACCCTTTGCTCTGTCTGGACCTATCCCGCCTGTTCCCTCGAGTTCTATTGGCCTTCTCTGTAAGGTCCTATCTCTCCTTCTCTCTCTGGTTCTGCCCCCTTCACTTTCTGGCTCCATCAAACCGCGCGGCCCCCGATGCTCCAGGAAGGATCCTCTCCTCAGAGCGCCGCAATAGATGCTCGGGACTCCGTTCCCGAGAGGCCCGCCCGCCATCACACGACGCAGCCTTGCTGCTCCCGGAAGGATCCTCTCCTCAGAGCGCCGCCATAGACGCCCGGGACTCCGTTCCCGAGAGGTCCGCCCGTTATCACACCACGTGGCCCCTGCTGTTCCCGGAAAGATCCTCTCCTCAGAGAGTCCCCATAGACGCCCCCTGCTTCCACCCCACCCCCCACTTAAGCGACCTTCCTTAAAGTGCACCCCAGCCCCCTATTCCCGGTCCGGACCTGACTGACTCTCCCCGCCCCGCTCCCCGGGAAAAAGTCCCTTGTTATCACCAAGTTACATTAACGACAACCTCATTCGCACCTACTCAGCCCTTCCCTGCTAGTTGGCTGGTCACTCCTCTCCCCAGGTATCTCTGCTCCCTAACCCCCTTAACAGGTCCACCCTACTCCAGCACATAATAGTTTGTATCTCGGCCTGTCCCACCGCCGACCCACGGCCCACGTCATCCCCCTGGCCTGGAATGCCCTCCCTCCCAACATCCACCAAGCTAGCTCTCTTCCTCCCTTCAAGGCCCTATTGAGAGCTCGCCTCGTTACCTGGGAGACCCCGGAACCCGTTGGTGACATTATCCCCGAGGTTCAGCAGGGCTCAGATTGGACTACTAATAATACCTGCGGTATTTTGGGGGCTCTTACTGTGTGCCGGGCACTGTACTAAGCGCTGGGGTGGATACAATAATAATAATAAATAATGGCATTTGTTAAGCGCTTACTATGTGCCAGGCACTGTACTAAGCACTCAGACACAGTCCCTTCTCACATGAGACTCACAGTCTCAATCCCCATTTTATAAATTTTACAAGTCCTGTAGGGTGTAGGGACTTCCTAACTACACTTTTCCAAGACCACTGCATTTCCCTCTCCACTCCCCTGGAACACGATGCCACTTGGGAGGCAGGGGAACAGGAAAAGAGGACATGAAAAAAAGAAATTTGTGCATTGAATCTAAAGTTATAAGACATAAAGGCACGGGTAGATGAATTTGTACTGGACAGGGGTCATGGAAGCTGGAAACAGCGCAGCCTAGCCGTCAGAACACAGACCTGCAAGCCTGAGGACCTGGGTTCTAATTCCCGCTCCACCCCTTTTCTGCTGTGTGACCTTGGGCAAGTCACTTATGTTCTCTGTGCCTCCGTTTCCTCATCTGTAAAATGGGGATGAAATCCTATTCCCTCCTACTTATTATAATCATAATTATAGTATTTGTTAAAAATTTACTATGTGTCAAGCACTGTTCTAAGTACTGGAGTAGACAACATGTTGATCAAGTCAGACGAAGTCTCTGTCCCATTTAGGGTTCACCGTCTAAGTAGGAGGGAGAAGAGGACCTGAGTCCCCATTTTACAGATGAAGAAACAGAGACACGGAGAAATAAAGTCACTTGCCCAAAGTCACACAACAAAAAAGTATTCAGAAGTGGTATTCGAACACAGGTCCTCTGACTATCCAGGGTCATGCCGTTTCCACGAGGCTGTTTGGACTCCAAGCCTTGCGTGTGATAGGGACTGTGTCCAACCTGATTATCTTATTTCTACTCCGGTGCCTAGTACCATGCTTGGCACACACCTAATGAATGTTGGTGGTAGTAGTAGTAGTAGTAGTCGTAGTAGTAGTCGTAGTAGTAGTAGTAGTAGTAGTAGTAGTAGTAGTAGTAGTAGTAGTAGTAGTATTGAAACGGGACTGTCAGGTATAAAACCACTCTTGACCACCCAAGTCAGAGAGAAGGCTGGAATCCAGTAGGGAGTTGAGCCGGGAGGGGAGAGGGAAACGCGGTCCTCAGGGAAGGTAGAAAATAAGTGCGTCTGGAGCATTGATCTCAGAAATTCTTGATGAATCTATTCCCTCCTGCTAACCGCCGCTGCTGGCAAAAAACCTGAGGAGCTAAGAGAGATCCCGGGGGGCTGATGTCAGGGAAAAGAGAGGGTGCTTTTATTCTGGAGAAACGGACACCCCCCAGAACCCTCCCCAGGGCGGCCTTCATGTCCCTGTTCCTCAGGCTGTAGATGAGGATGTTCAGAGTAGGGGGCATCACGGCGTAGAACATGGACACCAGCAGGTCCAGGACTGAGTGGGAGTCAGACACGGGTTTGGGGTAAGAGATGACGCCCTTCGACAGGAAGATGGTGAAGACAGTCAGGTGAGGCAGGCACGTGGAGAAGGCTTTGGCCCGGCCCTCGGCAGGCGGTATCCTCAGCACAGCCCGGATGATGCGCGCATAAGAGACCACGATGGAGATGAAAGAGATGAAACCAAAAACGGGACCAATGGCAACACTGGTATCGATGACAACATGCGCCCCAGAACCAGAGATCTTCAGGAGGGAGCGGACATCATAGAAGAACTGCTGGACCACCCGGAGTCCGCAGAAACGTAAGGATAACGTCCCTGCTGTGTACATCACCCTACAGAGTACCCCTAGGAGTCACGAAGCGGCCGCCACCTTCCTACAGGCCCCTCGGACCATGATGACCCCGTAGTGCAGGGAGAGGCAGATGGCCGCATAGCGGTCGTAGGACATCATCATGAGCAGGGACAGCTCCGAGGCGGCAAACAAGACAAGAAGAAAACCGTGAGCCACACAGTTCCAATAATAGATGGACCATTGGTTGGTTAGGGAGTTGTAGATTGATTGGGGTACGGTGACAGAGATGAGGCAGAGGTCAAGGACGGAAAGGTATCTGAGGAAGAAGTACATGGGGGTGGGAGGCACTGGTCGAGGGCGGTGGTGGCGACAATGAGGAGATTTCCCATCAGGGCCTCCAGGCAGACCAATAGGGACAGCGCAGCCTGCACCAGCTGCAGCTCCCAGACCTCCGAAAATCCCAACAAGAGGAATTCTGTCACTGTGGTGAGGTTGGCCATGATCTAAGAAATGTGAACTAGACATAGAGAATAGTTTTATTTCCAACAGGAAATTGGACATGTGAAGAGACAGGAGCCATACGTTCTAACCCCTTACCTCAATTAATCAATCAGTAGTATGTACTGAGCACTCACTCTGTGCAGAGCACTGTTTTAAGGGCTTGGAAGAGTACAGTGCAATAGGTGGTAGACATTCAATTATATTAGTGTCTGTTTGCCCCTCTAGACTGCCAGCTCATTGTGAGGAGGGAGTGTGTCTACCAACTCTTTTGTATTGTATTCATTCAATTGTACTAACGATTAATCAATCAAAGCACTGTACTAAGTGCTTGGGAGAGCACAGTATAACATTAACGGGCCTAAGCATTTAGTTCAGTCCTCTGCATAGAGCAAACTCTCAAAAATACCATAGATGATGATTATTATACTCTGCCAAGCTCTTAGTACAGTGCTCTGCACACAGTAAGCACTCAATAAATACCATTAATAATGACGATTGTACTCTCCCAGGTGCTTAGTACAGTGCCCCGCACACAGTAAGCGCTCAGTAAATACGACTGATGATGACGATTGTATTCTACCAAGCTCTTACTACAGTGCTCCGCACAAAATGAGTGTTCAAGAAATTTCATTAATTGATTGATAGATACAATCTCTGCCCACAAGGAGAGTTATCTTTTAGCTATCTCGCACCTCACGTCTCTACTACGTTCATTCACCAACTACTTGGTTAAGTAAATTGAAATCATCCAGCAGGGTCTCCCCTAAACTCCACCTTGTGCCCTTTCCACCTCAATTCCCTCCCCTCCCTAAAGCCGCTATCCCAGGCGTTTATTAAGGGGGGATTTTTTAGTGGTATTTGTAAAGCACTCACTATGTTCCAGGCTCTATACTAAGCGCTGGGGTATGTACAAGCTAATCAGGTTGGACATAATTCATGTCCCACTTAGGGTTCCCAGTTTTAATCCCTATTTGACGGATGAAGTAATCGAAGCCCAGAGAAGTGAAGCGACTTGCCCAGGGTCACACAACAGACAAGTCACAGGGCTGGAATTAGAACTCAGGTCCTCCTGACTCCCAGGCCTGGGATCCTTCCATTTAATTTCCCATCTGCTCTCCAAATCTTCAGCCCACTTATAATGGGAAAGCATAATGGTCAAGAGCTTGCATTTGCCCCCTTCTCTCTCAACTGTTTCTGCTGTAGGCCTCCTTGATCTCCTCTGGTTACCAAAGCAATCCAGTTCGCAACAAATCTTCACTTTGTTCTCTAGTTCTGAAAAGAATAACTGAAAACAAGATGAAGCTACTCATTTAGTGAGGTTGGGTGGGATTTAAACACTTTGAGAACAAGGTAGAAAACCCCATCCCAAGGAGTGTAGTGCTTTGCCCAACGTCATATGGCAGACAGGTGGCCGAGCTGGGATTAGAACCCGGATCCTCTGTCTTCCATCCCGTGCTCTTTCCACGAGGGAGGCCACGCTGTCCAAAAATGTTAAACCATACAACAGGTGGAGCAAATAATAATAACTGTGGTATTTGTTAAGCAATCACTGTGTTCCAAGCACTTTAGTGTTCTATACATAGTGAGTGTTCAATAAATACTGTTAATGATGAGACGAGATTATCAGGTACTACATGGGATTCCCATTATAAGTATGAGAGAGAAGGGAATGAATCCCCACTGTGCAGATTAGGGAACTGAAGAACAGAGAGGTGAGGTTACTGGATGATGATGGTATTTGTTAAGCGCTTATTATGTATCAAGCACTGTTCTAAGCGCTACAGTAGATACAAAATAATCCGGTTGCCCCACGTGGGCTCACAGTCGTAATCTCCATTTTATAGATGAGGTAACTGAGGCACAGAGAAGTTAAGTGACTTGCCCACAGTCATAAAACTGACAAGTTACAGAGCCGGGATTAGAATCCACGGCCTCTGACTCCTAATCCCGGGCTCTTTCCAGTGAGCTATTCTGCTTCTGTTTCTCGACTTGCCCAATGTCACACAGCGTGTAAACAGGGTTGGGAGTTGAGTGAATGTCAATTGCCCAAAGGTCACAGGTACAAGTGCACAGACAACGCAGAAGGGAGAGGGAGAAGGGAAAAAGAGGACTTAATTGGGGAAGGCCTCACGGAGGAGATATGATCTTTATAATGCTTTGGATGTTGAGAGACTGGTGGTCTGGCCTGTATGGAGGATGAGGGAGAGGGTTCCAGGCTAGGGGGAGGTTGTGGGGAAGGAATCGGCAGCAAGATAGACGAAATCGTGGCCCAGTGAGTAAACTGGCCCTAGAGTAGCAGAGTGTGCAGCCTGAGCTGGGGTAGATGATCAGAGAGGTGAGGTAGGAGGGGGTGAGCTGATTGAGTACCTTAAGCAGCATGCCTCAGCAGAGAAACAGCGTGGCTCAATGGAAAGAGCCCAGGCTTGGGATTCAAAAGTTGTGAGTTCTAATGCCGGCTCCGTAATTTGTCAGCTGTGTGACTTGGGCAAGTCTCTTAACTTCTCTGTGCCTCAGTTACCTCATCTGTAAAATAGGGATGAAAATTGTGAGCTCCACGTGGGACAACGTGATCACCTTGTATCTCCCCAGTGTTTAGAATAGTGTTTAGCACACAGTAAGCACTTAACAAATACCATTATTATTATTATTATTAAACGGATGGTGAGGAGTTCCTGTCTGATGAGGAGGTTAATAGGCAGCCACTGCATGTTCTGGAGGAGTGGGAAGACCTGAACTGAATGTTTGTGTTAAAACAAACAGTAAGCTCTCAATAAATACACTGGTTAATTGGTTGATCTTCAGAACTCTTAGCTACCACACACGCACAGACACTCACACACACTCCAAACCTTGTCCCCTTTTTCCTCTCCTACCCTCCTACACCGAAACACACCTCTTCGGTCCGAATACTGGGATTAGGCCTTCTCCTGTCCGTATGTGGGGTCTGATGGAGATCTGTGGGAATGATAAAGGCTCAAAAGCATCCGGGGCCCTTGTGAGACTGTTCAGGAAACCCCCCGCTTCCCAGCCCCCCGCGACGACTTCCCCTCAGGAAAAGCATCTGCTACCCCTTGGGGTCTTGAGCAGGAGACCCATTCAGAGTACTGGGATTAGCTAAACTCCACCCGGCTGGGTCCTGTGCAGCAATCACCCACACTCCCCGTGGCTCAATTGGGAGTTTCCCCATGAGAATTCACTCTGCGTTCTGCTCAGCCAACATAAGTAGGCAGAAGCAGCGTGGCCTAATGGATAAAGCACTGGCCTGGGAGTCAGAAGGACGTGGGAGTCAGAAGGACCTGGAGCATGTTACTTTAATTCTCCGTGACTCAGTTCCCTCATCTGTGAAACGGGGATTAAGACTTGGAGCCCTATGTAGGACAGGGGTGTGCGCAAGCGGATTGATCTAGTGTTGACCCCAGCGCTTGGAACAGTGTCTGGAACATAGTAACCACTTAATAAATACCATTTTTATTATTTTTGTCACCATCAATAATAATGGTATTTGTTAAAGACTTCCTCTGTTCTAGTCACTGTTACACTGTCACAGAGTGTGCCCGTTATACTACTAAATTGTACTCTGCAAGCACTTAGTACACGCAAACAGTAGCAAACAGTAAGTACTCAATAAATATAATGGGCTGACTGTTCTAAACACTGTTGTAAACATTTCCCCTTTTTACAGATTAGGGAAATGAGGCACAGCGAAGTTATATGACTTCCCCAATTTCACACAGCAGGGATTAGAACCCAGGTCCTTCTGACTCCCAGGTCCATGCTGTAGCCACTAAACCACACTGCTTCCATGCTTTATGCCACAAAGCCAAAAACCAGTACACGCTTGTCAGAGTTGGCATTTCTGGAGCTGCTGAGAATTCGTTGCTCTCACATTAATCAGACATTTTCAGGATTTGTCCCCTGGCACCCCACAAAGCACCCCATGTGTGGTAGCTTTACAGAAGGTACCTGTCTTCTGAAGAGAAGCAATGTGGCTCACTGGAAAGAGCACGGGCTTGGGAGTCAGAAGTAATGTGCTCTAATCCTGCCTCTGCCACTTGTCATCTGTGTGACTTTGGGCAAGTCAGTTAACTTCCCTGTGCGTCAGTTACCTTATCTGAAAAATGGGAATTAAGACTGTGAGCCCCACGTGCGACAACCTGATTACCCTGTATCTACTCCAGTGCTAAGAACAGTAGTTGGCACATAGTAACTACTTAACAAATTCCATCATTATCATTATTATTATTAAAGAGGGTGCCTGGGCCATCTTATCAGCGCCTCTCTGAGACAACCAGAGAAGCAGGATGGCAGAACAAAGAAGAACAGAGTTAGCAGAAACATTTCCTGCTCACAAACAATCAATAGTATTGATTGAGCACTTACTACGATCACAGCAGTATATTAAGCCCTCGGGAAAGTCCAATAAAACAGAGTTGGCATACCCGTTCCCTTCCCACAATGAGCTTACATTCTTGAAGGAGAGATAGGAATTAAAATAATCACACAATCAATGGTATTTATTGAGCGCTTACTATGTGCAGAGCACTGTTCTAAGCCCTCGGGGGAGTCTAATAATAATAATAATAATAATAGTATTCGTTAGCGCTTACTATGCGCAAAGCACTGTTCTAAGCGTTGGGTAAATAAAGATTATCAGGTTGTCCCACGTGGGGCTCACAGTCTTAGTCCCCATATTACAGATGAGGTAACTGAGGCACAGGGAAATTAAGTGACTTGCCCAAAGTCACACAACTGAAAGGTGGCAGGGCGAGGATTCGAACCCATGACCTCTGACTCCAAAGCTCGTGTTCTTTCCACTAGGCCACGCAGCTTGTCTACTAGAAAAGAGTTGGTAGTTGCCCACAATGAGCGTAGAGTCTACAGGGTCTATTGGAAGGGGAAAATTCCATTGACGGACATAATCCCTGCCTTCCAGGGGCTGGCATTCGAGTGTCGATGACAAAGGCCTTTGGGGAGAGGGTCAAGGGATTTTTTTAACTCTCCCTCTACCTCTCTCCTCCTGGTCTGGAACCCTCTGATCCATTTATGGAGGGGAGAGGAAATGGTTGGAAAGAGGGGAAGGACGGAGGTAGGAAGAAGACCCGCTTGCATCACTGGGAGTGATTTACCAGTCCGCTTTATACTGGAAGCTGGTTATGGGCAGGGAATGTGTCTGATAATTCTGTTGTATCGTACTCTCCCGAGTTCTAAGTACAGCTTTCTGCACACATTCATTCATTTCTTCATTAACTCAATCGTATTTATTGAGTGCTTACTGGGTGCAGAGTACTGGACTAAGCACTTGGAAAGTACAATACAGCAATACAGACAATCCCTGCCCACAGCGGGCTTACAGACTAAAGGCGGAGATAGACATTATTATAAATAAATAAATTACATATATGTACATAGATTACAGATATTTAATTGCCCACAGTGCGGGCTCAGTGAATAACATTGATGGATTGATTGAAGAGAAGGAAAGACGGATAGTAAGCGTTCAGTAAATACCACTGATGGATTGGCTGCTAGTAGAGAAGTTGGGCAAGGAACGTGGGCTATAAAGAACCCAGGGTTCTGGTTATCCTGATGCTTGGAGACCCCCAAGTCCAGCTTTCATCCATCGGATCAATGCACATATGTCTCTTGATTGGAGTGAGGCCTGATTGTGTAGGTCATTACCTCAGGGATCAGAGGCCTGGTCTCCTAAGAGCCTCCTGGTCTGAAATCCCAGGGGTTAGAGAATCCCAGTCCAGACAGGGCACGGAGCCAATCCTTTAGGCATCGGGAAATACGGCAGCTAAGGGAGGAACGAGGTGGTATCTTCGTAGGGGAGAGATGGTGTGGTTCTGAAGCATTTGTCCACCTTGGAGCGGGAGGCAAGGGAAGGAACTGGGAGATGTTCTCTTTCTGACACTTTCCTCAGGCCGCTGTGACCCTAGTGAAGCGGGGAGGCGTGACCCCGCATCTGGAAACCCCAGACCCCCAGGTATGTCAGGCGCCCTGAGAGAGACAGGGAGGTCTGGGGGTCTGAGAAGCAACATCTGTCTACTGTGTAACCCTGGGCAAGTAGGTCATAGTGGACATAAAACATGTCTATTTTTAAACAGTACATTCCCAAGTGCTTAGTACAATTTGTTCGCTTACTATGTGCCAAGCACTGTACTAAGCGGTGGGGGAGATACAAGGTTATCAGGTTGTCCCAAGTGGGGCTCACAGTCTTCATCCATATTATCCAGATGAGGTACCTGAGGGACAGAGCAGTTAAGTGCCCAAGGTCACGCAGCTGACCAATGGCAGAACAAAGATTAGAACCCATGACTTCTGACTCCCAAGCCCGTGCTTTTTCCACTAAGCCATGCTGCTTTTCTGCGACTGAATGAATGAATGGACCTCAGTTTCCTTAGCTGTCGAATGAGGATGAAATGTCTTTCCCCCTCATCTCTTAGGCCGTGAACGCTATGTGAGACAGGGACTGAGTCTGATCTGATTGTATTGCGCTTGGCACACAGTAAGTGCTCAACGGATACCACAATTATTATCATTATTATTATTATCATTATTATTAATCAGTACCACAATGAGGAGTCTTTCAGGACAAGACGGCATCTACATCCGTTCAAGAAACACATTCCAATGCCTCGCTGAGCGTGTCATTTACCTCCCTCGCTAGGAAGAGATTCCCCAAAACACTTATTCTGCTGAAGCCGCGTGGCCCCCGCTGCTCCCGGAAGGATCCTCTCCTCAGAGCGCCGCCACAGATGCCCGGGATTCCGTTCCCGAGAGGCCCGCCCGCCATCACACCGCGCGGCCTTGCTGCTCCCGGAAGGATCCTCTCCTCAGAGCGCGCCGCCATAGATGCCCGGGACTCCGTTCCCGAGAGGCCCGCCCACCCGCCATCACACCGCGTGGCCCCCGCTGCTCTCGGAAGGATCCTCTCCTCTGAGCGCCGCCATAGACGACCGGGACTCCGTTCCCGAGAGGCCCGCCCGCCCGCCATCACACCGCGCGGCCTTGCTGCTCCCGGAAGGATCCTCTCCTCAGAGCGCCAGAGAGGCCCGCCATAGACGCCAGGGACTCCGTTCCCGAGAGGCCCGCCCGCCATCACATCGCGTGGTCCTTGCTGCTCCTAGAAGGCTCCTCTCCTCCGAGCGCCCCCATAGACGCCCCCTGCTTCCATCCCCCCCCACTTAAGCGACCTTCCTTATAGTGCCCCCCAACCCCCCTTCCCTGTCCGGTCCTGATTGACTCTCCCCCCCCCTCCCCCGCCACCCCGGGAAAAAGGCCCTTGTTATCACCAAGTTACATTAACGACAACCTAATTCGCACCTACTCAGCCCTCCTGTCCCGCCATCGTCCCCCGGCCCACGTCCTCCCGCGGGCCTGGAATGCCCTCCGTCTGCCCATCCGCCCAGCTAGCTCTCTTCCTTCCTTCAAGGCCCTACTGAGAGCTCATCTCCTCCAGGATGCCTTCCCAGACTGAGCCCCTTCCTTCCTCTCCCCCTCTTCCCCCCTCCAGCCCCCGCACCTTTCCTCCTTCCCTTCCGCACAGCACCTGTGTATATGTATATATGTTTGCACATATTTATTACTCTATTTATTTATTTTACTTGTACCTATCTATTCTATTTATTTTATTTTGTTAGTATGTTTGGTTTGGTTCTCTGTCTCCCCTTTCTAGACTGTGAGCGCACTGTTGGGTAGAGACTGTCTCTATATGTTGCCAGCTTGTACTTCCCAAGCGCTTAGTACAGTACTCTGCACACAGTAAGCTCTCAATAAATACGATTGATTGATTGATTGAAGCCAAGTGGGAACGGGTGGATTTCTGCTTTCCCCAAGCGCAGTGAGTCATACGGGTCCTGTTGATTTTTGCCAAGTTGGGACCCTCCACTGTGGGATCACCCATTCCATCCACGGAGTCCGGCTTTCCTCAGGCACAGCCCGGTCCCAATGACACTAGGACGATGTGTCATAGATCCAGACTTCCAGATATGTCGTAGACATAGAGAGTGTCCAAGGACCATGAAAGCCCAGTCTGAAACCTAGAACTGACTTCAATCAATCAATCGATCGAATTTATGGAGCACGTATTGTGTGCAGAACACTATTCTATGCGCTCAGTACAATACGACTGCAGTGCTAGTTCAAATCTTCCCAGTCCTAATCCAGGGTCCTTTAGGCTGAAATGGAATTTTTCAGGATTCTTTGGTGGATGGGGAAGATTCAGAGCTTCGGGAGAGAAGTTCAGCAGGCTCAGCCGCAGGATCCAGCTGCTATTTGGCTTCCACGTAGCCCACTCACTAAGCAGTTAGACCCTGGATCAGAAATTCCCTTAGAGTCTGGAGGGAATCGAATATTGCCGGCTGCCTCTCTCTTCCCCCTCATCTCCAGGATCTCCTCCAGTTTGCTGCTTCTCCTTCTCCTCCTCCTTCTCCACCTCACTATACTTCCTTCTACTGTTCCTCCTCCTCCTCCTTCCCCTTCTCCTCTTTCAACTTCACCCCATCCTCTTACTCCTCCTCCTCCTCTCTTCTTCTTCTCCCTGCTCCTCCACCTCATTCTCTTGCTTCCCCTTTTCCTCCTCCACCTTGTTTTCCTCTTCCTTCTTGTGTTCCTATCTCTTCTTCCTCCTCCCCCTCCTGCTCTTTCATCTCGTCCTCTTCCTTCTCCTTCTCCTCCTCCTTTTCTCGTTTCCTCTCCTTTTCTTCCTCTTTTCTTTCTTTCTTTTCTTTCTCCTTTACTTCCTCCTCCTTCTCTAACTGCTCCGTCACCTCGTCTTCTTCCTTCTTCTCCTTCTCCTCCTCTTCCTTCTCCTCCTCCTTTTCATTTTCCTTCCTCCCTTTCATTTTCCTTCCTTCCTTCCTTCCTTCCTTCCTTCCTTCCTTCCTTCCTTCCTTCCTTCTTTCTCTTCCTTCCTTCCTTCCTTCCTTCCTTCCTTCCTTCCTTCCTTCCTTCCTTCCTTCCTTCCTTCCTTCCTTCCTTCCTTCCTTCCTTCCTTCTTTCTCTTTCTTTCTTTCTTTCTTTCTTTCTTTCTTTCTTTCTTTCTTTCTTTCTTTCTTTCTTTCTTTCTTTCTTTCTTTCTTTCTTTCTTTCTTTCTTTCTTTCCTCCTCCTCCTTCTCCTCCTTCTCCTTCACCTCGTCCTCTTCCTCTGCCTCCTTTCCTTTTCCTTTCTCCTTTTCTTTCTTTCTTTGTTTCTCTGTTTTTCTTTCTTCTTCTCCTTTCTTTTTACTTCTTCCTCCTCCTGCTCTTTCTCCTCTCCTCCCTCCTCCTCCTCCTCCTCCTTGTCCTTCTCCCCTTCCTCCTCCTACTCTTCCACCTTGTCCTTTTGCTCTCCTCCTCCTCCCCCGTTTCTCCTAATCTCCATTCCCCCCTCCTTTTTTATCTCCTTCTCCTCCTCTCCCCTCCTCTTCCCTATTTTCCTCCTTTTTCTCTTTCTCCTTCTCTTCATTCCCGCCATAATTCTCCTCCATTCTACATTTGGGCAGGACCAGAGATTATTGGAATCTATTGATTTGAGGGGTGTGTGTGTGGGGGGGGGGTGTTAGAGAAAGAAAGAAAGACAATGGAATTAAGGGTGTGTGTGTGTGGTTTTGACAGGTATGGGATGGTTTTGTGTGGGTATGAACGTGGTGTGAATGGTGTGTGTTTGAAACAGGTGCGGGAGTGCATGTGTGTTTATGTGTGTGACAGTGGTATGAGGCATGTGTGTGTATGTTGTACGTGTATGTATAACAGTGGTCTGAGGAGTGTGTGTTTGTGCCTGTGTATGTGATAGAGAGAGAGAGGGGGGGAGCAAGAGAGAGAGGGGGGAAGGGGGAGGGACAGAGTGATATGGGATGCTGCCATGTTCGTCTACAAATGCACTGGAGTTCAATCTGGCCAGGGATCAAGGCAAGGTCAGAGGCCTACGGTCCCCGTTTCCTGTCCGAGGTGCCGACGCATGAGTGTCCTCGTTCCACCCTGGTCCTGACAGACACCCGCACCTCCGTTAGCCCCGACAACCCCAAAACTCTTCTTCCACCACCTCCCAGACTCACCCGATCCCTCTTCTTCCCCCAACTGCCACAATGCTGGGTCAGTGCTGCAGTCATTTATTCAATCGTATTTACTGAGGGTTTACAGCGTGAAGAGCACTGTAAGCGCTTGCTGCGTGAGAAGCACTGTACTAAGCTCTTGGGCCATTACAGTACAACAATAAACAGACACAGTCCCTGGCCGCAACGAGCTTACAGTCTAGAGATAGAGGGGGTATTGGCTAAGTGCTTACTACGTATCAAGCGCTTTCTAAGTGCTGGAGTAGATACAAGATCACTGGGTTGGACACAGTCACTGCCCTATACGGAACACATAGGCAAAGGGGAAGGGAGAACATAGATGAAATACTCATTTTATAGATGAGGAAACTGAGACACAGAGAAATTAAGTAACACATCCCACCTCTGCTATTTGCCTGCTGTGTGACCTTGGGCAAGTCATTGAGCTTCACTGGGCTTCCGTTTTCATTGGTAAAATGAAATGAATTTTCTCCTTCATACTGAGATTTTGAACCCCGTCTGGGACAGGTTCTGTGTCCAACTTGAGTGTAGTCTAGGTGGTAAAGCATGGGGCAAGGAGTCAGAGGACGTGGGTTCTAATCCCAGCTCCGCCACCTTTCTGCTGTGTGACATTCACCGGTTCTTCTACGATGTACCTTCCCTGCTGCAGATCGCCTGCTCCTAGATCTTCACTTTACTTCTCTGGACCTCTGTTACCTCATCTGTAAAACGGGGATTAAGAATGTGAGCCTACTGTGGGAGAGGGACTGTTTCTAACCCAATTATCTTGTACCTACCGTAGCGCTTAATACTATGTGCTTGGCACATAGTAACGACGTAACAAATACCGTTATTATTATCATTATTACCCTTCTTACCCCAGGGTTTAGGACAGTGCTTGGCACATAGTAAGTGCTTAACAAATACCACGGTTATTATTACTATTACTGATGTTGGATGACAAACTAAAAGGCAGGACCCACTCCATTTTTAATGGTATTTGTTAAGTACAATGGCATATAGTCAATGGTATTCATCCTAATCCTCCTCGACCTCTCAGCTGCCTTCGACACTGTGGACCACCCCCTTCTCCTCAACACACTATCAGACCTTGGTTTCACAGACTACGTCCTCTCCTGGTTCTCCTCTTATCTCTCCAGTCGTTCATTCTCTGTCTCTTTTGCAGGTTCCTCCTCCCACTCCAATCCCCTTACTGTGGGGGTTTCCCAAGGGTCAGTGCTTGGTCCCCTTCTGTTCTCGATCTACACTCACTCCCTTGGTGACCTCATTCGCTTCCACGGCTTCAACTCTCATCTCTACGCTGATGACACCCAGATCTACATCTCTGCCCCTCCTTTCTCCCCCTCCCTCCAGGCTCACATCTCCTGCCTTCAGGACATCTCCATCTGGATATCTGCCCGCCACCTAAAACTCAACATGTCCAAGACTGAACTCCTTGTCTTCCCTCCCACACACTGCCCTCTCCCTGACTTTCTCATCTCTGTTGACAGCACTAACATCTTACCAACTTCCCTTCCCCATAGCACCTATATATATGTATATATGTTTGTACATATTTATTACTCTATTTATTTATTTATTTATTTTACTTGTACATATCAATTCCATTTATTTTATTTTGTTAGTATGTTTGGTTTTGTTCTCTGTCTCCCCCTTCTAGACTGTGAGCCCACTGTTGGGTAGGGACTGTCGCTATATGTTGCCAACTTGTACTTCCCAAGCGCTTAGTACAGTGCTCTGCACACAGTAAGCGCTCAATAAATACGATTGATTGATATTTATAATGTTTCTGGCACTGTACAAGACAATCAGGTTGTACATAGTCCACGTCCCAAATGGTGCTTCATGTCCATTCTCATTTTATAGATGAGGTAACTGAGGCACAGAGAAGTTAAAGGACTTGTACAAAGGCACATAGTAGACACACCTCCAGCCTGGAAACTCCTTCAATCAATCAATCAATCAATGGTATTTATTGAGTTCTTACTATGTGCAGTACATTGTACTAAGCTCTTGGGAAAGTACAGAGCAACATAATTAGTGGGCACATTCCCTGCTAATAACAAGCTTAGAGGGGGCAAGAAACATGTCTACCAACTCTGTTTTACTGTACTCTCCCAAGATACTAATTCTTAATCCGTTGCTTAAGAGGAGCCACATGGTTTAGTGGTTAGAGCATGGACCGTGGAGTCAGAAGATCCTGGGTTCTAATCCCTGCTCTGCCACTTGTCTGCTATGTAACCTTGGGCATGTCACTTCAATTCTCTGGGTCTCAGTGAGCTCATCTGTAAAATAGGGACTGATACTGTGAGCCCCATGTGGGACAGGGACTGTTTCCAACCTGATTAACATGCATCTACCCCAGCGAATAGAACAGTGCTTGCCACTTAACAAATAATATTATCATCATCATCATCAACATCACCCTAGGTACTCAATAAATACTACTGATTGATTGATTGATTGCTCCACTGGAGCCTGAGAAATCTCCCTTTGTTCCAAAGCAGGAGCCAGCTGGTGTGCCCCAGGGCACAGCCAATCTCTCCACCGAGATCAAATTCCAGCTCATGGAGTTTTCCAGCATCCGGGAGCTGCAGCTTGTCCAGGCCGCGCTGCTCCTCCTGGTCTACCTGGCGCCCTGACAGGGAATCTCTTCATCGTCGCCGTCACTGCCCTCTACCGGCGCCTCCACATCCCCATGTACTTCTTCCTTAGGCACCTGTCCACTCCTGACCTCTGCTACATCTCCGTCACCTTCCCCAAATCCACTCTCGTCTCTCGGATGAAGTGCCACTCCATCTACTCCCTGGGCTGTGCGGCGCACGTGTGTTTGGTGATCCTGTTTGCGAGCTCTGAGTACGTCATCTTCACGGCCATGTCTTACAGTCACTACGCCGCCATCTATCTCCCCCTGCGCTACGAGGTCATCACGGACCGAGAGGCCTGTGGGATGATGGCTGCCACCTCATAGTGCCTCAGTTCCCTCATCTGTAAGATGCAGACTGAGACTGTTGGCTCTGTGTGGGACGCGGACTGTGACCCACCCAATTTTCTTGGATTCACTTCAGAGCTTAGTACAGTGCCTGGAACGTAAAGAGAGCTTAAGAAATACCATAAAAAGAGAGGTAAATGGATGATCCTTGCCCTCAAAGACTTCTCAATCTACTAGGCTACATAAGCAAAATGTCATTTACAACTGGGAGGAGAAAAGAATAGAACAATGGGTGTGTGGATGCAAAGAGGAAGCCGAAACTTAGTGGAAAGAGCCCAGGTATGGGAGTCAGCGGTCGTGGGTTCTAATCCCAGCTCCGCCACTTGTCAGCTATGTGACTACGGGCAACTTCTCTTTGCCTCCGTTATCCCATCTATAAAATGTGGATTAAGACTATGGTTCCCAGTTAGGACAACCTGATTACCTTCTACTGCCTCCAGTTCATAGAACAGTGCTTGGCACATAGTAAGTGCGTAACAAATTCTATCATTATTATTATGATTAGCTCTTGATAATCATATTTTATGAGTGCTTAATGTGCGCAGAGCACTGAATTGCGTGCTGTGGAGAGTTCCCTATAAAAGAGTTGGTAGACATCTTTCATGCCCACAAGCAGCTCACCGACCAGGGAGAAAGCAGACATTAATCAGTTAACATTTATCAGGAGACATTTATTCAGTGCTTACTGTGTGCAGAGTACTGCACTAAAAGCTTGGAGGAATACGATGGAAATGTGTTGGTAGACACGGTTCCTCAAGGAGCTTACAGTCTGGAGTAATAAACCTTTCCTTCAGCAGCAATATCCCAGGTGTCAGCGGATGCATTAAGTCTGGAGCTGGTCACTGACAGATGGTGGGAAGAAGTGAATTAGCTAAATCTGACTTGAGAAGAAGGTATTCCAGAGGGTTTTGCCAGAGAAGAAATCAGGCTTCAGCAGGGAGGAGAAATTGGCAAGTACCACAGCACAAGCCACTAGTATTGGAATCACTCTACTCAGTTTCTCAGTTGCATGGTCTTTGTACCTGGACGGCATTTGTCTGCTATTTGTTCTAGGACACCCCCTCGCCCATCGCTTCACTGATATCCCTTCATCGGGCCTCCATCAACCCTCCATCATCCCTTCAACACCGCTCCTTCTTCCCTCCATCGTCCCTTCATCGTTCCTTCATCGACGCCCCGTTATCCTTCCATCCCCTTAGACTTTCAGCTCGTTATGGACAAGGAACGTGTCTACCAACTCTGTTGGATTGTCCTCTCCTTAACGCTTTAGTCCCGTGCTCCGCACACAGAAAGCGCTCAGTAAATACCATCAATAAATAAATAAATAAATAAATTAAGTCTTATTTATTGCGCGCTTACTGTGTGCAGATAGACACAATTCCTACCCAAAACGGGCTCACACTCTAGAAGGGGGCGACAGACAACACAACAAAACAAGTAGGCAGACATCAATAGCAACAAAATAGATAAATAGAATTATAGATATATACACATCATTAATAAAATAAATCGAGTAATAAATATGTACAAATATACACAAGTGTTGTGGCGAGGGCAAGGGGGTAGAGCAGAGGGAGGGAGTAGGGATGATGGGGAGGGGAGGAGGAACAGAGGATATGGGGGTCTCAGTCTAGGAAGGCCTTCTGGAGGAGGTGAGCTCATAGTAGGGCTTTGAAGAGGGGAAGAGAGCTAGTTTCGCGGATGTGAGGAGAGAGGGCATTCCAGGCCAGAGGTTGGACGTGGCCAGAGGTCGACGGCGGGACAAGGCGAGAACGAGGCACGGTGAGGAGGTTTGTGGCACCGGAGGAGCCGAGTGTGCAGGCTTGGCTGTAGAAGGAGAAGGGAGGTGAGGTAAGAGGCGATGGAGAGGTTTGAAGCCAATATTGAGGAGTTTTTGCTTCATGCGAAGGTTGATAGACAACTACTGGAGATTTCTGAGGAGGGGAGGAATAAATGCCCAGAGCGTTTAGGTAGAAAGGTAATCCGGGCAGCAGAATGAAGCGGGGAGAGACAGAATGGGAGATCAGAAAAGGAACTGATGCAGTAATCCAGTCGGAATAGGATAAAAGATTATACCAACAAGGTAGCGGTTTTCATGAACAGGAAGGGGCGGATCTTGGCGATGTTGTGGAGGTGAGACCGGCAGGTTTTGATAATGGACTGGATGTGTGGGGTGAATGAGAGAGCGGAGTCAAGGATGACACCAAGGTTGCGGGCTCGTGAGACGGGAAGGATGGTAGTGCCGTCCACTTTGACGAGCAAGTCAGCGAGACTACAGGGTTTGAGAGGGAAGATAAGGAGCTCAGTCTGAGTTTTAGGTAGCGGGCGGGCATCCAGGTAGAGATATACTGAAGACAGGCGGAAATACGAGCCTGGAGGGTGGGAAAGAGGACAGGGAAGGAGATGTAGATTTGGGTGTCATCTGTGTAGAGATGATAGTTGAAGCCGTGGGAGCAAATGAGTTCACCAAGGGAGTGAGTATAGATGGGGAACAGAAGGGGACCAAGAACCGATCCTTGAGGAACCCCTACAGTTAGGGGATGAAAGGGAGAGGAGGAACCCGTGAAGGAGACCGAGAGTGAACAGTCAGAGATAATAATAACAATAATGATGATGTTATTATTTGCTAAGCGTTTACTATTTGCCAAGCACTGTTCTAAGCGCTGGGGAACATTAAGATTCAGTAAGGTTCTCCCACTTGGGACTCACAGTCTTAATCCCCATTTTACAGATGAGTTCACTGAGGCACAGAGAAGTGAGGTGACTTGCCCAAAGTCACACAGCTGACCAGTGGCGGAGCCTGGATTAGAACCCACAACTTCTGACTCCCAAGCACGCGCTCTTTCCACTGAGCCACGCTGAGATGAGGAGAACCAAGAGAGGACGGAGTCCATAAAGCCGAGGTTGAAGAACGTGTTGAGGAGAAGGGTATGGTCGGTCGTGTCAAAGGCATCTGAGAGGTCGTGGAGGATTAGGATAGAGTAGGAGCCATTGGATGTGGCAAGAAGGAGGTCATGTGACCTTTGAGAGGGAAATTTCGGTGGAATGGAGGGTATGGAAGCCATTGTTTCTTCCACCCCTCTGCCAGGTCCGAGGTGACGTATTTAATTGGGGTCCCACGCCAGACCCTTCCCCATTTAGCCAGACTTCACTATGCAGTTAATTTTCCTCGTATAGAGACAGCTGCAATTGGATTCCCTGGTCCTGCAGCTTTGTGTGTGTGTTTGCGCAAGCGTGTTTGCGTGTGTGTACGCATGCTCAGAGCAGGGTAGGAGAATCAGGGAGCAAATCCCAGACTTTAGGGAAGGGGGACATTTGGGTAGGGAACTGTGAGGAATGTTTTTCATCTCTCCCTAGGGAACAGGTTTGGGGGTCAGGGAAGAGCTGAATGAGTGACTACGTTTATGAGTGTACGTGTCTACTAGCTTGTTTCTACTGTCCTGTCCCAAGTAATTAGCACAGTGCTCTGCACACAGTAAGCACCAGATAAATATGATTGACTCTGTGCGACTGTCCATCTGTGGGAGGACTCTGGTCTGTGAGTGAGCAAGAATACACGTGAGGGCATTATGTGTTAGGATATATGTATGTTTACCTGTACTTTGGTGTGTAAGAATGAATATGTGTGCTTCAGGGTATATTCCAGGGTTTTCTGTCTACTGGGGGCTCGATAAACACCGTTGTTACTATTATCAGTCTGTCAATCAGCTTAGTACAGTGCTCTCCACACAGTAAGTGCTCAAGAACTACAACTGAAGGAATTCATTTTCCACTTTACAGGAGCTGCTGCAATCAGGTTCCCTGTGATATAAGTTGTGTGTGTTTGTGTTCATGTTTCTATATGTGTGCATGTGTGTATATATATATGTATATATATATGTGTGTGTGTGTGTCTGGATTTGTGTGTGTGTGTGTGTGTGTGTGTGTGTGTGTGTGTGTGTGTACGTGTGTGCACGCAAAGTACTAGGTAGCTGAAGCAGCGAACAATTTCAGGCAGAGGGGAGGGTTGAAGATGACGACAGAAAAAGATCTCCTTCCAGACCGTAAACTTGATGTTGTCAGGGAATGTGTCTACCAGCTCTGTGGGGGTGGTGGAGGGGAGACAACGTCAGAAATTTCCTTTAAATCAACCAAACTATTGTGAAAGTCTGGATCCTTTCTTATCCTTGCTGTATAAGGAACTCAGAAATAATTTTGAATTCAATAACTGTCTCCTCTCCATAGAGAATCACTAGCAAGTGTCCTGTCAGTCTTTTCACTCTTCCCATCAATGGACTCTAAATTTGGCTCTTCCCTCATCCACTGCAGAAAGTCAATGCTGCCTCCCAAAAATGCCCAACATCTCCACGGTGACAAGATTCATTCATTCATTCATTCATTCATCCATTCAATCGTATTTATTGAGTGCTTACTGTGTGCAAAGCACTGTACTAAGCGCTTGGGAAGTACAAGTTGTCAACATATAGAGAAGGTCCCTACCCAACAACGGGCTCACAATCTAGAAGGGGGAGACAGACAATAAAACAAAATATGTGGACAAGTGTCAAGTCATAAGAACAAACAGAAATAAGGTTAGATGCATATCATTAACAAAATAAATAGAATAGTAAATATGTACAAGTAAAATAAATGGAGTAATAAATCTGCACAAACGTATATACGGATGTTGTGGGGAGGGGAAGGAGGTAGGGCGGAGGGGATGGGGAAGAGGAGAGGAAAAAGGGAGATCAGTCTGGAAAGGCCTCTTGGAGGAGGTGAGCTCTCAGTAGGGCTCTGAAGGGAGGAAGAGAGCTAGCTTGGCGGCTGTGTAGAGGGAGGGTATTCCAGGCCAGAGGGAAGACGTGGGCCGGGGGTCGACGGCAGGACAGGCGAGAACGAGGTACAGTGAGGCGGTAAGCGGCAGAGGAGCGAAGCGTTCGGACTGGGCTGTAGAAGGAGAGAAGGGAGGTGAGGTAGGAGGGGGAGAGGTGATGGAGAGCCTTGAAGCCGAGAGTGAGGAGTTTTTGCCTGATGCATAAGTTGACCTGTAGCCACTGGAGAGGTTTGAGGAAGGGCGTAACATGCCGAGAGCGTTTCTGCACAAAGATGATCCGGGCAGCAGCGTGAAGTATAGACTGAAGTGGGGAAAGACAGGAGGATGGGAGATCAGAGAGGAGGCTGATGCATTAATCCAGTCGGGATAGGATGAGAGATTGAACCAGCAAGGCAGCGATTGGAATGGAGAGGAAAGGGTGGATCTTGGCGATGTTGTGGAGGTGAGACAGGCAGTTTTCTGTGACAGATTGGATGTGAGGGGTGAATGAGAGAGCGGAGTCGATGATGACACCAAGGTTGCTGGTTTGTGAGACGGGAAGGATGGTAGTGCCATCTACAGTGACGGAAAAGTCAGGGAGAGGGCAGGGTTTGGGAGGGAAGATAAGGAGTTCAGTCTTGGACATATTGAGTTTTAAATGGTGGGCCGACATCCGGATGGAGATGTCCTGAAGACAGGGAGAGCCTGAAAGGAGGGAGAGAGTGCAGGGGCAGAGATGTTGATTTGGGTAAGATCAACATCTTACCCAAGAGAGAGATAAGAGAGAGATAAAAGATAGATAAGAGGAGAACCAAGAGAGGACGGAGTCTGTAAAGCCAAGGATATATAGCGTGTTGAGGAGAAGGGCGTGGTCCACAGTGCCGAAGGCAGATGAGATGTCGAGGAGGCTATACAGATTCCAGCTGTAGCTGGTCCAGGCCACGCAGTTCCTCCTGGTCTACCTGGGGGCCATGACAGGTAATCTCCTCATCGTCGCCGTCACAGCCCTCGACCGGGTCTTCCAAACCTCCATGTACCTCTTCCTCAGGAACCCGTCCGTCCTCGACCTCTGCCTCATCTATGTAACTGTCCTCAAATCCGTCACCATGTCCTTGACTAACATCTCCATCTAGGTCTTGGGCTGTGTGTCTCAGCTCTTATTGGTGATCTTGTTTGGTGCTTCAGGGTATTTGCTCCTCACCACAATGTCTTCCTACCGCTACACCGCCATCTGCCGCCCCCTGTACTACGAGGTCATCATGGACCAAGGGGCCTGTGAGAAGATGGCTGTCTCCTCCTGGCTCAGTGGAGGGATGTTAGGGGTCCTATTCCTAGCTTCGACTTTCTTCCTATCCTTCTGCAGGTACAACGTAGACCAGCAGTTCTTCTGTGACATCCCCTCCCTGCTAGAGATCAACTGCTTCGAGTACCTCATTGCCATCGACGTGAGCGTGACCGTCAGGGTAGCGTTAGCCATTGTCTGCTTCCTCTTTATCGTCATCTTGTATGCGCGCATCTTCCGGTCCGGGCTGAGGATGTCGGCCGCTGAAGGGCGGGCCAAAGCCTGCCTCACTTCGTCGTCATTACCGTTGTCATTTCGACAGCCGTCACCGCCCATCATAGGCCATCCTCAGACTCCTTGTCGACTCTGGACATGCTGGTGTCCGTGTTCTAGGCAGTGGTAACACCTGCCCTGAACCCTCCCTTCTACACCCTGAGGAACAGGGACATGAAGGTGGCTATCAGGAGAGTCATAAAGGGGAAGTTTTGCCACCGTTTCCTCTGGAACAAAACACTGTCTCCTTGCGTTGATATTGCCATTACTCACCTCACTAAGACACCCTACAAAGCCGTGCATACGAACAATTGTCTTTCCGGGATGAAAGGAGGCTTTCTCAGGGTCCGGAGGAAAGTCTGGTAAAATCAGTATGTGATGAATAATCCCGCATCAGAGGGCATTGCGCTGGCGTAGACACAAGTTAACAGGTTCGACACAGTTTATATCCCACGGAGGGCTCAATCTTCATCCCCATTTTACAAAGGGGGTAAATGAAACCACAGAGAAGTGAAGTGGATTGCCCAAGGTCTCACAGTAGACAGGTGGCAGAGCCAGGATTATCACATAGGTCCTTCTGACTCCCAGGCCTAAGCTCTATCCACTTGTCCACGCTGCTTGTCTTGGGTAAGTTATTTAACCTTCATAATTAACGAAATCATTTTTTTTCCTTCCCAGACCACTGAAGCTCTCCCCAAATTCCCTCCTCGTGTTGCATTCCTCAGGATCGATGTCTTCTTCAGAATAAAATTTATCTAACCGACTTGCTACTTTTCCTTTCTGAGAGTGAACGTGTTATCATTATCTGCCAATTTTATTATTGCCATACCATGTTAATCGTCAACTACCCCCTGGGACGCCATCGCCTATTGATATCATTACTACTGTTTTATCGCTTCTACATCTCAATTGTTAACCTCCCGCTGTACTGTCACTCGCCCTGCTGACCTCACCATGAACTTTCAATTCCCTCGCTCCCAACTGCCATTCCCATTTCTCACCTTCCCCATCGCCCTCCCACCCAGTTTTTCCCTCCCTCTCCCCCACCAAGACCACTCCCCCTCACCCCCTACCAAGGATCTCTCTGTACCAGCGCCAATCCTCTAATCCTCACTCCCAGCCCCCACCCCATCCCAGTTCTCCTTTCCCATCGCCACACCTCTTTCCACTCTCCCCGCCTAGGCCCCCGCCAACTCATCCCAATCCAAATCCTCCCCACACCTTGCACCCTTCCCCCTCCCTCCACTCCCTCGACAGCTACTGCCAAGTGTGGCCTCTGGAACCCCCGCTCCGTTATAAGTAAGATCCCTTTCATCCTGGACCTATTCCTTTCCAGCTCTCTACTCCTCCTCGCCCTAACTGAAACATGGTTGTCTCCGGTCGACACGGTCTCTTCTGCTGCTCTCTCCAGTGGAGGCCTCTTCTCCCACTCCCCCAGACTTACCGGAAGAGGAGGTGTCGCTTTCCTTCTTGCTCCCCAATGTAGCTTTCGCACTATTCCTCCTCCCCCTTCCCTTTCCTTCCCTTCCTTTGAAGCCCACATTATTATTAGAGGGGGTGTCTCTACCATCCCCTCCAGATTCTTGTAGCCGTCATCTACCTCCCCCCCGGCGCTACCTCCAACTTCTTTAACGATTTTAACCCCTTCCTCACCTTCCTTCTCTCTTTTTCCATGCCCACTCTGATCCTCGGAAACTTCAAAATCCACATGGATATCCCTGGTGAATCCTCTGCCGCCCACTTTCAATCTCTCCTTGACGCTGCCAACCTCTTGCTCAATCCCACCTCGCCCACTCACCAACTTGGTCATACCCTCGACCTCATCATCTCCTACCACTGCAATGTGTCCACCCTCACCAACTCTGAAATCCCTTTCTCTGAACATAATCTTCTCACCTGCCTCTTAACTCACACTCCTTTCCCCTGTAAATCCATAGTACTCCATCACAGAGATCTCCACTCTCTTGACCCCATCCATCTTTCTGAGCGCCTCACACCCCACCTCGTCTCCCTCTCCTCTCTACCCAATATTGATGATCAGATTACTGCTCTCAACCCTACCCTTTCTACTCAGCTAGACTCACACGCTCCCCTTTCCCTTCGCCGCTCTTGTACCACTAACCCACAGCCCTGGTTCACTGCCACTGACCGCCTCCTTCGCTCTTATGCTCGAGCTGCCGAACGTTGCTGGAGAAAGTCTAAACACCATGCCAATCTCGTTCACTTCAGGTTTATCCTTTCCTGCCTTAACTCAGCCTTCTCCTCTGCGAGACAAAACTATTTCTCCTCCCTTATTGAGACCCATGCCCATGATCCTCGTCAGCTCTTCCGTACATTGAACTCCCTTCTCAGGCCGCCGGTTCGCCCCCTCCTCCTCCCATCACCCCCAACGATCTGGCCTCCTATTTCATTAATAAAATTAAATCCATCAGGTCCGACCTCCCCAAAGCCACTCCCCCACCTTCTCCAACCTCTTGACTCTCAACACTCTCTGCTACTCCCCCATCCTTCCCAGCAGTATCCTCAGAGGAGCTCTCCTCCCTCCTCTCAAGTGCTACTCCGGCCACCTGTGCTTCTGACCCCATTTCCTCTCACCTTATCAAATCTCTCGCTCCGTCCCTTCTCCCCTCCTTAAATTCCATCTTCAACCGCTCACTCTCCACTGGTTCCTTCCCCTCTGCCTTCAAACATGCCCATGTCTCTCCCATCCTAAAAGAACCCTCTCGACCCCACCTCACCTTCTAGTTATGCCCCTTCTCCCTCCTACCATTCCTTTCCAAACTCCTTGTACGAGTCGTCTTCACGCTCTGCCTCGAATCCCTCAACACCAGCTCTCTCCTCGAACCCCTCCAGTCTGGCTTCCGTCCTCTACATTCCACGGAAACTGCCCTCTCAAAGGTCACCAGTGACCTCCTGCTTGCCAAATCCAGCGGCTCATACTCTATCCTAATCCTCCTCGACCTCCCAGCTGCCGTCGACACTGTGGACCACCCCCTTCTTTTCAACACGCTATCCAACCTTGGCTTCACAGACCCCGTCCTCTCCTGGTTGTCCTGTAATCTCTCAGGTCGTTCATTCTCAGTCTCTTATGCAGGCTCCTCCTCCCCCTCTCTTCCCCTTACTGTAGGGGTTCCTCAAGGTTCAGTTCTTGGTCCCCTTCTGTTCTCGATCTACACACACTCCCTAGGTGACCTTATTCACTCCCACTGCTTCAACTATCATCTCTACGCTGATGACACCCAAATCTACATCTCTGCCCCTGCTCTCTCCCACTACCTCCAGGCTCGCATCTCCTCCTGCCTTCAGGACATCTCCATCTGGATGTCTGCGCTCCACCTGAAACTCAACAAATCCAAGACTGAACTCCTTGTCTTCCCTCCCAAACCCTGCCCTCTCCCTGACTTTCCCATCACTGTTGACGGCACTAACATTCTTCCCGTCTCACAGGCCCGCAAACGTGGTGTCATCCTCGACTCCGCTCTCTCGTTCACCCCTCACGTCCAAGCTGTCACCAAAAACCTGCCGGTCTCAGCTCCACAACATTGTCAAGATACGCCCTTTCCTCTCCATCCAAACCGCTATGCTGCTCGTTCAAGGTCTCATCCTATCCCTTCTGGACTACTGTATCAGCCTCCTCTCCGATCTCCCATCCTCGTGTCTCTCCCCACTGCAATCCATACTTCACGCCATTGCCCGGATTATCTTTGTCCAGAAACGCTCTGGGCATGTTACTCACCTTCTCAAAAATCTCCAGTGGCTACCAATCAATATGTGCATCAGGCAGAAACTTCTCACCCTCGGCTTCAATGCTCTCCATCACCTCGCCCCCTCCTACCTTACCTCCCTTCTCTCTTTCTACAGACCAGCCCGCACCCTCCGCTCCTCTGCCCCTAATCTCCTCACCGTGCCTCGTTCTCGCCTGTCCCGCCGTCGACCCCGGGCCCACGTCCTCCCCCTGGCCTGCAATGCCCTCCTCCCCAACATCCGATAAGCTAGCTCTCTTCCTCCCTTCAAAGCCCTACTGAGAACTCACCTCCTCCAGGAGGCCTTTCCAGACTAAGCCCCCTCCTTCCTGTCCCCCTCGTCCCCCTCTCCATCTCCCTTTCTTACCTCCTTCCCTTCCCCACAGCACCTGTATATATGTATATATTTTTGTACAAATTTATTACTCTATTTATGCATTTATTTTTCTTGTTTATATCTATTCTATTTATTGCATTTTATTAACATGTTTGGTTTTGTTCTCTGTCTCCCCCTTCTAGACTGTGAGCCCACTGTTGCGTAGGGACCGTCTCTATATGTTGCCAACTTGTACTTCCCAAGCGCTTAGTACAGTGCTCTGCACACAGTAAGCACTCAATAAATACGATTGATTGATTGATTGATTATCAGTGCTGTGACTTATGAAATGAAGTAGTGTGATCTAGTGGAAAGGGCATTGGCCTAGGCATTCATTCGATCATTTTATTGAGCGCTTACTCTGTGCATCGTACTGTCAGAGCACCTGGGTAGACTTAAAACTCATCCAAACTTCCAGGGCTGTGCCACAGGACCAGAACCTGACACGTGGCTGCCTGGTAGCTATGGTTGGATAGTGGATTAGAACAATAATAGTATTTGTTAAGCTCTCACTATGTGCCAGGCACTGTACTAATCACTGGGGTGGATACACTATAATCATGATGGAGGGGATTGTGAAGGCTGGAGACACTGGACAACGTCTCCCTCCTGCAAACCCCATGCTTGGTCGTGGCCTTGGTCTGAACCCCAACATAGGTCCCGAGTGTGAGCATTTCTCCAGACTGGCTCCGACTCGTCCATCTGCCTCCTTGTCCCTCCTTGTTCCTCCACTCCGCCTCCACCAAAGTCACTCTCACGGGGGCAGCGTGGGTCTGAGGGGCCCTGACCTCAATATCCCCTTGGTCTTCTGGGTGGGGCAGTTCACGAAATCTCCAAAAAGCTTGCTACCACATTTGGCAAAGAAGATATGCTCAGTAAATTGCAGTGATGGACTACTGGATTGCTGAATGGGTAGATGGTTGGTTAAGAGGAGATGGATTTGAGCAATTGGATGGGATCTGTATCCATCTTTTACTCCCCTTCTTCCAACGGTCGTACCTACCCTAGGAGTGCGCCTTATTCCACACCTTCTCAAAAATTTACTGAAGGATATCGCCTCCAAGACGTCTTCCCTGACTAAGTCTTCTTTTACTTTTCTTCCACTCCCTTCTTCGTGGCCCTGATTTGCTCTCTTTATTAATCCCCTCCCAGCCCCACATCATTTATGTCCATTTCCGTAATGTATTTGTTCTTGTTAATGCCTGTCTCCCGCTTCAGAGTGTAAACTTATTGTGAGCAGAGAATGTGTCTGTTATATAATTATACTATACTCTCCCAAGTGCTGAGTACCGTACGCACTCAGTAAATACAATTGACTGACTCCTAAATTATTTTAACATCATCATCATCAGTCAAAAGTAATTACTGAGCACTTACTATGCACAGATCACTCTACTAACGACTTGGCAGAGTACAATACAACAAAATCAGACAGTACGTTCCTTGGCCATAACAAACTAGCCGTCTAGAAGGCCACTTTATTGAATATTTGGTCAGCCCACTGGATAAAATCAGCCAGACCTGGGGCAGTTGGGAGGCTGAAATGTCTTGGATATTAGATCGGGATTCCACAGGCTATCCCTCCTACCCTCAATACTTTAGGAAAAACCAAAGCAATGCAGGGAGTCACTGTGGTCCATTCCATCCGGATTATAATCCCGCCTCTGTCACTAGTCTGCTGTATGACCTTGGGCAAGTCCTTTCACTTCTCTGGTCCTCAGGTACCTCATTTGTAAACTGAGGATTGGGGCTGTGAGCCTCACATGGGACAGGGGACTGTGTCCAATCCGATTTGCTTGTATCCACCCCTTTGCTTAGAACAGCACCTGGCACAAAGAAAGTGCTTAACAAATACCATAATAATAATAATTGTTATTATTGATAACGCACCTGGAAGATACCCTAGAAAGCAGCTACAAGTTCCCTCTAAATATACTGTTGCAAGAATCTGCAGGGGATAGCTGAATACTATCCAGGAAGTATAATGTAATGGACTCATGATCATAATCATAATTAATTATCATAATCATAATTATCAACAGTATCATTATAGTCTTTATTAACAGTTTACATGCAAAAGGGTGCAACAAGTGCTGAATAGAAATAAAATGATCTGCTCAGACAAAGTCCCTGGATGTAGAAGGCACAGAATATAAGAGAAAGAGAAAGCATGTATCAAATCCTCATGTCACACAAAGGTCCAGAGAGGTTAAGGTGGTCACCCAAAGTAACACAGCTGGTCAGGGGCACGGTTGGCACTAGAACTCATGTCATGGCTCCCAGTGAAATGATCAATCCCTTCTAGACTGTAAGCTCCTTGTGGACAGGAAACATGCCAAATCTTTTCTTTATCTTCCTATCCAAACCCTGTCCTCCCCTTGAATTTCCCATCACCACGGATGACCCATCATTCTTCCTGTCTCACAAGCCAATAACTTTGGCATTATTCTCGACTCCTCTCTCTCATTCAACCCATAAATTCAATCCATCACTAATTACTGTTGGTTCAACCTTCACGACATCGCTAAAATCTGCCCTTTCCTCTCCACCTGAACTGCTACCACATTAATCCAATCCCTTATTCTTCCCACCTTGATTACTTTATCAGCGTCATTCCGGACCTCCCATGTCTCCTATCTCTCCCAACTCCAGTCCATTCTTCACTCTGCTACCCGGATGATTTTTTAATAAAAACTTTAGGTCCCTGTTTCCCCACTCTTTGAGACCCTCCACTGTTTGCCCATGGACCTCCGCATCAAACGAAAACTCCTCACCACTGGCTTTAAAGCACTCAATAACCTGCCCCCTCCTACCTCACTACAACCCACTACAACATCACTACTCTCTTACTAAAACCCACACAACACGCTTCGCTCCTGTAGTAAATATGACTGATTGACTGATGGCTTGAATATCAGCACAAGGAAACAGACATTTCGACTTATAGAGGAGTCTGAGGGAATCTGCTTTTTAAAACTGTCAACAGAGCAGCTTTCAAGTCCTGGTTCCTCAGGCTCTAGATGAGGGGTTTCAGGGCCGGGGGCATGACAGCGTAGAACACGGACATCAGCTGGTAGAACACCGAGGATGAGGGTGAGGGTGGCTTGAGATAGCCGAACACGCCTGTGGAGAGGAAGACGGTGATGACGACGAGATGGGGCAGGCAGGTGGAGAAAGCTCTGTCCCGGCCCTCGGCGGCCGACATCCTCAGAACGGCCCGGAAGATGTGCACGTATGACGCAACAATGAAAATGAAGCTTACAGCACTTATGGTTAGAGCAAAGGTCACACTCATGTTGATGGCGCAGTGGTCTCCACAGCAGGTGATCTTCAGCCGTGAGGGGAGGTCACAGAAGAAATTCTGGACAATGGTGACCCACAGAAGGACATGGAGAAGATCGAAGCTGAAAACAAGACCCCAAACAGCGCTCCACTGAGCCAGGAGAGGGCCGCCATATTCCCACAAGCCCTTGTTTTCATGATGACCTCGTAGCGCAGGGGGAGGCAAATGGCGGCATACCGGTCGTAGGACATGGCCATAAGGATGAAAAACTCCGAGACAGCAAAAAGGACCACCATGAAGAGCTGAGTGCACAGCTTAAGAAGGAGATGGATCGGCAGTTAGTCAGGGAGATGGTGACGGATTTGGAGACGGTTACAGGGATGAGACAGATGTCGATGAGGGACAGGTTCCTGAGGAAGAAGTACATGGGGGTGTGGAATCGCCGGCCGAGAGTGGTAATGGCGACGATGATGAGATTCCCCGTCAGAGTCGCCAGGTAGACCAGGAGGAACAGCGCTGCATGGACTACCTGCAGCTCCTGGACCTCTGAGAATTCCAGAAGGCGGAATTCTCCAACACCCTGGAGCTGTTGGACATTTCTGGGGGATGATGTCGACTCCCTGCACAGGAAGAGGGAAGACTTCAATTTACATGACTTGATGACATTGATAAAAGAATCAACATTAATTCCCGTAGGAGTAAATAAATCATTTGTACGTACTGAGCAACTACAGAGTTCGATAGTATTAGTACAAACGATCCCTGCTGTCATGGAATTTCAAGCTCACATTCTTGTGGGAGTGGCATAGTGCAGTGGAAAGAGCACAGTTCTTGGAGTCGGAGGACTTGGCTTTTAATTCTGACTCTATCACTTGCCTGCTCTGTGACCTTGGGCAGCATACTAAACATCTCTGAGCCTCAGATTCCTCATCTGTAAAATGGAAATTCATGGCCTGTTCACCCCGCTCCTGAAATTGAGAGAGGCCCATGTGGGCTAGAGACCGTGTCCTGATTATTCTGAGTCTACACCTGTACATACTACTGTGCGTGATGCATAGTTAGCATTTAACAAGAGACACAAGTATTATTATTACTTGGGTAGGAAGAAACTAAAATAACTTGGAGACAGGAATCCATCAGAGAGCATAAAGAGATGAACTGCTATGAAATGTTGTACGCCAATCAAGGTATTTAGTGAGCATTTACTATGTAAAGAGCACTGTACTAAATGCTCGGGAGAGTCTAACATAATGGAGATGGTAGGTACGTTCCCTGCCTTCGACGAGCTTATAGTCCAGAAGTGATTTTATACTCAAACTAACCTCCTCAGTCCCTCTCAGGATCACATGGAGAGTTCTCAGTCTCGGCTATGGGAGGGAGAGTCAAGCAGAGGCCTACCCATTCCATTCCTGGCTTGGCCAGTGGCTAGTGAGTGGAGGGCAATCTGCTACTAGTCAAATCTCACCTGTGCTGGACGGCAACAGCATGGGAGAGCGTCGAGGGTGGAGACTGAAGTTTACTGTAAAGAAGAAGGCAATGGTAAACCACTACCAAATATTTACCAAGAAGACTTTATGGATAAACACCAGTGGTCATTCTGGTATGTGTATCCATAAAGTTTCCTTGGTAAACATAAAGAAGTCGTTTACCATTGCCTCCTTCTGCTCAGTGAAAATGTGAGTCTCCGCCATTGTCATTGATCCACATTTTGATCATTTCCTCATCTTCCTTTACTCTTTCCCATGCCGCTGCTGCCCAGCACAGGTAAATCAACTTTGATGCTTCCGCTTAGACATTTCCATCATGGGTAACCCTAGTGAGGGTATCTCTCAATGGCATAGCTCTAAGCTACATTGGCGTATGCAAACTCTCCTGCCACGGTAAGGCATTGATTCATAGGAGAACTTCAATTCAGAAGAATTGATGATGGTACCGGGGTTTTTCTGAAAATCAGTCACGCTCTTTGGTCCCTGAAAATCATGTTTCCGCTGAAAACGTTTTTGACATACAGGAACCACTGACAGCCGAAGTGACTATAGAATCATGCCGATGCTGCATTGTAGCATCAGATTCTGGCAGGTGGTTGCCATAGTAGCCAGGGTGGGGATTCTGGAGGAAGGATAGCTGTGACGGGGATGGGGCCACTGGTACATATACCACAGGCTTGGGAGTCCGACATTATGTGGTTTCTAATCCCGGCTCCCTCTCAAGCCTGGTATGTGACCTTGGGCAATTAACTTCATTTCCCTGTTCCTCGGCTACCTCATCTGTACAATGGGGATAAGAGTGTGAGCCCCATGATGGACATGGACTGTGTCCAACCTGCTTACTTTGCATCTACCCCAGAGCTTAGAACAGTGCTTGGCACACAGTAAGCGTTTAAGATGTACCAAAATAATTTATCATTTATTATTTCTGGCAGGTCATTCCCCTCCTACATGCCTGCCCTGTTTGGGCTACTGTCTTGGTCTGAACTGGTCTATTCCCCCTTCTATTCCTTCATTAATTCAATCAATCACATTCATTGAGGACTTACTGTATGCAGAGTACTGTACTAAGCGCTTGGGACGTACAGATCAGCATTCTATAGCAACAGAACCTACCCAACAACGAGCGTACAGTCTAGAAGGGGGAGACAGACAACAAAACAAAACGAGTAGACAGGTGTCAATACCATGAGAATAAATGCATGTAGAGCTATATACACATCATTAATCAAATAAGTAGAGTAATAATATGTACAAATAAAATAGAGTAATAAATATGTACAAATACATACAAGTGCTGTGGGGAGGGGACGGGAGTAGGCCTGAGGGATGGAGGGGGTCGATAGGGAGGGGAGGAAGAGGAGGAGAAGAAAGAAGGGGGCTCAGTCTAGGAAGGCCTCCTAGAGGAGGTGAGCTATCAGTAGGGCTTTGAAGGGAGGAAGAGAGCTAATTCGGCGGATATATAGAGGGAGGATATTCCAGGACAGAGGTAGGACGTGAGCCAGGGATCGATGGCGGGACAGGTGAGAACGAGGCACAGTGAACAGGTTAGCGGCAGTGGAGCCGAGTGTTCTTGCTGGACTGTAGAAGGAGAGAAGGGAATTGAGGTTAGGAGGGGACGAGGTGATGGAGAGCCTTTAAGCCGAGAGTGAGGAGTTTTTTCTTGATTCTAAGATTGATAGACAACCACTGGAGATTTTTGAGGAGCGGAGTGACATGCCCAGATCGTTTCTGTACAAATATGATACGGGCAGCAGAGTGAAGTATTAGACTGAAGCGGGGAGAGACAGAAGGATGGGAGATTTTAAAGGAGGCTGATGCAGTAATCCAGTCGGTATAGGATGAGAGATTGAACCAGCAAGGTAGCGATTTGGATGGCGAGGAAAGGGCAGATCTTGGCGATGCTGTGGAGGTGAGAACGGCAGGATTTGGTGACGGATTGGATGTGTGGGGTGAATGAGACAGTGGAGTCAATGATGACACCGAGCCAGCGGGACTGTGAGACAGGAAGGATGGTAGTGCCATCCACAATAACGGGAAAGACAGGGAGAGGACAGGGTTTGGGCGGGAAGATAAGGAGCTCAGTCTTGGACATGAAGAGTTTCAAATGGCAGGCAGACATCCATATAGACATGTCCTGAAGGCAGGAGGTGATATGAGCCTGGAGTGAGGGAGGAAGAACAGAGGTGGAGATGCAAATTTGGGTGTCATCTGCATAGCGATGATAGTTGAAGCCATGAGACCGAATGAGTTCACCAAGGGAATGTGTATAGTTGGAGAACAGAAGGGGACCAAAAACTGACCTTTGAGAAACACGTAGAGTAAAGGGATGGGAGGGGGAGGAGGAGCCCGTGAAGGAGACTGAGAATGTTCGGCCAGAGAGATAAGAAGAGAACAAGGAGAGGACGGAATCTGTGAAGCCAAGGTTGGATAGTGTGTTGAGGAGAAGGGGTTGTCCACAGTGTCCAAGGCAGCTGAGAGATCGAGGAGGATTAGGATAGACTAGGAGCCATTGGATTTGGCAAGAAGGAGGTCATTGCTGACCTTTGAAAGGACAGCTTTGGTGGAGTGGAGGGCACCGAAACCAGATGGGAGGGGGTCTAGGAGATAGTTGGAGTTGAGGAATTCAAGGCAGCGTGTGTAGATGACCCGTTCTAGGAGTTTGGAAAGGAAGCATAAGAGGGAGGTGAGGCAATACCTGGATGAGCAGTGGGGACAAGGACGGGGGTCTAGGAGAGAGTTGGAGGTGAGCAATTCGATACTGTGAGTCCCTTGTGGGAAGGGATTGTTTCTGTTGCTGAATTGTACTTTCCAAGCGCTTAGTACAGTGCTCTGCACACAGTAAGTGCTCAATAAATACGATTGAATGAATGAATAAACTCTAACCTGTTCCCCGAGTGCTTCACCGCTCATCTGCTGTGAACCTGGGCAAGTCACTTCATTTCCCAGTGCCTCAGATACCCCCTCTGAGAGGCTAAGAGTCCCATGTCAGACAGGGACTGTGTCCAATGTGATTATCTTGTATCTACCTCAGCTTTTAGCCACATGTTAGCTGCGTGACCTTGGGCAAGTCACTTTACTTCTCCTGTGCCTCAGTCTTCTTATCTGTAAAACTGGGACTAAATCCTGTGCCCTCCTTCATCATAATCATCATCAATCGTATTTATTGAGCGCTTACTGTGTGCAGAGCACTGTACTAAGCGCTTGGGAAGTACAAGTTGGCAACATATAGAGATGGTCCCTACCCAACAGTGGGCTCACAGTCTAAAAGGGGGAGACAGAGAACAAAACCAAACATACTAACAAAATAAAATAAATAGAATAGATATGTACAAGTAAAATAAATAAATAGAGTAACAAATATGTATAAACATATATACATATATACAGGTGCAGTGGGGAAGGGAAGGAGGTAAGATGGGGGGATGGAGAGGGGGACGAGGGGGAGAGGAAGGAAGGGGCTCAGTCTGGGAAGGCCTCCTGGAGGAGGTGAGCTCTCAGTAGGGCCTTGACGGGAGACAGAGAACTAGCTTGGCGGATGGGCAGAGGGAGGGCATTCCAGGCCCGGGGGATGACGTGGGCCGGGGGTCGATGGCGGGACAGGCGAGAACGAGGTACGGTGAGGAGATTAGCGGCAGAGGAGTGGAGGGTGCGGGGTGGGCTGTAGAAGGAGAGAAGGGAGGTGAGGTAGGAGGGGGCGAGGTGATGGAGAGCCTTGAAGCCCAGGGTGAGGAGTTTCTGCCTGATGCGCAGATTGATTGGTAGCCACTGGAGATTTTTGAGGATGGGAGTAACATGCCCAGAGCGTTTCTGGACAAAGACAATCCGGGCAGCAGCATGAAGTATGGATTGAAGTGGGGAGAGACACGAGGATGGGAGGTCAGAGAGAAGGCTGATGTAGTATTCTAGACGGGATAGGATGAGCCCCATGTAGACAAGGGCTATACCCAACCTGATTATTCCTTCATTCATTCATTGAATTATTTTTATTGAGCGGTTACTATGTGCAGAACACTGTACCAAGCTTTTGGAAAGTACGGTTTAGCACCAAATAGAGACAATCCCTTCCCACGGCGGGCTCACAGTCTAGATGCCGGGAGATGGGCATCAAAACAAGTAAACAGGCATCAATAGCATCAATATAAATGAATGTAATTATAGATATATGTACATCATTCATATAAATAAAATTATAAATATGAACAAATACACACAAGTGCTGTAGCGGGATGGAGGGTGGTAGAGGAAAGGGAGCGAGTCGAGGCGATGGGCAGGGGAGGGAGAGTGGAGGAAAAGGGGGGCTTGTCTAGGATTAGCTTGTATCCACCTCAGTTTATAACTCAGAGGCTGACATAAAATAAGCACATAAAGAACACCTTAACAAAAGTCCTCACTGGCCTCTGGAAGGATTCAACATCCTCTTAGCTGGGTCTACAAAAACATACATAACCGCAGAGGGGGTGCAAAAGTGCTGAAGAGTAAAATTAATCAATCATTCAATCTGTAGTATTTATTGAGCTACTAAGGTGTGCAGAGTCCTAAACTGAGATCCTTAGGAGAGTACGATAGAGTATCGATACATAAACCCTCTCCTCAGTCTTGAGGGGGGAAACATACACTAAAGATATAGACAGAGGAAGAAGGAAACGTAAGTGCTTATGTAATAGAGCATGTAAAAACATCCATTAACTGAGTGCTTATAATAGGCAGAGCAGTGTACCTAGGGCTTGGTTAGGGAGTACAATACTACATAATTATACGGATGCATTCCGTGATAATAACGAGCATGGGAAATCTAAAGAAAAACGAAAGGAGTTAGTGAGTGTGATCTGGAGAGAATATAAATGAATGAGGAAACCTTCTGGATGGTGATGATGACGATGATAATGGTACTTGTTAAGCGCTTTCTATGTTCCAAGCACTGTTCTAAGCCCTGGGGTAGATACATGGTCATCAGGTACATGGGACTCACAGTCTTAATCCCCCTTTTACAGATGAAGTAACTGAGGCACAGAGAAGTGAAGTGGGTTTCCCAAGATCACACATCAGACAAATGGCAAAGCCGGGATTAGAACCCATGTCCTTTGACTTCCAGGCCTATGGTCTTTCCCCTAAGCCATTCATTCATTCAATCGTATTTATTGAGCACTTACTGTGTGCAGAGCACTGTACTAAGCGCTTGGGAAGTACAAGTTGGCAACATATAGAGATGGTCCCTACCCAACAGTGGGCTCACAGTCTAGAAGGGGGAGACAGAGAACAAAACAAAGCATATTAACAAAAAAATAAATAGAATAAATATGCACAAATAAAATAAATAGAGTAATAAATTCATACAAACATATACATATATGCAGATGCTATGGGGAGGGGAAGGAGGTAAGGTGGGGGGCATGGGGAGGGGGAGGAGGGGGAGAGAAAGGAGGGGGCTCAATCTGGGAAGGCCTTCTGGAGGAGGTGAGCTCTCATTAGGGCCTTGAAGGGAGGAAGAGAGCTCGCTTGGCGGATGTGCGGAGGGAGGGCATTCCAGGCCAGGGGAATGACAGGGGCCAGGGGTCGACGGCGGGACAGGCGAGAACGAGGCACGGTGAGGAGATTAGCGGCAGAGGATTAGAGGGTGCAGGCTGGGCTGTAGAAGGAGAGAAGGGAGGTGAGGTAGGAGGGGGCAAGGTGATGGAGAGACTTGAAGCCGAAGATGAGGAATTTCTGCCTGAAGCATAGGTTGATTGGTAGCCACTGGAGATCCTAGCGTGGGATGGGATGAGATTTCAGAAGGATTTTGAAGATGGGGAGAGCAGAGGCCTGGTGGGGTTATCGATCAGTCAATCAATAAATCATATTTATTGAGTGTTTACTGAGTTCATAGCACTGAACTACACACTTGGGACAGTAAACATAGCAGACTTGGTAGGCCCGATCCCTGCCCACAATAAGCTTACAGTCTATGGGGGATATAGTTGTAAATATAAATAGATATATGATGGATATGGACGTACGTGCTGTGGGAGTGATAGAGGGCTGAATAAAAGGAGCAATTCCAAGCACAAGGGTAACACAGAATTGAGTGGATTAAACGTGGAAGAAGTTCCTGATAGGAGCAATGGCAAGAACTAGGGTCTGGATGGCTGTTAAAATCTCTGTGATCCGGGGCTCCCCTCCCTGCTCAGGGATCAGAAATGGTATTTGTTTAGCGTTTATGGTGTGCCGAACTCTCTTCTAAGTTCTGGAGTAGATACAAGTGAATTAGGTTGGATACAGTCCTTGTCCCACATGGGGCTCACCGTCTAAGTAGGAGGGAAAACAGAAGAACAGAGGCACAGAAAAGCGAAGTGAATTGCCCAAGGTCACACAGCAGACAAGTGGAGGAGCTGAAATTAGAACCCAGGTCCTCTGACACCCGGGCCCGTGATCTATCCTTGAGGCCATACTGCTTCTCACTCTCCAACTTTACTGACTTCATCCTTCACCCCACTTTCTCACCCAACTTGCATGCAAGCTTGATCTTGCCATCTCTAATCAATGTATATGTTTCCTATTACTGTCTTCCGTCCACAAAGAATCGGGGTTGCTACATTCCTGGTAGCAGTAACAAATTATAGGTGTAATCAATCAATTGGTCAGGTAATCAAGCGTGTTTATTGAGTGATTTCTATGTGCAGAGCTCTGTACTAAATGCTCGGGAGAGTCCAATACAACAGTTCAGTGAGGTGGGAGTGAGCTCTCAAAGTCATACAAGGTCTTGGCCTTCATAGAAGGCCCTGGCCTTGCAGGTAGAGCCCGGGCCCGGGAGTCAGAAGACTTGGGTTCTAATCCCAGCTCTGCCACTCATCAGCTGTGTGACTTTGGGCAAGTCATTTAACTTCTCTGAGCCTCAGTGACCTTATCTGTAAAATGGGCATTAAGACTGTAAGCACTACGCGGGACAACCTGATTATCTTGTATGTACCCCAGTGCTCAGAACAGTGTTTGGCACATAGCTCATAAAAATATTATTATTATTTTCATCTCCTCCACCTGTCTGCTGTGTGACCTTGGCCAATTCACTTCACTTTTCTGGGCCTCTGTAATACAACTACATCCCGGCTCCCACTCTTTAGTCCGTTGTGATAATAATGATTGCAGCATTTCCTAAGCACTTATTATGTACCAGGCATTTTATTAAATGCTGGGGTGGATAGAAGCAATTGGGTTCTACACAGTCCCTGTCCCACCTAGGGCTCACAGTCTTGATCCCCATTTTACAGATGAGGTAACTGAGGCACTGAGAAGTGAAGTGACTTGCCCAAGGTCTCACAGACGACAGGTGGCAGAGCCAGGATTAGAACCCAGGTCCTTGTGACTCCCATGCTCGTGCTCTATCATTTAGGCAGTGCTGTCTTTCAAGCCAACCTACTGACTCTCCTTTGCCTTCCTATTTTCCACTACTGGTATCTTGCTCACAGTTTCTAATCCCGGCACTACCATGTACCTGCTGTGTGACCTTGGACAAGTCACTTAACGTCTTTGTGCACCAGTTCTCTCATCTGCAAAAATGGGAATTCGATTGCTGTTCTTGCTCTTACTCTGAGCCCTATTTGGGATCTGAATATCTCGTTATCTGATTATCTGATTATTCCAGTGCTTATTTCAGTGCTTAGCACATAGTAAACCCTTAACAAATACCACAATTACTATTACAAGCCCTCCTTTTCCTACCAGACTAAGCCCCCTTTTCCTCCCAGACTAAGCCCTCCTTTCCTCAACTCCTCCTTCCGTTCACATCGCCCCATCTATCTCCCTTTGCTCTCCTCCCTCCCCACAGCACTTATGTATATGTATATCAATCAATCAATCAATCGTATTTATTGAGCGCTTACTGTGTGCAGAGCACTGTACTAAGCGCTTGGGAAGTACAAGCTGGCAACATATAGAGACAGTCCCTACCCAACAGTGGGCTCACAGTCTAGAAGGGGGAGACAGAGAACAAAACCAAACATACTAACAAAATAAAATAAATAGAAAAGATAGGTACAAGTAAAATAAATAAATAAATAGAGTAATAAATATGTACAAACATATATACATATATACAGGTGCTGTGGGGAAGGGAAGGAGGTAAGATGCGGGGGATGGAGAGGGGACGAGGGGGAGAGGAAGGAAGGGGCTCAGTCTGGGAAGGCCTCCTGGAGGAGGTGATCTCTCAGTAGGGCCTTGAAGGGAGGAAGAGAGCTGGCTTGGCGGATGGGCAGAGGGAGGACATTCCAGGCCAGGGGGAGGACCTGGGTCGGGGGTCGATGGTGGGACAAGAAGGCTGAGTAAGTACGAATGAGGTTGTCGTTAATGTAACTTGGTGATAACAAGAGCCTTTTTCCCGGGGGGGGGGGGGCGGGAGAGTCACTCAGGACTGGACCGGGAAGGGGGGTTGGGGTGCACTATAAGGAAGGTCGCTTAAGTGGTGGGGGGATGGAAGCAGGGGGATAAGGTACAGATAAAGCAGCTTGGCTTAATGGCTGAAGCACAGGCTCCCAACAAGTTACATATAAGCAGCAAGGCCTAGTCGATGTAGCACAGGTTGGGAGTCAGAGGGTCTGGATTCTAATCTCAGCTCCACCACATACCCAAGGGGTGATCTCACATTACTCAGGTCAGTTTTCTAGGACTCGGCTTGCTCAACTGCAAACTTGGGTTTCATATGGGAGATGGCTGCAATTGGCCCGATTAAAATGTACAAACCCCATTGCTTCACACATGGTAAGTGTTTAAGAAATGCCATAAAAGTATAGTTTACCTCTTTCTGTGTAAAAGGAAAAACGGTGTTTCAAATCTATATTTTTAGGGTACTGGCTAGTCACTTCATTCATTCATTCATTCAATTGTATTCATTAAGTGTTTACCGTGTGCAGAGCACTGCATTAAGCACTTGGGAAAGTGTAGTGCAACAATAAACGGTGACAATCCCTGCCCTCTGTGCCAGGCATGTAACAAGCTTTGGGGGAGTCACAAGCAGGTCAAGTCCGACACAGTTAATATATATATACACATGCCTATAATTCTATTTATTTATATTGTCTGTTTACTTTTTTGTTATGTATATATCAAAAATTCCTATTTATTTCTATTGGTGCCTGTTTACTTGTTTTGTTGTCTGTCTCCCCCCCTTCTAGATTGTGAGCCCACTGTGGGCAGGGATAGTCTCTATTGCTGAATTGTACTTTCCAAGAGCTCAGTACAGTGCTCTGCACAGAGTAAAAGCTCAATAAATACAATTGAATGAATGAATGAATTTCCTATTCAGAGTCTTGTACCACCTATGAACGTGAGTACTCACAAACCCCCTTCGCATTTATGTAAATACTGCATATACCTTATTATATATACAGTAGAGTATCCCCCTTTCCTTCTTCCTTTTGTCTGTAGTTTATTCTGGTGCCTTTTTCCCCTGTTAGATTGTAAGTTTCTTGAAGGCAGGAATTGTCCGCTAACTCTTTATATGGATTCATTCATTCAATCATATTTATTGAGCGCTTACTGTGTGCAGAGCACTGTACTAGGCGCTTGGGAAGTACAAGTTGGCAACATATAGAGACGGTCCCTACCCAACAGTGGGCTCACAGTCTAGAAGGGGGAGACAGAGAACAAAACAAAACATACTAACAAAATAAAATAAGTCAAATAAATATGTACAAGTAAAATAAAGAAATAAATAGAGTAATAAATACGCAAAAACATCTATACAAATATACAGGTGCTGTGGGGAAGGGAAGGAGGTAAGGCGGGAGGGATGGAGAGGGGGAGGAGGGGGAGAGGAAGGAGGAGGCTCTGTCTGGGAAGGCCTACTGGAGGAGGTGAGCTCTCAGTAGGGCCTTAAGGGGAGGAAGAGGGCTAGCTTGGGGGTTGGGCAGAGGGAGGGCATTCCAGGCCAGGGGGATGACGTGGGCCGGCGGTCGACGGTGGGACAGACAAGAACGAGGCACGGTGAGGATATTAGCGGCAGAGGAGCAGAGGGTGCGGGCTGGGTTGTAGAAGGAGAGAAGGGAGGTGAGGTAGGAGGGGTCGAGGTGATGGAGAGCCTTGAAGCCGAGTGTGAGGAGTTTGTCCCTGATGCATAGGTTGTTTGGTAGTCACTGGAGATTTTTGAGGATATTTTTTGAGGAGATTTTTTAATTCTCCCAAGTGCTTAGAATAGTGCTGCATATAGCCTGATAGTCTGAGTCTCATAAATACCATTGATCAACTGATTGATCATGCCTGCAAATTCCATTGTTCTATTCAAATCACATAGTACAGTGCTCAGGTTCAGATGATTCACAATAAGTGCTCATGAGTGGTAGACATAAAACGTGTCCATCTGCTCTGTTACACTGTCCTCTCCAAAGCGCTTAGTACAGTACTCTGCTCATGTTAATCACTCAGTGAATATGATTAATTGAGGGATTAATTGATTCCTTTGGGAAAATCTGGGTAACTCGCTTAGGTACAAAGATCAGATCTCTAACCGATATTGGCATCATTCACGTAAGATTTTGACGATTTTCTCCCCAAAGGTGAAGCCATTCCCTCCAGGTACCCTCCCCAAGGCGGCCTTCACGTCCCGATTCCTCAGGCTGTAGATGAGGTGGTTCAGGGAGGGGGGCACCGTGGTGCAGAACACGGACACCAGAACGTCCAGCGTCAAGTGGCAGCCTGACAGAGGCTTCAAGTAAGCACAGAAACAGGTCATGACAGAGTTACGACGCCGAGGTGATGCAGGGAGGTGTAGAAGGTTTTGGGCCGGCCATCAGCGGCCGGCGTCCTCAGCACGGCCCGGAAGCTGCGCATGTACGAGACGACGATGGAGACGAACCAGACGAAAGCGACCTCCACCCCGGTAGTCACCCACACATTAATGGCCAGGTAGTCCTCGGAGCAGGAGATCGTCACTGGGAGGGGGCATCACAGAAGACCTGGCGGACGACGTTGAGCCCACAGAAGAACAGAGAGAAGATTGGAGCTGAAAACAAGATTCCACAAATCCCCCTGCTAGGCCAGGATGTGGCAGCCATCTCTACACAGGCCCCTGGGTCCATAATGACACTATTGCCCATGGGGCAGCAGATGGCCACGAAGAGGTCGTAGTACATCGCCGTGAGGTTGAAAAATTCCGAACCGCCAAGCTAGACCACCAGGAAGACCTGAGCGGCACAGCCCAAGAAGGAGATGGAGTTGCAATTGGTCAAGGAGTTGAGAACAGTTAGGGGCGGTGCCGGTGATAAGGCAGAGGTCGAGGATGGAGAGATTCCTGAGTAAGAAGTACATGGGGGTATGGAGGTGCCGGTCGAGGGCGATGACGGAGACGATGAGGAGATTTCCCTCCGGGGCCTCCAGGTAGATCAGGAGGAACAAGGCGGCTTGGACCAGTTGCAGCTCCCGGACCTCAGAGAAACCCAGCAGGAGGAATTCTGTCACCATGGAGATGTTGGCCACGTCCTGTGATAGTCCTTTGGCCATAGCGCTAAAAGACGTGGCTTCTAATCCCTGCGTTCCAATCCCAGCTTCACCACTTGTCTGCTGGGTGACCTTGGACAGGTCACTTAACCTCAGTTCCCTCATCTGCAAAATGGGGATTAAGACTGTGAGCCCCATGCGATACATGAACAGTGCCTAAACTGATTAGTTTGTATCGACCCCAGCGCTTAGTACAGTGCCTGGCACATAGTAAGTGCTTAACCAAAACCATACAAAAACCTGATTCAGAGGAAGATGAAAACATTTAGACAGAAATTTGCACAACAGGACAGTGGCTCCATCCCTGAATAAGCCTCATTTGTTCACCTCGTCCAGCTTCCTTGTTTAGTTTAGGACAAAAAGGAAACCCTTACACATCAGCAGGGACTGTGGCTACACAGCCTCATGCCTTTCTCTTGTCATTTACACCCATTTCTCCTAGAATGTACTGGTTGTGTTCTCAAAAAACTGTGTGTTAAGGAGAACCCTGCTGTAGCACTCATCACGTCCAACACCTCATTTGTCACCATTAATGGTATTTATTGAACACTCCTTGTGTGCAGAGCATTGTACTAACCGCTTGAGAGAGTAGAGGCAGCAGTTCTTTCTAAAACATATAAGGTATCCGGATAACTTCACAGAGGTGGATAAAAGTAGTAGTAATAATGATAATAAATTGTGGTGTTTGTTAAGCACTTACTATGTAGACTATAAACTCATTATGGGAATGGAACATGTCTGCTCCCAAGAGCTAAGAACAGTGCACTGCACATAGGAAGCACTTAATCTTGGAATGCCCTCCCTCCACACATCTGTCAAGCTAGCCTCTTCCTCCCTTCAAAGCCCTACTGAAAGCTCACCTCCTTCAGGAGGACTTCCCAGAACTAGCCCCATTTTCTTCTCCTTCTCCTCCTCCCCCACGCCCTACCTCCTTTCCGTCCCCACAGCACTTGTATAAATTTGTACAGATTTATTACTCTATTTATTTTACTTATATATACTTACTATTCTATTTATTTTGTTAATGCTGTGCATATAGCTTTAATTCTATTTGTTCTGATGATTTTGACATCTGACGACATGTTTTGTTTTCTTGTCTGTCTCCCCCTTCCAGACTGTGAGCCCGTTTTTGGGTAGGGACCGTCTCTATTTGTTGCCGACTTGTACTTCCCAAGCGCTTAGTACAGTGCTGTGCACACAGTAAGCGCTCAATAAATACGATTGATTGAATGAATGAATGAATAAATACCACTAATTTATAGGCTGATATGTGCCGAGCACTGAATTAAGTGCTTTTGTATATATACTATAGGCCGATAGGACCCGTCCCCTGTTCCACATGGGGAGGGAATTCGGAAGTTCCCAATTTCCTGAAAGTGTTCTATCAATCAAACAATCAATGGTATTTACTGAGCATTTACTGTGTGCAAAGCACTGTACTACATGCTTGGAATCAATAAATCAATGGTATTTACTGAGTGCTTGCTATATACAGAACACTGTGCTAGATTCATGGGAGAGTACAACATAACAGAGTTGATAAACACGTCCCCTGCCCACAGTGATCCTATAGGTTAGAGTGGGAGGCAGACATTGATATAAATAAATAAATTACATTTACAGACGTAAGTGCTGTGGGGCTGAAGCGGGGAGTGGGGTGGGGTGAATACCAAGTGCTCAAAGGGTACAGATCCAATTGCAAGCTCTAGCCAAAACCCATCAGAGCAAGGCAGAACGGATTATAGCTACCATATGTTATCCTCAAATTCTGTCTCCATCTGTCAGCTTCAATGTGGCTGAACTTTGCTCTTTCCACTCTGGAGAATTAGATAAGGTTAAATGCTAACTATGTATCAACCACAGCTCTGCCACTTGTCTGCTGGGTGACCTTCACTTTTCTGTGCCCCAATTACCTCATCTGTAAAATGGGGATTAAAACTGTGAGTTAATTGTAGAATATGTTCACTCTTTAACCTGAGTAGCTTGTGTCTACCTCAGCGCTTAGTATAATACCTGGTACACGGTAAGTGCTTAGCAAATACCACAAAATACCACCGTTTTGTATAGTGGTCCCACCTCCAACTTCGTTAACCATTTTGACCGTTTTCTCTCCTTCCTTCTCTTCTTTTCCATGCCCACTCTGATCCTCGTAGACTTCAACATCCACATGGATGTACCCGGTGATTCCTCTGCCGCCTGCCTTCTATCTCCCCTTGACTCCGCCAACCTCCTGCTTCACCCCACCTCGCTCACTCACCAACCTGTTCGCACACTCTACCTCATCATCTCCTACCATTGCACTATTTCCACCCTTATCAACTCTGAGATCCCTCTCTCTGATCACAACCTTCTCATCATCATCATCAATCGTATTTATTGAGCGCTTACTATGTGCAGAGCACTGTACTAACTTGCCTCCCCTCTCACACTCCTCACCCCTGTAAATCTATAAAACTCCCCGACAGAGACCTCCACTCTCTCGACCCCATCCTTCTCTCTCAGGGCATCACAACCCACCTAGCCTCCCTATCCTCTCTGCCCACTCTTGTTGACCAGATTACTGCTCTCAACCCCACCCTTTCTACTCAACTCAACTCGTTCGCTCCCCTTTCCCTTCGTCGCTCTAGCACCACTCACACACAACCTTAGATCACTGCTACTGTCTGCCTCCTTCGCAATTATGCCCGAGATGCTGAACGCAGCTTTCGAAACTATAAACATCAGGCCAATCTTGTTCACTTTAAATTTATCCATTCCTGCTTTAACTCTGCCCTCTCCTCTGACAAAGAAAACTATATTTCTTCCCTTATTGACACACATACCCTTCACCCCCGTCGGTTGTTCCTGACATATAACACCCTCCTCAGGACTCCTGTTCCTCCTCCTCCTCCTCCAACGCGCACCCCACAACAATCTGGCCACCTACCTCATTAGGTAAATTACCACTATCAGGTCTGAGCTCCCCAAAGTCACCCCTCCCCTTCTCCGCTCTCCGCACCCGGCTCCTAACCCCCTCCTCAACTTTCCCATCCTTCCCAGCAGTATCTCCAGATGAGATCTCCTACATCCTCACAAGAGCCACCCCATTAACCTGTGCTTCGGACCCCATTCCCTCTCATTTTATAAAACCTCTCATCCCTTCCCTCCTCCTCTCCTTAACTTCAATCTTCAATGGCTCAATCTTCAATGGTTTCTTCCCCTCTGACTTTAAATATGCCCACGTCACCCCACCCTAAAAAAAATCCCTTGACCCCACTGCCCCTCCTATCTCCCTCCTACTCTTCCTTTCCAAACTCCTAGAACGAGTAGTCTACACGCGCTGCCTCGAATTCCTCAACTCCAACTCTCTACTAGACCTCCCCCCATCTGACCTCTGTCCCCTCTACTCCACCCAAACCACCCTCTCAAAGGTTAGGAATGGCCTTCTTGCCAGATCCAATGGCTCCTACTCTATCCTAATCCTCCTCAACCTCTCAGCTGCCTTTGACAGTGTCGACCATCCCTTTCTCCTCAAGACGTTATCCAATCTTGTCTTCACGGATTCTGTCCTCTCCTGGTTCTCCTCTTATCTCTCTGGTCGTACATTCACGGTCTCCTCCTTCCCCTCCCATACCCTTACTGTATGGATTCCTCAAGGGTCAGTTCTTGGTTCCCTTCTGTTCTCTATCTACACACACTCGGTGAACTCATTCGCTCCCATGGCTTCAACTATCACCTCTACGCTGATGCCACCCAAATCTATATCTTCGCCCCTGCTTTCTATCCCTCCCTCTTATCTTCAGGACATCTCCACCTGGATATCCGCCTACCACCTAAAGCTCGACATGTCCAAGACTGAGATCCTTATCTTCCCTCCTAAACCCTGCCTCTCCCTGACATGCCCATCACTGTGGAAGGCACTACCATCCTTTCCATCTCACAAGCCCGCTACCTTGGTGTCATCCTTGATTCCGCTCTCTCATTCAGCCCACATATCCAATCCGGCACCAATCCCTACCGGTCTCACCTTCACAACATCGCCAAGATCCGCCTTTTCCTCTATCCAAACCGCTACCTTGTTGGTACAATCTCTCATCTTAACCCGATTGGATTACTTCGTAAGCCTCCTTTCTGATCTCCCATCCTCCTGTTTCTCTCCATTTCAGTCTATACTTCACTCTGCTGCCCGGATTATCTTTCTACAGAAACGCTCTGGGCATGTCACTACCCTCTGCAAAGACCTCCAGTGGTTGCCTATCAACCTTCGCATGAAGCAATGACTCCTCACTATTGGCTTCAAAGCTCTCCATCACCTTGCCCCCTCTTACCTCACCTCCCTTATCTCCTTCTGCAGCCCAACCCACATACTCCGCTCCTCTGCCGCTAACCTCCTCACTGTGCCTCGTTCTCGCCTGTCCCGCTGTCGACACCTGGCCCACGTCCTACCTCTGGCCTGGATTCCCCTCCCTCCACACATCTGCCAAACTCACTCTATTCCTCCTTTCACAGGCCTACTGAGTGCTCACCACCTCCAGGAGGCATTCCCAGACGGAGACCCCCACTCTTTTCCTGATCTTTCCCTTTCCCTATCACCCCTACTCCCTTCCTCTGCCCTACTCCTTCCGCGCTCCACAGCACTTGTGTATATTTGTACAGATTTTTTTATTCTTTTTGTTTTATTAGTGATGTGCATATATCTGTAATTCTACTTATTAATTTTGATGGTCTTGACACTTGTCAACTTGTTTGGTTTTCTTACCTGCCTTCCCCTTCCAGACTGTGAGCCCGTTGTAGGGTAGGGACTGTCTCTATCTGCTGCACAGTGCTATTTCCCAAGAGCTTAGTACAATGTTATGCACACAGTAAGCACTCAAAAAATTTGATTGATTGAATGAATGAATGATTGACACCATAATTCTCCAAGTGTGGACAAGATGACAAACATATAAGAAGGGAAAACAGTCACAGCAATAGTAGCAGTAATAGCAGCAAAAGCCCTAATAGAAGTTGCAGTATTAATCAAGCAAGCAATTAAGAAATCGTATTTGTGAGCATTTACATGTGCAGAGCACTATTCTAAGTAGTTGGAAGAATACAGTGTAACAGAGTTGGTAGACACGTTCCCTCCACACAACAACCTTATAGTCTGAAGGAGGATAAAGATGTTAATATAAAATAAATTGTGGATATGTACAGAGACTGAAAGTTCATTGTGTGTAGGGAGTGTGTCTGTTATATTGTTACATTATACTCTCCCAAGCATTAGTATTATACTGGTTAACATTATACTGATCCCCAGCATTAGCATTATACTGATTCCAGCCTTGGATCACCGCCACTTTCCGTGTCCTTCGCTCTTATGCTCGAGCTGCTGAACATTGCTGGCGAGAGTCTAAACACCATGCCAACCTCGTTCAGTTCAAGTTTATCCTTTCCTGCCTTAACCCAGCCCTCTCCTCTGCCAGACAAAACTATTTCTCCTCCCTTATTGACACCCATGCCCATCATCCCCGCCAGCTCTTCCGTACATTCAACTCCCTTCTCAGGCTCCCGGTTCCTCCCACTCCACCTCCCCTCCCCCCAACGATCTGGCCTACTACTTCATTAATAAAATTAAACTCATCAGGTCTGACCTCCCCAAAGTCACTCACCCGCCCCCCTCATTCTCCATCCCCCCGGCTCTCAACACTCTCCGCTACTCTCCCATCCTTCCCACCAATATCTTCAGAGGAGCTCTCCTCCCTCCTCTCAAGTGCTACTCCAGCCACCTGTGCTTCTGACCCCATTCACTCTCATCTCATGAAATCTCTCGCTCCATCCCTTCTCCCCTCCTTAACATCCATCTTCAACAGCTCACTCTCCACTGGTTCCTTCACCTCTGCCTTCAAACATGCCCATGTCTCTCCCATCCTAAAAAAACCCTCTCTTGACCTCAGCTCACCTTCTAGTTATTGCCCCATATCCCTCCTACCATTACTTTCCAAACTCCTTGAATAAGTTGTCTACACGCGCTGCCTCCAATTCCTCAACACCAACTCTCTCCTCGACCCCCTCCAGTCTGGCCTCCGTCCCCTACATTCCACGGAAACAGCCCTCGCAAAGGTCACCAATGACCTCCTGCTTGCCAAATCCAACGGCCCCTACTCTATACTAATCCTCCTCGACCTCTCAGCTGCCTTCGACACTGTGGACCACCCCCTTCTCCTCAACACGCTATCCAACCTTGGCTTCACAGACTCCGTCCTCTCCTGGTTCTCCTCTTATCTCTCCGGCCGTTCATTCTCAGTCTCTTTTGCAGGCTCCTCTTCCCCCACCCATTCCCTTACTGTAGGGGTTCCTCAAGGTTCAGTTCTTGGTCCCCTTCTGCTCTTGATCTACACTCACTCCCTTGGTGACCTCATTCGCTCCCACAGCTTCAACTATCGTCTCTACACTGATGACACCCAAATCTACATCTCTGCCCCTGCCCTCTCCCCCTCTCTCCAGGCTCGCATCACCTCCTGCCTTCAGGACATCTCCATCTGCATGTCTGCCCGCCACCTAAAACTCAACATGTCCAAGACTGAACTCCTTGTCTTCCCTCCCAAACCCTGCCCTCTCCCTGACTTTCCCATCACTGTTGACGGCACTGCCATCTTTCCCGTCTCACAAGCCCGCAACCTTGGTGTCATCCTCGACTCCGCTGTCTCGTTCACCCGTCACATCCAAGCCCTCACCCAAACCGGCCAGTCTCAGCTCCGCAACATTGCCAAGATCTGCCCTTTCCTCTCCATTCAAATCACCTCTCGGCTCGTTCAAGCTCTCATCCTATCCCGTCTGGACTACTGTATCAGCCTCCTCTCCGATCTCCCATCCTCGTCTCTCTGCCCACTTCAATCCATACTTCATGCCGCTGTATGGATTGTCTTTGTCCTGAAACGCTCTGGGCATGTTACTCACCTCCTCAAAAATCTCCAGTGGCTACCAATCAACCTACGCATCAGGCAGAAACTCCTCACCCTCGGCTTCAAGGCTCTCCATCACCTCGCCCCCTCCTAACTCACCTACCTTCTCTCCTTCTACAGCCCAGCCCCCACCCTCCGCTCCTCTGCCACTAATCTCCTCACCGTGCCTCGTTCTCGCCTGTCCCGCCATCGACCCCCGGCCCACATCATCCCTCTGGCCTGGAATGCCCTCCCTCCCCACATCCGCCAACCTAGATCTCTTCCTCCCTTCAAGGCCCTACTGAGAGCTCACGTCATCCAGGAGGCCTTCCCAGACTGAGCCCCCCCTTCCTCTTCCCCTCCTCCCCCCTCCATCCCCCCACCTTACCTCCTTCTCCTCTCCACAGCACCTGTATATATGTATATATGTTTGTACGTATTTATTACTCTATTTATTTATTTTATTTGTGCATATTCATTCTATTTATTTTTTTGTGTTAATATCTTTTGTTTTGTTCTCTGTCTCCCCCTTCTAGACTGTCAGCCCACTGTTGGGTAGGGACCGTCTCTATATGTTGCCAACTTGTAGTTCCCAAGCGCTTAGTACAGTGCTTGTACACAGTAAGCTCTCAATAAATACGATTGATTGATTGATTGATTGATTGATTAGTACAGTACTCAACACATAGGGCTCTGCTCTGCCCTCAACAAATATTCATTCATTCAATCGTATTTATTGGGTGCTTACTGTGTGCAGAGCACTGTACTAGGCTGATTTTTCTGACTGATAATAATATCCCCACAGCATTTGTATGTATTTGTACAGATTAATCACTCTATTTATATTACTTGTACATATTTGCTACTCTATTTATTTTGTTAATGATGTGCATATAGCTATAAGTCTATTTGTTCTGACAATTTTGACACCTGTCTACATGTTTTGTTGTCTGTTTCCCCCTTCTAGACTTTGAGCCCGTTGTTCGGTAGGGACCGTGTCTATATATTACCGACTTGTACTTCTCAAGCGCTTAGTACAGTTCTCTGTACACAGTAAGCCCTTCATAAATACAATTGAATGAATGAATGTATTCCTGGAAGACCGGCCTGAGAGCCTACCCAGGGACCTCAGGGTCCAGGAGCTATGAGAACCCTCTGGTCACGTGGTTCTTGGTCCTTGAAAGTGGTCTAGATGATGAAATATCCTATTAGACGTTTTTCTGCCGTCTGCCCCTTGTTTTCAGTTTCTCAGTTTTTGCTTTCCATTCAGTAGCTATTTGGGTAATCTGCTGTTGCTCATTCTCCTTTCATCAATCAATCCATCGATAGCATTTATTGAATGTTTACTTTGTGTGGAACCCTTTAAACCACCCCACATAGTAGTGTTCACGTGAATATAACTTTGATGCTGGGAGACTGACTACCATCAGAACTTCATTGTTCATGGAATTCGTTAAGCACTTACTATGTGCCAAACACTGTTCTAAGCACAGGGTTAGGTACAAAACAATCAGGTTCCACACGGGGCTCACAGTCTAAGTGTCGGTGTGAGGGTGGGGGACAGGTATTGAATCCCCATTTTACAGATGAGGAAAGGTATTGAATGCCCATTTTACAGGTGAGGAAGCCGTGGAATGGAGAAATGAAGTGACTAGCCCAAGGTCATGCAGCAGGAAATTGGCAGAGCTAGGATTAGAACCCAGTTCCTCTGACGTCTGAGCCCGTGCTCTTTCCACTAACTCATGGTGCTTCGCTGATCTTTTCTTGTAGTTTGAGAGTTAGTCCTGAACAATTAGTGATGCTGGTGGAACTCTGCTTCAGATATGTGGTGCCTGGATGACTTAGTGGATAGAGCACGGGCCTAGGAGTCATAAGGTCATAGGTTCTAATCCCAGCTCTGCCGATTGTCTGCTGTGTGTGATCTTGGGCAAGTCACTTCAGTTCTCTGGACCTCAGGTACCTCATCTGCAAAGTGGGGACTAAGACCATGAACGCCAGGACGGCCAGGGGCTGTGTCCATCCTGACTAACTTGTAACTACGCAAGTACTTAGTGCACTGCCTGTCACATAGTAAGGGTTTAAAAATATCAGTTAGAAAAAATACCCACAAAAAATTGATTGATTGATCACTGATCGTCAGTAAAAGAAAAACGCAAAATAAAAATTAATTAATCACTCCGGGGAAAATTAATTTTGTTTGAACCATACTTTTCACAGACATACAGGCAGACACACACACACACGCGCGCACACACACACACACACACACACACACACACACACACACACTTAGACATGAAGTATTCTAAAGAAACACAAAAATAGGAGCAAGGTACATTCTGCAAATTGATAATAGGCCAGTGTAAAGTTTAGAAGTTTCAGGTAGGGTTCCACAGCAGGGAGATGAGTCAATTCAGGAGCTAATCCCCCACCGATAAAATTATCTGTGACACCGACGACACCGATGACAGAGAAGCAGCGTGGTTCAATGGAAAGAGCACGGGCTTGGGAGTCAGAGGTCGTGGGTTCAAACCCAGGCTCCACCAATTGTCAGCAATGTGACCTCGGGCAAGTCACTTAACTTCTCTGTCCCTCAGTTATCTCATATGTAAAATGGGGATTAAGACTGTGAGCCCCACGTGGGACAACCTGATCACCTTGTATCCTCCACAGTGCTTAGAACAGTGCCTTGCACATAGTAAGCACTTAACAAATGGCATAACAATAATAATAATTGATATTATTATTATGTCATTTGTTCAGTGCTTACTTTATCATTATATTATTATTATTATTATTATTATTATTATTATTATTATTATTATTATTATTATTATTATTACCATTTTTAGGGGAAAAAAGTTCCGACTTACAAAGGTATGACTTTGAGGGTCACCTTCCATTAAGACTTGTGCCCTCCTCTGAAGGGTGGGTTTCAGCTCAGGAGGCAGAAGACAAATCTAGCCTGACCCAATCTGCCCGTGGGAATGAGGAGCTTGTTCTAAATGTGTTATAGATATTTTTTCCTCCCCCTAGCGTTTTCTGTTCATGGAACACACAAAGATCTGTACTCTGTAAGATGTTGGGTTCCTGCACTGTGGCCGTGTTGACTCCAGCAGGCCAGGAATGGTGCCTTCACATACCTAAGATGGAAGCCACTCGGTGCCTAGCCCCTTCCCCAGGGTGGATTTCACTTCCCGGTAACTCAGGCTGTAGATGAGGGGTTTCAGGGCGGGGGGCACCATGTTGTAGAACACGGACACCATCAGATCCAGGAGTGAGGGGGAATCTGAGGGTGGTTTCATGTAAGCACAGAAATATGTCATGACAAAGTAGGTGACGAAGGCGATGTGCGGCAGGCAAGTGGAGCATGTGTTGACCTGGCACTCGGCGGCCGGCATCTTCAGCACGGCCCGGAAGATGTGCACGCTCAGAACGATGATGAGAATGAAGTAGACGACACCTAAGGCTAACCCGGCAGTGACGCTCACGTCGACAGAGACATGGTCCTCGGAGCAGGTGTTCTTTAGCCCGGAGGGGACGTCACAGAAAATCTGCTGGAAAATATTGGACCCACAGAAGGAGAGGGAGTTGAAATCATGACTCCAATCAAGCCCTCACTGAGCCACGAGGAGGCCGCCATCTTCCCACAGACCACTCTGTTCATGACGACCTCAAAGCGCAGGGGGAGGTAGATAGCAGTGCAGCAGTCATAGGACATCACCGCGAGGACCAAATATTCTGTACGTCCAAAGAAAATCACCAGACAGACCTGTGGTCCATAGCCTAGGAAGGAGATTTCTCTACGGCCGGTAAGGGAGATGACGAGAGACTTGGGGACGGTAACGGACATGTTGCAGAGTTCGAGGACGGACAGATGCCTGAGGAAGAAGTACATGGGGTTGTGGACGCGCCGGTGGAGGGCGATGACGGCGATGATGAGGAGATTCCCCGTCAGGGACGCGAGATAGACCAGGAGGAACATCGCACCGTGGACCAGCTCCAGCACCAGGACCGCCGAGAAACCCAGCAGGAGGAATCCCATCATCGTGGAGACGTTGGACATTTACGGGAGGCAGCACTGACTTTCCGCAGTGGATGAGGGAAGAGACAAAGTTAGAGGTCGATTATGGGAAGAGTGAAGAAACTGACAGAACATTTGCTAGTGATTCTCTATGGAGAAGAGACAGTTACTGAATTCAAAATTATCTTTGAGTTACTTATCCGGCAGGGATAAGGAAAGATCCATATTTCCACATTATCTGGGTCAATTTAAAGGGAATTACTGAGACCGTCTCCCAGCGGCCACCCCAATAGAGGTCGTAGACACATTACCTGCCCACATCGCGTTTACAGTTTGGAGGGAGATGTTTTTCTGTCTTCCTCTTCAACGTTCCCCACTGCCTGAAATTGTTCTCTGCTCTGCTAATACTTTGCGTGCGTGCGCATGCGCAAGTGCGCGTGCCCGCACATATATGCGCGCACGCGCACACACACACACACACACACACACGCACACAAACTCACAGTTCACAGGGAACGTGATTGCAACAGTTCCTGTAAAGCAGAAAATGAATTCATTCAGTAATATTTATTAAGCAGGTACAGTGAGCAGAGCATTGTTCCAAATGCTGGGCAGAGTACAACAGAATGATAAACAGACACAGTCCCCGCCCACAACTCGTGTACAGTTGAGAGAAATAACGGATTGTAGTAGGGTTGATTTCACTGGCTTCACTGCCATCCACCTGTTTTAACTCTCCTCATTATCTACTTTCTTTAACCAACCCTCCAAAAAGAACCTTCTTACTGTGACACGCTTTCGACGCTTCCTCCTCCCACATCAGGCGTCTCCCACTTCTGGCTCCCACCCTTCCATTGGCCTAGAAATCTACCCATTTCAAATCCCCAGCCCGAAGGTATCGCACCCTCAAAAATCCTCTCGAATTTCACCTTCTCAAGGAGGATTTAGATAATTCACCTCTTTCCACTATCTGTGAGTGACCATCTCCAGACTTAATTCATCCGCTGACCCTCAAGATATTGCTGCTGAAGGTAAGGTTCATTACTCTAGACTGTAGGATCCTTGAGGAAACATGTCTACCAACTCATTTGCATTATATTCTTCCGATCATTTAGTAAAGTGCTCTGCACACAGTAAGAGCTCAATAAATGTATCCGATTGGTTGAATGATTAATGTCTGCTTCGCCCCTAGACGGTAAGCTCCTTCCAGGCAGGGAACATGTCTACCAACCTCTTCATAGGGAACTCTCCTCAGTACTCAGTTTAGTGCTCTGCGCACACTAAGCACTCAAAAAATATGATTAACAAGCAATAATGATAATAATAATAATGATAGTATTTGTTAAGCACTTACTATGTGCCAGGTACTGGTCTATGCACAGGGGAGATAGAAGGTAATCAGGTTGTCCCACCTGGGGCTCAGAGTCTTAATCCTCATTTGACAGATGAGGCAACGGAGACACAAAGAAGTTAATGGACTTGCCCAAAATCACACAGCTGACAAGTGGAGGAGCTGGGATTAGACCCCACGACCTCTGACTCCCACGCCCATACTCTTACCACTAAGCCAGGCTGCTTCTCATCCCCATATCCATTGTTCCATTCTTTTCTCCTCCCAGTTGTAAATGACATTTTGCCTATCTAGCCTATTAGATTGGGAAGTCATTGAGGGTAGGGATCATGCCTTAACATGCCTGAATAGTAAGAGCTTAACGAATACCATCATTATTTTACCTCTCTTTTTAAGCTATATCTTAAACTCTCATTATGTACCAGACACCGTACTGAGCTCTGGGGTGAATACAAGAAAACCGGGTGGGTCGTAGTCCCCGTCCCGCACAGAGCCCACCGTTTCTGTCCCAATCGCACAGATGAGGGAACTGAAACACAGAGAAGCGAAATGCCTTGCCCCAAATCACCCAGCAGAGAAACAGCCTGAACCATTGGAAAGGACATGGGACTGGGCTCTATTTCCAGTTCTGCCAATTGCTTGCTGTGTGACCTTGAGCAAGTCACTCATCTTCTCCGTGCCTCAGTTCTCCCGTTCTCCGTCCTGTTCGGACTGTGAGTTCCATGAGGTACAGGAAATCAGGAGGAACCAGTGTGTTTACAGATTGGGCTGGCCGCCTCGACGCCTTCCTATGAGATAGAAGCCTCCAAGGGCCTGAAAGACCCCGGAGAGCCAATCCCACGATGCGCACAGACTCCTGTAAAGAGCTTTGCCCCCGTCTCCTCTTGAGAATCGCCCACAGGTCCGGGCAGCGGCATGAAGTATGGATTGAAGTGGGGAGAGACAGGAGGATGGGACATCGGAGAGGGGGCTAATGCAGTAATCCAGTCGGGATAGGATGAGAGATTGAACGAGTAGGGTAGCGGTTTGAATGGAGAGGAAAGGACGGATCTTGGCTATGTTGCTGAGGTGAGACCGGCAGGATTTGTTTACGGATTGGATGTGAGGGGTGAACGAGAGAGCGAATTCTAGGATGACAACAGGTTTGCAGGCCCGTGAGAAGGGAAGGATGGTAGTGCCATCAACAGTGATGGGAAAGGCAGGGAGAGGGCAGGGTTTGGAAGGGAAGATAAGGAGTTGGGTCTTGGATATGTTGAGTTATAGATGGCGGGCCGACATCCAGATGGAGATGTCCTGAAGGCAGGAAGAGATACTAGCCTGGAGGGAGGGAGAGAGAGCAGGAGCATAGATGTAGATTTGGGTGTCATCAGTGTAGGGATGATAGTTGAAGCCATGTGAGTGAATGCGTTCACCAAGGGAGTGAGTGTAGATAGAGAACAGAAGGGGACCGAGAACTGACCCTTGAGGAACCCCTACAGTACGGGGATGGGAGGGGGAGGAGGAGCCCGCAAAAGAGACTGAGAATGAACGGCCGGATAGATTAAAGGAGAACCGGGAGAGGACAGAGTCTGTGAAGCCAAAGTTGGATAGCGTGTTGAAAAGAAGGGGGTGGTCCACAGTGTCAAAGGCAGCTGAGAGGTCGAGGAGGATTAGGATAGAGTAGGAGCCGTTGGATTTGGCAAGCAGGAGGTCATTGGTGACCTATGAGTGGGCAGTTTCCATGGAATGTAGGAGACGGAAGCCAGTTTGGAAGGGGTCGAGGAGAGAGTTGTTGTTGAGGAATTCGAGGCAGCGTGTGTAGACGACTCGTTCATGGAGTTTGGAAAGGAATGGTAGTAGGGAGATAGGGCGATAACAGGAAGGTGAGGTGGGGTCACAAGAGGGTTCTTTTAGGATGTGAGAGACATGGGCATGTTTGAAGGCAGAGGGGAAGGAACCAGTGGAGAGTGAGCAGTTGAAGATGGAAGTTAAGGAGGGGAGAAGGGATGTAGCGAGAGATTTGATAAGATGAGAGGAAATGGGGTCAGAAACACAGGTGGCCGGAGCAGCAGTTGAGAGGAGGGAGGAGAGCTCCTCTGAGGATACTGCTGGGAAGGATGGGAGAGTAGCAGAGAGTGTTGAGAGCCGGGGGGGTGGAGAAGGGGGGGAAGTGACTTTGGGGAGGTCGCACCTGATGGATTTAATTGTGTCCAACCCGATTAAATTGCCCAGTGCTTAGAACAATCTTTGACACATAGTAAGCACATAACAAATACCATTGAAAAATAAAAAAGAAGTGGAGCCGTTATTAGAACCCAAGGCCTCTGATTCCCAGCCCATTCTCTATCCACTAGGCCATACTGCTTCTCTCTTGGATCCTTCCAAGATTTCTGGGGTACGTCCTGTGAGGAGGAATTGGTGATGAAGCATCTGGCTGGTGTAGTCTCATTCATAGTCTCTTGTCCCTGCCCGAAGAGTTGAGCAGATGGTTGAAGTCACCACAGCACGGGGCTGATGCCATGCCACAGCGTCCTAGCCCGGCAGCCATGGTGGCCTGGATTTGCGCGGTGGCTAGAGGGGTCAGGGGGGCTACTGTAGGTGCAAATGTTTTATCTCTGCTTGTATTCGCAGGCCTGGTACCAATTCCACCCTGGGCAACGGGTGCAAATGTCTTCCAGAGTGACCCTCACACTCACATCGATTAGCTTGATGGTCCCTCTCTGTGCCTCCCCACCCTCGGTCACTCTCACCAGGCCAGCATGGGGCTGGGGGACCCATGACCCGCACTCTTGGATGCAGCGGCCACTAAGGGACAGCGAGGAGCCAAGAGCCCCTATCTGCTCTCCCGCAGACACTGAGATGTGCTTTCCAGACAGGGACCCCATCCCCTTAGATAAAGTCACCCTGCTCTGAGGGGGGTCCCCGGAGGACCGAACCATGGCGACCTGTCCCCACAGTCTTTCAGACCTCACAGAGATTGAGGATTCTGTGGTGGCACTTATCTTCAGTGTTCCCATGGCACCAGCATCTTAATGGTTCCCGCTGTTAATTATCTTCTGTGTCAACGGGTGGGCGCTTCAGCTTTTTTCTTTCTTCTTCGATGGTTCCTGTTATGCGCTTCCTACGTCCCAGGGACTGTACGAAATCCTGGGATTAGATACAAGCTAATCAGGTTGGACATTGTCCTGTCCCACATGGGGCTCACGGTCTCATTCACCATTTTTACAGATGAGGAAACTGAAGCCCATGTATTTGAGGGATTTACCCAAGGTCACACAGCACAAAGGTAGCAGACCCGTGATTAGAACCCAGGTCATTCCGACTCCCAGGTATGGACCTAGCATGGGCTCAATCTACTAGGTGATGGTGCTTCTTTCAGTTTCATTTTGTTCATGTAGTTAACCGCTGTCTGCTATGTCATCATCTGCTTATTTTATACCATCACATAGTAGTTGTTATCTGCTATCTGTGACATCATCATCTGCCTATTTTATTATTGCCATAGCATGTTGATTGTTAACTACCCTCTGTAATGCCATCACCTACTTATATGGTTGCTACGGTCTTATTGCTTCTGCATTTCAACCGTTGACCTCCCGCTGTGCTGTCATTTACCCTGCTGACCTCACCATAAACTATCAATTCCCTTGCTCCCAACTGCCACTCCCATTCCTCACCTTCCCCTTCCCCTCTCCCACCCAGCTTTTTTCCTTCCTTTCCCCCCACACCACCGCTTCCCCTCACCCCCTACCCAGGATCCCTCTGTACCAGCGACAACAATCAGCTCCTCCCTCCCAGCCCCCTCCCTCCCCTCCTCCCCGCCCCCACCCCATCCCAGTTCTCCTTTCCCATCGCCACCCCTCTTCCCACTCTCCCCACTTAGGACGCCGCCAACTCATCCCAATCCAAACCCTCCCCATCCCCCGCACCCTTCCCCCTCCCTTCTCTCCCTCCACAGCTGCTGCTAAGTGTGGCCTCTGGAAACCCCGCTCCGTTATAGGTAAGCTCCATTTCATCCTGGCCTTGTTCCCTTCCACCTCCTCCTCCTCCTCCTCGCCCTAACTGAAACATGGCTGTCTCCGAACGACACGGTCTCTTCTGCAGCTCTCTCCAGTGGAGGCCTCTTCTTCTCCCACTTCCCCAGACTCACTGGAAAAGGAGGAGGTATCGGTTTCCTTCTCGCCCCCCGATGTCGCTTTCGCACTATCCCTCCTCCCCTTCCCCTTCCTTCCTTTCCTTTGAAGCCCACATTATGCGCCTCTACCACCACGTTCAGATTCTTGTAGCCGTCATCTACCGCCCCCCGGCCCCACCTCCAACTTGTTTAACGATTTTGACCCCTTCCTCACCTTCCTTCTCTCCTTTTCCATGCCCACTCTGATCCTCGGAGACTTCAATATCCACATAGATATCCCTGGTGACTCCTCTGCCGCTTGCCTTCTATCTCTCCTTGACGCTGCCAACCTCCTACTCCACCCCACCTCGGCACTCACCAACTTGGTCACACCCTCGACCTCATCATCTCCTGCTGCTGCACTATCTCCACCCTCACCAACTCTGAAATCCCTCTCTCTGATGATAACCTTCTCACCTGCCTCCTCACTGAAACAACTCTCCCCAGTAAATGTATATTACTACCTCACAAAGACCTCCACTCTCTCGACCCCATCCATCTTTCTGAGTGCCTCACACCCCACCTCGCCTCCCTTTCGTTTCTACCCAATCTGATGATCAGATCATTGCTCTCAACTCTACCCTCGCTACTCAACTCGACTCCCTAGCTCCCCTTTCCCTTCGCTGCTCTCGTACCACTAACCCACAGCCCTGAATCACTGCCACTGTCCGCCTCCTTCGGTCTTATGCTCGAGCTGCTGAACGCTGCTGGCGACAGTTTAAACACCATGCCAACTTCGTTCACTTCAGGTTTATCCTTTCCTGCCTTAACTCTGCCCTCTCCTGTGCCAGACAAAACTATTTCTCCTCCCTTATTGACACCCATACCCATCATCCCCGTCAGCTCTTCTGTACATTTAACTACCTTCTCAAGCCCCCTGTTCCTCCCCCTCCTCCTTCCCTCACCCCCAACGATCTGGCCTCCTACTTCATTAATAAAATTAAATCCATCAGGTGCGACCTCCCCAAAGTCACTTCCCCCCCTTCTCCACCCCCCCGGCTCTCAACACTCCAACGGCTCCTACTCTATCCTAATCCTCCTCGACCTCTCAGCTGCCTTTGACACTGTGGACCACCCCCTTCTTTTCAACACGCTATCCAACAGAGAAGTGAAATGACTTGTCCAAAGTCCCACAGCAGACTGGGGGCATATCCCTCAAGTCTGTGATCTTTCAAATATGCCACACTGCTGCTCTTCCAAAACACTATAACTCCTTGGAGACAGTGGTTATGTCTTCCCTTTTTAAATGGTATTCGCTAAATGCTTACCATGTGCCAGGCACTGATCTAAGTGCTGGGAAATATGCAAGCTAATCAGTTTGGAAACAGCCCTTTTCCCACATGCGGCTCACAGCCTAAATTCCCATTTCACAGATGAGGTAACTGAGGCACGGAGAAGTTAACAGACTTGCCCAGGGTCACATAGCAGAGAAATGGCAGAGCCGGGATTAGAACCCATATCCTCTGACTCACAAGTCCTGTTCCCATTAGGCCATGCTGCTTCCTAATACAGGATATAGTAGAGTATAGATAGATATCTATATATCTCTAAAATCCCACCTCCTTCAAAGGTCACCAATGACCTCCTTCTTGCCAAATCCAATGGCTCATACTCTAGCCTAATCCTCCTCGACCTCTCAACTGCCTTCGACATTGTGGACCACCCCCTTCTCCTCAACACGTTATCCAATCTTGGCTTCACAAACTCCGTCCTCTCCTGGTTCTCTTTTTATCTCTCCGGTTGTTCATTCTCAGTCTCTTTTGCTGGCTTCTCCTCCCCCTCCCATCCCCTTACTGTAGGGGTTACTCATGGTTCAGTTGTTGGTCCCCTTCTGTTCTCGATCTACACTCACTAAGGTCGCCGTGGTGACCTCACTCGCTCCCACGGTTTCAACTATCATCTCTAAGCTGAGAACACCCAAATCACATCTCTGCACCTGCTCTTTCTCCCTCCCTCCAGGCTCGCATCTCCTCCTGCCTTCAGGACATCTCAATCTGGATGTCTGCCTGCCACCTAAAACTCAACATGTCCAAGACTGAACTCGTTGTCTTCCCTCCCAGACCCTGTCCTCTCCCGGACTTTCCCATCACTGTTGGCGGCACTACCATCCTTCCCATCTCACAAACCCGCAACCTTGGTGTCATTCTTGACTCCGCTCTCTCGTTCACCCCTCACATCCAAGCCGTCACCAAATCCTGACGGTCTCACCTCTGCAATATTGCCAAGATTCGCCCTTTCCTCTCCATCCAAACCACTACCCTGCTCGCTCAAGCTCTCATCCTATCCCGTCTGGACTACAGTATCAGCCTCCTCTCCGATCTCCCATCCTCCTGTCTCTCCCCTCTTCAATCCATACTTCACGCCGCCGCCCGGATTGTCTTTGTCCAGAAAGGCTCTGGGCATGTTACTCCCCTCCTCAAAAATCTCCAGTGGCTACCGATCAACCTACGCATCAGGCAGAAACTCGTCACACTCGGCTTCAAGGCTCTCCATCACCTCGCCCCCCCCAACCTCACCTCTCTTCTTTCCTTCCACAGCCCAGCCTGCACCCTCCATTCCTCTGCTGCTAAGCTCCTCACTGTGCCTCGTTCTCTTCTGTCCCGCCGTCGACCCTCGGCCCACGTTCTCCTCGTGGCCTGGAATGCCCTCCCTCCGCACATCCGCCAGGCTAGCTCTCTTCCTCCCTTCAAAGCCCTACCGAGAGCTTACCTCTTCCAGGAGGCCTTCCCAGACTGAGCCCCCTCCTTCCTCTCCTCCTCCTCCCCATCCCCATGCCCCCGTCTTACCTCCTTCCCCTCCCCACAACACTTGTATATATGTATATATGTTTGTACATTTTTATTACTCTATTTATTGATTGATTTTACTTGTAGACATTTATTCTATTTGTTTTATTTGGTTTATATGTTTTGTTTTGTTGTCTGTCTCCCCCTTCTAGACTCTGAGCCCGCTGCTGGGTAGGGACTGTCTCTATATGTTTCAAACCTGTACTCCCCAAGCGCTTAGTACAGTGCACTGCACACAGTAAGCGCTCAATAAATACGATTGAATGAATGAATGAATGAATGAAACAATCAATCGGTAATTTAATCAGTTGTATTTTCTAACGGCTTCTGATTGCAAATCTGGAGAGAACGAGAAATGACTGTAAATCCATCATAAGACCGTCCCCCGAGCTGGCTTGGGGGTTCAACCCAGAGAAGCAGCATGAGAAGCACCATAGGTTAGTGGCAAGAGCCCGGGTTCGGGAAGCAGAGGACGTGCGTTCTAATCCCTGGTTTGTCACTTGTCTGCTGTGTGACTTTGGGCAAGTTACCCAACTTCTCTGTGCCTCAGTTACCTCATTTGGAAAATGGGGAGTAAGATTGCGATCACCAGGTGGGTCATCCTGATTACTCTGTATCTACCCCAGCGTTTAGAACAGTACTTAACACATAGTAAGCGCTTAACAAGTGCAATTATTACTATCGTTATTATTATTATCAGTTTGGGAGGGGCTGAGAGGTTCTGGGAATGGGTCGATGGGAAGGATTCAATGATAATGAGTTGGTATCACATTTCCTCCTCCCCTGTTCCAGTACATCAGAGCACAGCTTTCCCCATCTTGAAAGCCCTCCAAGGATGCCTCGTACGATTCATTTTTCTTCTCCCTAAGTCATCTTCTCCCATCTACCAGTCAGCATCTTAGATCACTTCTCCATTTTTGTACTCACACCCGCCATTATAGTGTTGTTCATAGTGTCTTTTATAAAATGTACTCTTTAAGCCCATAGTCATCTATTTACCATTATTTCCATTCTCTTCTTCGTCCTCTCATAAATTAATCACTGTCTTTCTCCCCTGTTAAATTTTAAGGTCTTTGAAAGCAAGGATGGTGTTTGATTTATTTTGATCTCTCTGAAGCGTTCGCTACAGTACTTTACACCCAGGATGCATTCATTAAATATCATTGATTGATGGTTGCATGGATGGATGGATGGATGGATGGATGGATGGATGGATGGATGGAAGGGTGGGAGGGTAAAAGGACGAATAGATGGATGGATGGATGGATAGGTGGATTGTCTATAGTGTGACCTTAGGCAAAGCACTTCGCTTATCTGTGCCTCGGTTATCTCATCTGTAAAATGGGGCTTGAGACTGTGAGCACCATGTGGGGCAAGGACTGTGTAAAACCTGATTAGCTTGAATCTGCCCCAGGACATAGTACAATGCTTGGCACATAGGAATTCCTTAACAAATATTATTATTTTGATGATGATGATGAATGGATGGACAGACAGATGGGTGAACAGACAGACCGATGTTCGGATGGATGGATGGATGGATGAACGAATGGATTTGAGGCAAGGATCTGATCATTCAAATTAATTAATTAATTCAATCAATCAATCATATTTATTGAGAGCATACAGTGTGCAGAGCAGTACAATTTCTCAACAGAGACAATACCTGTCCACAACGAGCTCACAGTCTAGAACAGGGAGCTAGGCATCAAAACAAGTAAACAGGTAATCAAATGTGGGGGACACTTTCCATGACTGTGTCGCTTCTCCCTTTTCACCCTCAGATTTTCTGATTTTCATAACTACGAAGAGTGATCTTAAAATTCATGGAATTACTGTTATTATCGGTAGTAATATCAATATTATCATTATTGAATTTCTTAAGAATTTACTTGCAAAAGCCTGCCAAATCCTGGATTAGAAACGAACTAATCAGATCGGTCATGTTTCCTGACCCACAGGGGCTCAGACTGTAAGAGAAAGAGAGAGCACATATTGAATCCCGATTTTACAGAGACCCAAAGAGGTTACATGGCTGGACCAAGGCCATACAGTAGGCTGGTGGCAGAACCGGGCAGACATTTCAAATTATAATAATAATGATGGTATTAAGTGCTAACTATGTGCAAAGCACTGTTCTAAACGCTGGGGTGTACACAAGGTGATCAGGTTGTCCCACTTGGGGCACAGTCTTCATCCCCATTTTCCAGATGAGGGAACTGAGGCACAGAGAAGTGAAGTTACTTGCCCAAAGTCACACAGCTGATAGGTGTGGAGTCGGGAGTCGCACCCAGGACCTCTGACCTCAAAGCCCAGGCTCTTTCCACTGAGCCACACTGCTTCTCTACTGAGCCATGCTACTTCAAATCTCATGACTTCCAGCCACATGCTCATTCCACTAAGACATGATGCCGCCCAACAAATAATTTGTCATTCACTCATTCATTCTTTCATTCCATCATATTTATTGAGTATTTTTGAGTGCAGAGCACTGTACTAAGTGCTTGGAAAATACCATTCAGAATAAAGAGAGACAATCCCTGCCCAGGCCGGGCTTACAGTCACACACGTCTTATCAAATTCTGTCCCAGACATTGATAAATCCTCAGGCGCTGGACTTTCTCTTTGGACAGCTCATTATATGGATACCCCCATGGTCAGAACCCTGGTAAGGAATGGGATAGTCAGCAAAAGGACACAGAAATTCTGTCCCTTAGAGTAGGGAGAAGGAATCTCCCCTATAGGACACTCCCCAGGGAGACCTTGATAACCTGGTTCCTCAGGCTGTAGATGAGGAGGTTCAGGGTGGGGGGCACTACGGTGTGTACACCAGCAGGTCCAGGGGCGAGGGGGAGTCTGACACAGGCTTGAGGTAGGCAACGGCTCCAGTCGAGAGGAAAACGGTGACGACTGCAAGATGGGGCATTCAAGTGGAGAAGGCTTTGGCCCGGCCCTGTTTGGCCGGTATCCTCAGCACAGCCCGGAAGATGCGCGCATCCCCTGTGTGTGCGCTCTGTGTGCAGAGCGCTGTGTTGAGCACAGCCATGGAGAAGCCACGGAGAGAGATCGGATTTACATATGGAGACGTGAGGAGATTCTAACCCCAACCCATCCGTGTTCTCCCCGACCCAGACTCACTGGTCAGACTGGAGCAAGCGGGCTCTGGTCTCTGTTGTCCTTCAACCATTCCCCGTCCCCTCAGCTCCCGGACGTCGGCCGCAGGAGAATCTCCGGGAGGTGTGCGGGGTCCTGGCTGCTCTGGCTTCCTGGTTGGAGCGTGACGGGCTCTCGGTGAAACTGGGCCTTTACGGAAAAGCTCCCTGCCGCTCCTGCGGGACTCTCCCCCGGGGACGGGTCACACCTCGAGCTGAGGAGCCACATTATGTCCTGCTTCCCGGGGATCCGGCGCCGCTGGGAACCTTGGGGACTTTGGGTTGTGTACTGGCACTGCCCCACATGACTGCCCCACTGTGGACCCTGTGCCCCGTCACACTGGTGTGTGTCGCACAGTGAGAACCTCCAGAATAACTGCGGAGATGACAACGAGTGTTCATATTTTTTTTTGTCAGTGACCCACTGGCTTCATCCGCTTCATGGCTGTGGGTTGGGCATTTTAAAATGGTTTGGTTGTATCAGTCCTCCCTCCTCCAGACCTCACTTTAACCCTCCCACTCCTGATCCCACTAGCTAACCTCCCTGCCCTCTCTAAGACTACGCTCCTTCTGTCAACTGCCACCTCCCTCACTTCTCCCCACCCTCCTACCCACAGCTCCATCCATTGTTCTCCACCAGCCCCTCTGCCCCTCCTGTATCCATTTATTGTAATTATTATTATTATTATCATTATTATTATTGTTGTTCTTGTTAAGCACTTAATATGTACCAAGCACTGTTCTAAACGATAGGATAGATACAAGTGAATTTGGTTGGATACAGTCCCTATCCTACTAAGGGTTCACACTCGTCATCCCCATTTTGCAGGTGAGTTAACTGAGGCACAGAGAAGTGAAGTGACTTGTCCAAGGTCACACAGCATTAAATTCTTCGTTGCCGTGAGAATTTGGGTTGGTTAAAAGACATCCAAGTGCAGGTAGATACAGACTTCCAGCTCTCTCTCGGGGTTATTTACACCTGACTTTCAAGGTCAAGGCTGGAGTCAGATATATACATCCAATCAGCTGTAGGTAGACCGTGGTTTAGTGGAAAGAGCATGGGTTTGGGAGTCAGAGGACATGAGTCCTAATCCCGGCTCCACCACTGGTCTGCTGTATGGCCTTGGGCAAGCCACTTAACTTCTCTGTGTCTCAGTTACATCTTCTATAAAATGGGGATTAAGACTGTAAGCCCCGCCTGGGACAACCTGATTACTTTCAATCCAGACCAGTACTTAGAACAGTGCTTGGCACATAGTAGGTCTTAATAAATATCATTATTCTTCTTATAATTATTACTATGATCCTGTTTCATAGACTCCTTCCGTAACGCATAACCTCATAGTCATGACAACCTATCAGGCTGCCTTATCATTGAGATACTCAATTCTCACCCTCACTGCATATCTTCAACTCCAAATATGATGCACTGCTATATGTAAGGCACATCTCCTCGAAGAGGCTTTCCACGGCTAAGCCCTCACTTCCTTTTCTCCCACCCCTTTCTGCGTCACCCTGATTTGCTCCCTTTTTCACCCGCCCAGTCCCAGAACACATATGTACCTATCTGTAATATCTTTATTAATATTAGTTAATGTATCCCTGTATAGACTGTAATTTCTCTTTGGGAGGGAATGTGTCTGTTATATTATACTCTCCCCAGTGCTTAATACAGTACACAGGCAAAGTAAGTGTTCAATAACTACAGTTCATTGATTGATCAATTCATTCAATCATATTGAATGATTGATGAGCACTTACGGTGTGCAGAGCACGACTAGGCGCTAAGCACAGTTGCTCCTTCCTGTACGGGTGAGAGGAGAAAAATGACCAAGCCAAAAGTGCACCCTGAAAGATGGGGTAATAATAATAACAGCATTGGTTAAGAGCTTACTATGTGCCATGGACTGTACTAAATACTGGGGTAGATACAAGATAATGGAGATGGACACAATCCCTGTCCCAGCTACAGTCTAAATAGGAGGGAGTAGGATTTAAGGCCATTTTACAGAAGGAGTAACTGAAGCCCCGAGAAGTTAAGTGACTTGGCCAAGGTCACACAGTGGACACGTGGCAGTGCCGGGATTAGAACCCAGGTCTTCTGATTCCCAGGCCCGTGCTCTTTCCACGAGGAAACGCTGCTTCTCCATGTGGATGAGCCTTGCTCAGAGCCGATCCAAGGAGAGAGAAACGAAAGGGTCAAAGCATCATTAAAAACTTTCTACCCTGGGTGAAAGGACTCCCACCTAGGAACCTCCCCAGGGAGGCCTTCACGTCCCGGTTCCTCAGGCTGTAGATTAGGGGGTTCAGGGAGAGGGGTACCACCTTGCAGAATAAAGACACTAGTAGGTCCAGAGCTGAGGAGGAGTCTGAGGGTGAATGTAAGTTAGAGAAGGAAGCCGTGGTGAAAAACACGGTCGTGATGGCAAGGTGAGGCAAGCAGGTGGAGAAGGCTTTGTCCCGGCGCTCGGAGGCCGGAATCCTCAGCAGGGCCCGGAAGATGCGCATGTACGAGACGACGATGGAGACAAAGCAGGAGACGCCCGAAAGGGCCCAGGTGACTACGATCACATCGATGACTAGGTGTGTTTCGGAGCAGGAGAGTCGGACCACGGAGGCATTATCACAGAAGAACAGTGGGATCAGGAAGGGCCCGACGAAGGGTAGGGAGAATGTCTGAGAGCATGACGTCACCGAATATAGCCCCCCGCCGAGCCATGAGGCGACCGCCATCTTCCCACAGGCCCCTTGGTCGATGATGACCTCGTAGCACAGGGGGAGGCAGATGGCGGCATAGCGGTCGTAGGACATCGCAGTTAGGAGGAACACCTCTGTACCGGCAAACAGTACCACCGAGAAGACCTGGGTGGCACAACCCAGGAAGGAAATGGATCTATGGTCCGTCAGGGAGCTGTGGATTGATTTGGGGACAGTGACAGAGATGTAGCAGAGGTCGAGGACGGACAGGTTCCTGAGAAAGAAGTACATGGGGGTGTGGAGGCGCCCGTCGAGGGCGGTGATGGTGACAATGCGGATATTCCCCATCAGGGCAGCCAAGTAGACCAGAAGGAACAGTGTGGTGTGGACCAGCTGCAGCTCCCGGACCTCTGAGAATCGCAGGAGCAGGAATTCCGTCACCTTGGTGACAATGAACATTTTCCGGAGATTTCCGAGACTATCTACAAGGAAAAGGAGCAGTTTAGAATCTGGTCGGGGTGACAGGAAGTAAAGTAATAACAGATACGCAGATGAAGGAAAAGTGCTTTGCACACAGTTCTCAATAAAGACGATTGAGTGAATGAGTGAATTCTAGAAATCAAAGATTTATTGAGTGTATACTGTGTGCAGAGCATTGTACTAAGCGCTTACAGATTACAAGTCAACATTCCCTTCCCACAAGGACAAGCAGTATAGCGTAATGGAAAGAGCATGGTCCTGGGAATCAGAGAACCTGGGTGTTATTCCCAGCTCCACCACTTTTCTGCTTTGTGTCCTCAGGCAAATCTCTTCACTTCTCTGTGCCTCAGTTACCTCATCTCTAAAATAGGGTTTAAAACTGTGAGCCCTAGGTGGAAGAGAGACTGTGTCTATATCTTGTATCTATGCCAGCGCTTAATACAGTGTCTGGCACACAGAACGTGCTTAGCAAATACCATTAAAAAAGCCCCCTTCATCAAACACTCAATGAGGTTTAGAGACTGAATACAGTGTTTTGCACACAGTAAGGATTCAATAAATACGATCGAATGAAGGAAAGAGCCAATGTTTCTCTCTCAGGCCCCTCGGAACCCAGAATTGCTTCAGAGCCGTGAGAACTGGTGACAGAGGCAGTGGCAGAGGAAGGCTGAGATCTGAAAATCAAAATGAACCCTACACGAAGGAATCAGACCAGAAGGGAATCAGAATCGTACCAGAAGACCAGCCGAAAATCGGGAGTTCCCAAATAAAGAGTCAACTCCAGGTTCTTGTCTTGTATTCCTATGTTAGAGATATTTTCTGGATTAGAGAAACAGCATAGCCAAATGGATAGAGCACAGACCTGTGATTAAAACGACCTGGGTTCTAATCCCAGCTCTGACACTTGTCCACTGTGTGATCCTGGGAAAGTGACCTCACTTCTCCGTTCCTCATTTCCCTCGTCTGTAAAATGGGATTCAGACTGTGAACCCCACGTGGGACAGAGACAGTGTCCAACCCAATTTTCTTGTATCCAACTCAGCGCTCAGTACAGTGTCTGGCACATAGAGGGTACTTAACAAATGCCACTATGATGATGATGATGATGATGATTGATGATGATGATTATCCAGGAAACCCCCCATCCAGTATGGGTTCCGAACTGTCATAATTGCCCCAAACCCACCAAGATCCACTCTGCCTTCCACCACAAAAGCAGGAACAAGAATAATCAGATACATGTAGGATTCACTTTAACCCCTTGTTTTGAGATTGTGAGCCCCTGTTTGGGACGAGGACGTACCCAATCTTTTCTTTCAGAGCTTGCTGTACAGTGCTCTGCACATCGCAGTGCCTCCATAAACGCCAATGGTTAGCAGAAATAACCAGCTCTGTCAAAGGATATGGAGACTGCTCTTCTCGGAACATTTTTCTGTCATTAAACCGTGTCCATGCCTGCCTCCCATCCAGGAGATGGAGCGGATGGAGAGCGATAGAGACACCGTGGGGAGAGAAATGTGTTATGCGTGCAGATGTGAGGAAATGGGGGAGCATTCTCTCGTTCTCTGTCACTGCTGGCCCCCCTGTGAACCACTTCCCATCCGTGTTCTCTCTGGACCAGACTCACCGGTCTGTCTGGGGCGAGCAGGCAGTGGTGTCTGTTGTCCTTCACCCACCCCTGTCTCCTCCGCTCCCAGACGTCGCCCACTGGAGGGTCTCCGGGAGATGTCAAGGGTCTTGGATTCTCTTCCTTACTGCTCAGAACATGACAGGCTCTCCACGAGGCCGGCCTTTGGAAAAACTCCCCACCACTCCTGAGGGATTCCCCCTAGGGGGCGGGCCATACGCTGGGCTGAGCGGGCCTCATTATGTCCTGTTAGGCTTCCCTAGGGGCCGGAATCTCTTGGCCCTGGCCCCTTGGGCATGGCAGCAGCCCTACCGCACGCGACCTCCCAATGGGGAACACATGTTCCCCACACACTAATGACCCCTCACACTAATGTGTGTCTCAAATGGAGAAACTAGTCAGCCTCACTACGGTCACTACTTTCTGTCTCCAAACCTTCTTCCTAGTCTTATCTGGGGTTCACTCTTGGTCTCAGCCATTTGCTTCCTCTCCCTCCTCCTCTCCAATACCCCATGGCCTAGTCTGGGATATGTCCAGTCTCCAGCTCCCAGATTCACTCTCCTTATGACACCACCTCTTCTCCCTCTCCTTCTCACCAACACTCCCCAGGTATAAAATCTCAACTCCTCCAAGAGGCCTTCCCAGACTAAATCCTTCTTTCCCTTACTCTTTCTCCCACTGCATCCCCTGTGAACTTCGATCTGTCCCCTTTCAGCACTTCATTTTTTTTACACCACCCTCAGCCCACAACACTTATGTCCATCTCTGTAATTTATTCATTCATTCATTCAATCGTATTTAGTGAGCACTTACTGTGTGCAGAGCACTGGACTAAGTACTTGGAAAGTACAATTCGGCAACAGATAGAGACAATCCCTACCCAACAACAGGCTCACGGTCTAGAAGGGGGGAGACAGACAACAAAACAAAACAAGTAGATAGGCATCAAAACCATCAAAATAAATTAACAGAATTATAGATAAACACACATCATTAACAAAATAAATAGAATAATAAATATGTACACATATACACAAGTGCTGTGGGGTGGGGAGGGGGGTATAGCGGAGGGAGGGAGTAGGGGCAATGAGGAGGAGAGCTGGAACATAGGAAAAGGGAGGCTCAGTCTGGGAAGGTTTTCTGGAGGAGGTGAGTTCTCAGTAGGGCTTTAAGTAGGGGAAAAGAGCTGGTTTAGCAGATGTGAGGAAGGAGGGCATTACAGGCCAGAGGTAGGATATAGACCAAGGATTGATGGCGAGACAAGTGAGAACGTGGCAGAGTGGGGAGGTTAGTGGAAGAGGAGCGGAGTGTGCGGGCTGGGCTGTAATTTATTTTAATGCCTGCCTACCCCACGAGGTCATAAGCACCTTGTGAGCAGGGAACATGTCTACCAACTGTCATAGAGGATAGAGCTGGGGCCTAGGAGTCAGAATATCATGAGTTCTAATCCCAGCTCCATCACGCAACTGCTGTGGGACCTTGGGCAAGTCATTTGACTTCTCTGTGCCTCCGCCACCTCTTCTGTAAAATGCGGTTTGAGGATGTGAGCCCCAGGTGGCGCAGAGACTGTGTCCAAACTGGTCTGTATGTCTGCATCCCAGCTGTTAGTACGGTGCTTGGCACACAGTAAGCACTTAACAAATAATACAGTTATTATTATTACTCTCCCAAGCCCTTGGTATTGTTCTCTGCACATAGTAATCACTTAATATATACCACTGACTGATTAATTAGGAGACTGAGGTTCTAATTCCAGCCCTTCAACTGAAACAAGCCTTGATTTCCGTATCTGGAGATTGGGGACAAAATAGCTCCTTTTTCTCACTCCTAGACAATGATCCCCGTGTGGACGAGGGAGTGTGAGCATTCTGATGGTCCTTGATCTACTCTAGAGCGTAAAATGATGAGTATTTAAAGAGTACGTACTGTGTGTAGAACGCTGTATTAAGCGACTGGGAGAGTGCAATACAAGAGAAATAGCAGATATGTTCCCTGTCCAGAAGAAACTGACAAGCTAGAATAGTAGGTATAGGGATAGATAGATATAAATGTAGATATAGAGATAGGTTTAGATAGAGATATAGATATCTATCCATACTCTACTGTATCCTATACTAAGAAGCAGCATGGCCTAATGGGAGGCACAGGATGTGGGTTCTAATCCCGGCTCTTCCACGTCTTTGCTATGTGACCCTGAGAAAGTCAGCTAACATCCGTGCCTCAGTTACCTCATCTGTGAAATGGGAATTTAGACTGTGAGCCGCATGTGGGACAGGACTGTGTCCAACTTGATTAACATACATTTTTCCCAGCACTTAGATCAGTGCCTGGCACATAGTAAGCATTTAGCGAATACCATTAAAAAAAGAGAAGACATAATCCCTGTCTCCAAGGAACTAACAGTTTATTGGAAGAGAAGCAGTGTGGCCTAGTTGAAAATCACAGACTTGGAAGCTCTGCCCTTTGTCTGCTGGGGGACCTTGGGCATGTCATTTCAATTCTCTGTGCCTCAGTTTTCTAAACAGTAAAATGGAGACTCAATACTTAGACTGTGAGTCCCATGTGGAAGATAGACTGTGTCTGACATGACGAACGTGTATCTACCCCAGCACTTAGAACAGTTCTTGACACGTAGTAAGCGCTTAACAAATACCATAAAAAACAGAAGGAGCAGGATAAAAAAGAAGCATAGAGCAAGAAGTTGTAAAATGGATCAGGAGGAAATGAATAACTAATTGCAGTGCAAGTCAATGCGCAAACAGATAGATAGAAAGTAGATGCATGTGTGCTCAGAATAGGAATGGAGCTCATAACGGATAAGGGAGGTGTTACGTTGACTAGATTGTGGGGTGAGGCGAATTAATCAGGAAAACTTCTCAGTGTAGTTGGGATTTTAGGGCGGCTTTGAAGGTAAGGGAATCGGAAGGGAGGGAGTTCCGGGTTAAGGAAACAGTAGCATGATCTGGAGAAGGGTTGAGGGTCAGAGTTGGGAGCCAAGAACTAGATGCAGTAGGAAGGTGATCTTGGGAAGAGGAGTGAAAAGCATGAGGTGGGGGAATGGGTGGGTGGGATGGAGAGATATGATGGGTGGGATGGAGAAAGACGGTGGGTGAGATAGGGAGAGCTGGTGAGTGGGATGGAAAGAGATCGTGGGTGAGATGGGCAAAGCTGAAAAGGAGTTTTTAAGCCAATGGTCAAGAATTGTTGGGGAGGGAGCACTGTACTAAGTGTTGGGGAGAATCCAATACAACAGAGGTGTCGGACACGTTCCCCACCCACAGCAAGCCTACCGTCTAGAGCGGGAGACAGACAGTAATATAAATACGCAATTAATCGTCTGTAATTCAAATATATGTGTAGAAACGCAGGGGGGGGGTAAGGGTGGGGCCCTCCAAAGGTCCCATATCCAACTGTTAAGTTGATGCAGAAGGGAGAGAGAGTCAAGAATAAGAGGGCTCATTCGGGGAAGTCCTCTTACAGATGTAACCTTAATAAGACTTCAAAGATGGTCAGAGTGGTGTTCTGGTGTACACGACGGGAGAGTTCCAAGCCAGGGGCAGGATGTGGGAAAGGGGTCGGCGGTACGATAGACAAGAACGGGGCACGGTGAGTAAGCTGGCATGAGAGAAGCAAAGCGTGTGGGCTGGGCTATATTCAGGTAAGACAAATGCGAAAGCTACTAACCCAGGAAATCAGGAGGAGACAGTATGTTTACAGATTGGGCTGGCCATCTCGATGCCTTCCTGTAAGATAGAAGCCTCCAAGGGCCTGAAAGGCCCAGGAAAGCCCTTCTCACGATGCACACAGACTCCTCTAAAGAGCTTTGCCCTCGTCTCCTCTTGGGAATCGCCCACAGATGACCCAGGAGCTTTGGGAAAGAAGGAAGACCACCATCTGGGGAGCCTCTCGGCTCTTTACGAAAGACAGAACGGGGGTGGGGGGGGTCTCCCCTTTTAGAAGGCTGCTAGTGGTCTCTCCTTTTAGAAGGCTCGCCGACAATCCGGGCGACACTGAGAGGTCAGAGGAATGCTGACGGGACCTGAAGCCAGGCGAGACCAGCGAATCTCAGCTCGGGCCTCAGCTGGTGAGTCTGAGCCGGAAGCTCGATATGGGCAGGGAACGTGTCTGCCAGTTCTGTTGCATTCTACTCTCCCAAGCGCTTAGTACAGTGCTCTGCTTATAGTAAGTGCTCAGTAAATATCATTGATTGAGTTAGTGAGGAGAGACTGTGGGGAGGAGAAGGTGTTAACCTTGTGAAATTCAAAGGAAACAAATGATAATATTAGGAGGGTACTGAAGAGAGTTGTGATCTTACACAACCACCCCCGCCCGATCGAAGCTTTACTGAAGGCCCGTCTCCTCCAAGAGGCCTTCCCTGAATAAGCTCTCCTGTCCTCTTCTACCACTCTCTTCTGTGTCTTCCTGATTTGCTCCCTTTATTCACCCAACCCTCAGTCCCACATCACTTATGTATATGCCCCCAATTCATTTATTTATATCAATGTCTGTCTCCCCCTCTAGACTGTCAGCTGTTTGTGGTCAGGGAATTTGTCTATTATAGTGTGATACTGTACTTTCCCAAGGGCTTAATTTAGTGCTCTGCACAAAGTATGCGCTCAATAAATATGAGTTATTGTCTTGATGAGTTTAGAGTGGGGAGACGTTTCAGACTAGTGGAATGGCTTGAGATAGGCATCAGAAAGCAGCATGGCCCGAATCTGGGAGTCTGAAGGACCTGGGTATGTTACCAATTTCTTTCTGGGTGACCTTGGGCAAGTTGCTTCACTTCTCTGGGCCTCAGTTCTCCTGTTGTCCCCCCTGTGGGAAATTGCCTTCTGTGTGACCTTGGGCAAGTCATTTAAGTACTCTGTGCCTCAGTCACCTCATCTGCTATATAGGGATTAAGACTGCGAGCCCCATGTAGGACAACCTGAATAACTTGTATCTACCCCAGCGCTTAGAACAGTGCTTGGCACATATCATCATCATCATCATCATCATCATCAATCATATTTATTGAGCGCTTACTGTGTGCAGAGCACTGTACTAAGCGCTTGGGAAGTACAAGTTGGCAACATATAGAGATAGTCCCTACCCAACAGTGGGCTCACATTCTAAAAGGGGGAGACAGAGAACAAAACCAAACATGCTAACAAAATAATATAAATAGAATAGATATGTACAAGTAAAATAAATAAATAAATAGAGTAACAAATATGTACAAACATATATACATATGTACAGGTGCTGTGGGGAAGGGAAGGATGTAAGATGTGGGGGGATGGAGAGGGAGACGAGGGGGAGAGGAAGGAAGGGGCTCAGTCTGGGAAGGCCTCCTGGAGGAGGTGAGCTCTCAGTAGGGCCTTGAAGGGAGGAAGAGAGCTAGCTTGGCGGATGGGCAGAGGGAGAGCATTCCAGGCCCGGGGGGTGACACGGGCCGGGGGTCGATGGCGGGACAGGCGAGAACGAGGTACGGTGAGGAGATTAGCGGCAGAGGAGCGGAGGGTGAGGGCTGGGCTGTAGAAGGAGAGAAGGGAGGTGAGGTAGGAGGGGGCGAGATGATGGAGAGCCTTGAAGCCGAGGGTGAGGAGTTTCTGCCTGATGCGCAGATTGATTGGTAGCCACTGGAGATTTTTGAGAAGGGGAGTAACATGCTCAGAGCGTTTCTGGACAAAGAAAGAGCTTAGAAGGACATAGTAAGAGCTTAACGAATACCATTATTATTATCAGTAGTAGTAGTATGAGGTGACTGAGGCACAGAGAAGTGAAGCGACTTGTCCAAGATCACACAGCAGACTAGTGGGAGAGCAAGGAACCAGCGAACTCTGCTGGGATAGAAACGGACCGGAAGGTGTGGTGGTGGCGAATTCAAGCCCTTGTTATGATTCTTACTTCCTGCACTTATTCAGAACTTACAGTGGGCTAAACACTATTCCAAACGCTGAGGTTGATGCGGGAGATTGTAATTTTATAGACTCCAGACTGTAATCTTGTAGTGGGCAGGGAATTTGTTGGTTATATTGTCATATTTTACTCTCCATGTCACTTAGTCCAGTGCTCTGCACACAGTAAGCGCTCAAGAAATACAATTCATTCATTCAATCGTTTTTATTGAGTGCTTACTGTGTGCAGAGCACTGTCCTAGCTCTTGGGAAGTACAGTTCAGCAACAAATAGAAACAATCCCTGTCCACAACGCGTTTACAGTCTATAAGGGACGAGACAGACATCAAAACAAGTTAACAGGCATCAGTAGCATCATTATAAATAAATAGAATTATAGATACATACACAAGATTAATAATAAAATAGATTTAGTATAAATGTGTACATATATACACGGCTGCTATGGGGCGAGGAGGGGATAGAACCAAGGGAGCGAGTCGCAGCAATGTGGAAAGGAGAGGGAGCAGAGAAAAGGGGGTGATTAGTCTGAGAAGGCCTCCTGGAGGAGGTGAGTTTTCAGTAGGGCTTTGAAGCGGGGAAGTGTTCTAGGTTGGTGGATTTGAGGAGGGAGGGCATTCCAGGCCAGTGTCCAAACGTCTTCTGTCCTATCGGGTCATGGGCACGAGAGCAAACTGGTAGAAGGAGAGGAATATAGTTAAGGTGATGACACATCCTATCTGATGTGTCATCAGACCCCCGGTCCATCTACCCCCGGTCCACGTCATCCCCCGGGCCTGGAATGCCCTCCCTCTGCCCTTCCGCCAAGCTAGCTCTCTTCCTCCCTTCAAGGCCCTGCTGAGAGCTCACCTCCTCCAGGAGGCCTTCCCAGACTGAGCCCCTTCCTTCCTCTCCCCCTCGTCCCCCTCTCCATCCCCCCATCTTACCTCCTTCCCTTCCCCACAGCACCTGTATATATGTATATATGTTTGTACATATTTTTTACTCTATTTATTTATTTATTTATTTATTTTATTTGTACATATATATTCTATTTATTTTATTTTGTTAGTATGTTTGGTTTTGTTCTCTGTCTCCCCCTTTTAGACTGTGAGCCCACTGTTGGGTAGGGACTGTCTCTATGTGTTGCCAATTTGTACTTCCCAAGAGCTTAGTACAGTGCTCTGCACATAGTAAGCGCTCAATAAATACGATTGATGATGATGATGATCTGATTCTCTCTGACTTCATTATCCTGTTCCTTTCCATATGCCGATCCTGATTCCCTTTGTCCTGCTCAGTCTCCTCTATCTCCATTCCCCCAACGAGCAGAAGCAGCGTGGCCTAGTGGATAGAAATCGGACCAGGGAGTTGGTAGGCCATGGGTTCTAATCCCAACTCTGCCACTTGTCTACTGTGTGACCTGGGACAAGTCATTTAATTTCTCTCTTCCTCAGTTACCTCAACTATGAAATGGGGTTTAAGCTTGTGAGCCCCATTTGGGAAAGGAACTGTGGCCAACCTGATGTACAATTGAATGAATGAATTAATGAATGTAGCTTGTATGTACCCCAATGCTTGGTACAGTGCCTGGCACACAGTCAGCGATTAACGACCATAAACATTTTTAAAAGCAGAGGGTGGGCAGAAGGGTCTTCCCAGTGCTTGGACCTGCAGAACGGAGAAACTGGCCTTCCCACAGATCTGTTGACCAGCAGTCACTGCCTCTTCTTGGAGTCATTTCGCTGACCCTCTGAACTATTTGTGAAAAATAAAATTATCAAATTCAATGTGTTTTATTACTCATTACACTCACTGCAGCTATTAGACTGAGGCAGCTAGGCCCAGTGGAAAGAGCACGGATCAGAAGACCTGGGTTCTGATCCTAACCCCACCATTCATTCATTCATTCATTCATTCAATCAATCGTATTTATTGAGCGCTTACTTTACGCAAAACACTGTACTAAGCACTTGGGAAGTACAAGTCAGCAACATATAGAGACGGACCCTACCCAACAAAGGGCTCACAGTCTAGAAAGAGAAGACAAACAACAAAACAAAACATGTTGACAGGTGTCAAAATCGTCAGAACAAATAGAATTACAGCTACATGCACATCATACATAAAATAAATAGAATAGTAAATAGGTACAAGTAAAATGAATAGAGTAATAGATCTGTACAAATATATACAAGTGCTGTGGGGACGAGAAGGAGGTAGGGTGTGCGGGGATGGGGAGGAGGAGAGTAAAAAGGGGGCTTAGTCTGGGAAGGCCTTCTGGAGGAGGCGAGCTCTCAGTAGGGATTTGAAGGGAAGAGAGCTAGCTTGTCTGATGTGTGGAAGGAGGGTATTTCAGGCAAGGGGAAGGACGTGGTCCGGGGGTCGACGGCGGGACAGGCGAGAACGAGGCATGGTGAGCAGTTTAGCAGATGAGGAGCGGAGGGTGCGGGCTGGGCTGTAGAAGGAGAGAAGGGTGGTGAAGTAGGAGGGAGATAGGTGATGGAGAGCCTTGAAGCCGAGGGTGAGGAGTTTTTGCTTGATGTGTAGGTTGACAGGCAACCACTGGAGATTTTTGAGGAGGGGAGTGACATGCCCAGAGAGTTTCTACACAAAGATAATCCGGGTAGCTGAGTGAAGTAAAAACTGAAGCGGGGAGAGACAGGAGGATGGGAGATTAGAGAGGAGGCCGATGCAATAATCCAGTCAGGATAGGATGAGAGATCGAACCAGCAAGGTAGCGGTTTAGATGGAAAGGAAAGGGCAGATCTTGGCGATGCTGTGGAGGTGAGACCGACAGCTTTTGCTGACGTATTGGATGTGTGGGTTTAATGAGAGATCGGAGTCGAGGATGACACAAAGGTTACCGGCTTGTGAGATGGGAAGGATTGTCGTGCCAACTACAGTGGTGGGAAAGTCAGGGAGAGGACAGGGTTTGGAAGGGAAGATAGGGAGTTCAGTCCTGGACATATTAAGTTTTAGATGGTGGGCAGACATCCAGATGGAGATGTCCTGAAGGCAGGAGGAGATGCGAGCCTGGAGGCCTGGAGGGAGGGAGAGAGAGCAGGGGCAGAGATGTAGATTTGGGTATCATCAGCGTAGAGATGATAGTTGAAGCCGTGGGAGTGAATGAGTTCACCAAGGGAGTGAGTGTAGATAGAGAACAGAAGGGTACCAAGAACAGACCCTTGAGGAACCCCTGCAGTAAGGGGATGGGAGGGAGAGGAGGAGCCCGTAAAGGGGACTTGCCTGCTAGGCGACCTTGGGTAAGTAACTTCACTTCTCTGTGCCTCAGTTCCCGCATCTATAAAATGGAGATTAAATATCTATGCTCCCTCAAACTGCTAGACCTACGGGAGACAGGGACCGTGTCTGACCTGATTATCTTGAATCTTCTCCAACGCTAAGAACAGTGGTTGATAGGGAATAAGTGCTTACAAATACCAATGTTTTGTAAGCAGCTCAAGAGCAGGAATTGTGTCTACCACATCGATTCTACTCTCCAAAGCACTTAGTATAGGTCTCTGTAAACAATAGGTGCTCAGAAATTATCCATTAAGCTACACTGAAAAGCAGCATGACCTAGTCGATAGACAAATGCCATTATTATTTATACCGGGCCTGGGAACCAGAAGGACCTGCGTTTTAATCATGACTCTGCCAAATGTCTGCTGTGTGTACTGGTGCAAATCGTTGACTACTCTGTGCCTTAGTCACTTCATCTGTTAAAAATGGGGATTAGAACTATGAGCCCCACGTTGGGACAGAGACTGAATGCGATCTGATTATCTTGTATCTACCCCAAGGGTTAGAACCCAGCGTAGCACATACCAAGCGCTTAGCAAATACCACAGTTACCAGTATTATTATTATTATTATCCCCATGATGATCACAGTGCTTGGCACAGAGTGAGACCAGCCAGGTCTTACTTTATTCATCTCCTCTCCCAGCCCCACAGCGCTTATGTCCATATCTGTAATTTCTTTACTTATTCATAATAATGTCTGCCACCCCCTCTAGACCGTAAACTCATTGTGGGCAGAGAATGTGTCTGTTTAATGTTATGTCGACCTACCCTAGCACTTAGTAATAATAATAATAATAATAATGTTGGCATTTGTTAAGCGCTTGCTATGTGCAAAGCACTGTTCTAAGCGCTTAGGGGATACGAAGTGATCAGGTTGTCCCACGTGGGACTCACAGTCTTAATCCCCATTTTACAGATGAGGTAACTGAGGCTCAGAGAAGTTAAGTGACTTGCCCAAGGTTACACAGCAGACATGTGGCAGAGCCGGGATTCGAACCCATAACCTCTGACTCCAAAGTCCGTGTTGTTTCCACTGAGCCACGCTGCTTCTCTAGTACTGTGCTTTGCACACAGTAAGCGCTCAATAAATTGAATAAAAAATGAATGAATGAAAGTAAGTGCTTAGGAGAGTTCTCTGCACATAGTAAGCACTCAATAATAATAATAACAATCTTATTTGTTAAGCATTTACTATGTGCTGAACACTGTTCTAAGCGCTGGGGTAGATACAAGGTAATCAGATTGTCCCATGTGAGGCTCACACTTTTCATCCCCATTTTACAGATGAGGTAACTGAGGCACAGAGAAGTGAAGTTACTTGCCCTAAGTCACACAGCTGATTAGTGGCAGAGCCGGGATTAGATCCACGTCCACTGACTCCCAAGACCGTGCTCTTTCCACTAAGCCACGCTGCTCAGTAAATACCGTTGATTGACTGATTGATTGACTGTGGGCAGGAAACATGTCTGCTAATTCTATTGTATGGTACTCTCTCAAATATTAGTACAGATTTCTGCACATAGTAAATGCTCAGTAAATACCACTGATTCATTCAGACACTGATTGTGAGCAAGAAATGGGCCTGCTAATTCTATTGTATCATACTCTCCCAAGGGTAGAACAGCACTCAGCACATAGTAAGCACTCAATAAATACCATTGATTGTTTGATTTACTACAATGCCATCTGCTCCCCCCGTGCTACATTACCATGTAGACTGTAAGCTCAATGTGGGCACGGAGTGTGTCTACAAATTCTGCTGTATGGGACCCTTCCAAGTGCTTAGTAGTATTTTGCGCACAGTAAGTGCTCAAGAAACACCACAGATCTATTGGTTGATTGATTCCTTGTGGGCAGGGAATGTGTCCACCATCTCTGATATTTTAACCTCTCCCACGCGTCTAGTACAGGGCTCAGCACGCAGTAAGCACCCAATAAATACCATAGATTGGTGGATGGATTGATCACATGAAGAACCGCACCTAAACTCCCCACAGGTCTGGATGTCATGTACGGGTGTGGAGGGTGTTTCTGGGGCCGAAACCCCACTTTAAGAGATAAGAGTAAGAGAAGTCTGAGGTCTCGGGATGTCTACTACTGCCGTCACACTCCCAGCGGGCACACTTCAGTCCACTAATGCTAACCTTCTCACTGGACCTCCGTCTTTGTACGCATTTATTCTTCTACTCATTTTATTAATGATATATATATATATATATATATATATATATATATATGTCTATGATTCTATTTATCTATTTTGAGGCTATTGATACCTATTTACTTGCTTTGTTTTTTTGTCTGTCTCCTCCTTCTAGACTGAGAGCCCATTGTTGGGGAAGGATTATCTCTATCTGTTGACTAAATGTCATTTCTAAGCTCTTAGTACAGTGCTCTGCACACAGTAAGCGCTTAATAAATACGATTGAATGAATGAATGAATGAATGAATGAATATCTCATTGCCAACTTCCTGCCTCTGGCCTGGAACGCCCTCCCTCTTCACATAATAATAATGATGGTATTTGTTAAGCGTTTACTATGTGCCTAGAAATGTTCTAGGCGATGGGGTAGATATAAGGCAGTCATATTGTCCCACATCATCATCATCATCATCATCATCATCATCATCATCTTCTTCTTCTTCTTCTTCTCCTTCTTCTTCTTCTTCTTCTTCTTCTTCTTCTTCTTTCAACTGTGTATGAGTATGTATATGTTTATGCGAGGATGACTACTGGTGTGTATGTGTGTGGGTATGTGAGTCTGCAGACTTATGGGTGTCAGCGTGAGAAATTTTTGGGAGTGTTTATGTGAGAGGAGATTTAAGAGGGAGGGTGTGCAAGTGTGAACATATATGTATGCAGGAAGTATGAGTGTGTATGTATGTGTGTCCCCCTCACTGCCCCCAAACCGAGATTCCCAAAGCTTTCCACAATAGCGACAAGCGTTTATTCTTTCAATCTTATTTATTGAGTGCTTAATGTGTGTGGAGCACTGTACTAAGCACTTTGAAAGTACAATTCAGCAAGAAATAGAGAAAATCCCTGCCCACAACGAGTTTACAGAACACATCAAAAAGTACGATTGATTGATTGATGGCTAGCTGGATGGATGGATGGATATCACGGGGCTCTTTTGAAGAGCTGAATGGTGAGTGTCCAGCCTACACTGACAGAGTCGGGGACCCACGTTATCTCCCTTTCCCAGCTTCCCGCTTCCCCCTCCCCCAAGGGTCAGCCTATGGGTCCTTCCTACTCACCCGGCCTTGACTCCTACATCAGCCTCCACGCTGAACTCCCTGCTTCCGTCTCTCCCCAGTCCAGTCTGTATTTCACTCTGCTGACTGCATCATTTTTCTACAAAAAAGTCCAGTCCCATGTTTCCCCACTCCTCAAGAACCTTTGGTGGTTGCCCATCCACCTCTGCATCTAACAGAAAGTCCTCACCATTGGCTTTAAAGCATGTAGTCAACTCGCCCCACCATATCTCTACCCATGGGTCTCCTACTGCAGCCCAGCGTGCACACTATGCTCCTCTAGTGCCAGGCCACTCACTGTGCCGCGATCTCATATATCTCACCGCCGATCCATTTGCCACATCTTCCCCCTAACCTAGAACTTCGTCCCCTACCAGATCCCCACTCTCCCCACGTTCAAAGCCTTACTGAAGGCACATCTCCTCCAAGAGGCCTTCCCTGATTAAGACCTCTTTTACCCACCTCCCTCTCCCTTCTTCATTGTCTAAGCCCTCGAATGTCTGACCTCTGGGCATCTCGTACTATTTAGATACACATCCCGGCCCCACTTCCAACTTCTTTAACGACTTTGACCCCTTCCTCACCTTCCTTCTCTCCTTCTCCATGCCCACTCTGATCCTCGGAGACTTCAACATCCACATGGATACCCCTGATGACTCCTCTGCCGCCCGCCTTCTATCTCTCCTCGACTCTGCCAACCTCTTCCTCCACCCCACCTCACCCACTCACCAACTTGGTCATACCCTCGACCTCATCATTTCCTATAGCTACACTGTGTCCACCATCACCAACTATGAAATCCCTCTCTCTGATCATAATCTTCTCACCTGCATCCTCACTCACACTCCTTTCCCCTGTAAATCCATATTACTCCCTCAAAGAGATCTCCGCTGTCTTGACCCCATCCATCTTTCGGAGCGCCTCACACCCCACCTCGCCGCCGTCTCCTCTCTACCCAGTCTTGATGATCAGATAACTGCTCTCAACTCTACCTTTTCTACTCAGCTAGACTCATTCGCTCCCCTTTCCCTTCGACTCTCTCGTACCACTAATCCACAGCCCTGGATCACAGCCACTGTCCGCCTCCTTCGCTCCTATGCTCGAGCTGCCGAACTCTGCTGGCGAAAGTCTAAACACCATGCCAACCTCGTTCACTGCAAGTTTACCCTTTCCCGCCTTAGCTCAGCCCTCTCTTCTGCCAGACAAAGCCATTTCTCCTCCCTTATTGACACCCACGCCCATCGCCCCCGCCAGCACTTCCATACATTCAACTCCCTTCTCAGGCCCCCGGTTCCTCCCCCTCCTCCTTCCTTCACCCCCAACGATCTGGCCTCCTACTTCATTGACAAAATTAAATCCATCAGGTCCAACCTCCCCAAAGTCACTTCCCCCCCTTCTCCAACCCCCCGGCTCTCAACACTCTCTGCTACTCTCCCATTCTTCCCAGCAGTATCCTCAGAGGAGCTCTCATCCCTCCTCTCAAGTGCTACTCCGGCCACCTCTGCTTCTGAACCCATTCCCTCTCATCACATGAAATCTCTCGCTCCATCCCTTCTCCCCTCCTTAACTTCCATCTTCAACTGCTCACTCTCCACTGGTTCCTTCCCCTCTGCCTTCAAGCGTGCCCATGTCTCTCCCATCCTAAAAACACCCTCTCTTGACCCCACCTCACCTTCTAGTTATCGCCCCATATCCCTCCTACCATTCATTTCCAAACTCCTTGAACGAGTTGTCTAAACGCGCTGCCTAGATTTCCTCAACAACAACTCTCTCCTCGACCCCCTCCAGTCTGGCTTCCGTCCCCTACATTCCACGGAAACCGCCCTCTCAAAGGCCACCAATGACCTCCTGCTGGCAAACTCCAACGGCTCATACTCTATACTAATCCTCCTCGACCTCTCAGCTGCCTTCGACACTGTGGACCACCCCCTTCTCCTCACCACGCTATCTGACCTTGGCTTCACAGACTCTGTCCTCTCCCGGTTCTCCTCTTATCTCTCCGGCCGTTCATTCTCAGTCTCTTTTGCAGGCTCCTCCTCCCCCTCCCATCCTCTTACTGTGGGGGTTCCCCAAGGTTCAGTTCTTGGTCCCCTTCTGTCCTCGATCTACACGCACTCCCTTGGTGACCTCATTCGCTCCCACGGCTTCAACTATCACCTCTACGTGGATGACACCCAGATCTACATCTCTGCCCCTGCTCTCTCCCCATCTCTCCAAGCTCGCTTTCTGTCCTGCCTTCAGGACATCTCCATCTGGATGTCTGTCTGCCACCTAAAACTCAACATGTCCAAGACAACTCCTTGTCTTCCCTCCCAAACCCTGCCCTCTCCCTGACTTTCCCATCTCTGTTGACGGCACTACCATCCTTCCCCTCTCACAAGCCCGCAACCTTGGTGTCATACTCGACTCCGCTCTCTCGTTCACCCCTCACATCCAAGCCGTCAACAAAACCTGCCGGTCTCAGCTCCGCAACATTGCCAAGATCCGCCCTTTCCTCTTCATCCACACCACTACCCTTCTCATTCAAGCTCTCATCCTATCCCGTCTGGACTACTGCATCAGCCTTCTCTCTGATCTCCCATCCTCGTGTCTCTCCCCACTTCAATCCATACTTCATGCTGCTGCCCGCATTGTCTTTGTCCAGGAACGCTCTGGGCATGCTACTCCCCTCCTCAAAACCTCCAGTGGCTACCAATCAATCTGCGCATCAGGCAGAAACTCCTCACCCTGGGCTTCAAGGCTCTCCATCACCTCGTCCCCTCCTACCTCACCTCCCTTCTCTCCTTCTACAACCCACCCTGCACCCTCCGCTCCTCTGCCGCTAATCTCCTCACCGTACCTCCTTCTCGCCTGTCCCGCCATCGACCCCCGGCCCACGTCATCCCCCGGGCCTGGAATGCCCTCCCTCTGCCCCTCCGCCAAGCTAGCCCTCTTCCTCCCTTCAAGGCACTGCTGAGAGCTCACCTCCTCCAGGAGGCCTTCCCAGACTGAGCCCCTTCCTTCCGCTCCCCCTCCTCCCCCTCTCCATCCCCCCCATCTTACCTCCTTTCCTTCCCCACAGCACCTGTATATATGCATATATGTTTGTACATATTTGTTACTCTATTTATTTATTTATTTTACTTGTACATATCTATTCTATTTATTTCATTTTGTTAGTATGTTTGGTTTTGTTCTCTGTCTCCCCCTTCTAGACTGTGAGCTCACTATTGGGTAGGGACTGTCTCTATATGTTGCCAACGTGTACTTCCCAAGCGCTTAGTACAGTGCTCTGCACACCGTAGGCGCTCAATAAATGCGATTGATGATGATGATGATGATGAGGGAAGATAAGGAGTTCAGTCCTTATCGTGGGTTCTAATCTCAACTCCGCCACTTATCAGCTGTATGACCTTGGGCAAGCCACTGAATTTCTCTGTGCCTCAGCTATCTCACCTGTAAAATGGGGATTAAGACTGTGATCCCCAAGAGAGACAACCTGATGACCTTGAATCAACCCCAGCCCTTAAAACAGTGTTAGGCACATAGTAAGCGCTTAACAGATACCATAATTATAGAGAAGCAGCGTGGCTTAGTGGAAAAAGCACAGGTATGGGGGTCAGAGTTTGTGGGTTCTAAACCCGGATCTGCCATTATTCAGCTCTGTGACTTTGAGCAAGTCTCTTAACCTTTCTGTGCCTCAGTTACCTCATCTGTAAAATCGGGATTAAAACTGTGAGCCCCACGTGGGACAAACTCATTTCCTGGTATCTATCCCAGCGCTTAGAATAGTTCTTGCCACATAGTAAGAGCTCAAGAAATACCATTATTATTATTATTATAATGGTCAGCATGTATCTCCATCCTCTTCCATGGACTCCAAGGGATTAGGGTGGGAAAATATTTAGTTGTCCATTATGCTCCTCTATGTAGCAGCGTGGTCTAGTGGATAGAGCACAGGACCCGGTTCTAATCCCGGCTCCACCACTCATCTGCTGTGCGACCTTGGGCAAGTCACTTCACTTCTCTGAGCCTCAGTGAACTCGTCTGTAATATAGGGATTAAGACTGTGAGCCCCATGTAGGACAGGGACTGCATCCAATCCGATTTGCTGGTATCCAGCAAAACCATTAGAGCCACTAATAATAAAGATGATGGAATTTGCTAAGCGCTTACTACGTGTCAGTCTTGGACATACTGAGTTTTAATTGGCGGGCAGACATCCATATGGAGATGTTCTGAAGGCAGGAGGAGACACGAGCCTGAAGGGAGGGTGAGAGAGCAGAGGCAGAGATATAGATTTAGGTGTCATCAGCGTAGAGATGATAGTTGAATCCTTGGTAGCAAATGAGTTCACCAAGGGTGTGAGTGTAGATAGAGAACAGAAGGCGACCAAGAACTGACCCTTGAGGAACACCTACAGTAAGGGGATGGGAGGGGGGAGGATGAGCCCGCAAATGAGGTTGAGAATGAATGGCCAGAGAGATAAGAGGAGAGCCAGGAGAGGACAGAGTGTATGAAGCCAAGGTAGAATAGCGTGTTGAGGAGAAGGGGGTGGTCCACAATGTCGAAGGCAGCTGACAGGTCGAGGAGGATTAGGATAGAGTAGGAGCCGTTGTATCTAACAAGAAGGAAGTCATTGGTGACCTTTGAGAGGGCAGTTTCGGTGGAGTGTAGGGGACGGAAGCCAAATTGGAGGGAGTCAAGGAGAGAGTTGGCGTTGAGGAATTCGAGGCAGCGGATGTAGGACAGCGACCCTACTGAGAGCTCACATCCTCGAGGAGGCCTTCCCAGACTGAGCCCCCTCCTTACTGTCCCTCTCCTCCCCCTCCCCATCCCCCCGCCGTACCTCCTTCACCTTCCCACAGCACCTATATCTATGTGTATCTATATATATCTATATATATATCTATATATAAATCTATATATATATTTGTACATATTTATTACTCTATTTATTTTACTTGTACATATCTATTCTATTTATTTTATTTTGTTAATATGTTTTGTTTTGTTGTCTGTCTCCCCCTTCTAGACTGAGCCCGCTGTTGGGTAGGGACCGTCTCTATATGTTGCCAACTTGTACTTCACAAGCGCTTAGTACAGTGTTCTGCACACAGTAAGAGCTCAATAAATACGATTAATGAATGAATGAATGAATGAATGAATAGATTACTCGTTCTAGGAGTTTGGAAAGGAAAGGCTGGAAGGAGATAGTGCGATAACTAGAAGGGGAGGTGGGGTCAAGAGAGGGTTTTGTTAGAATGGGGGAGACGTTGGCATGTTTGAAGGCAGAGGGGAAGGAACCAGTGGAGAGTGAGCGGTTGAAGATGGACGTTAAGGAGGGGAGGAGGGAAGGGGGGGAGATTTCATAAGATGAGAGGGAATGGGGTCTGAAGCACAAGGGGATGGAGTAGCACTTGAGAGGAGGGAATCGAGCACAGAGCCCACTTGTCAGGGAGATGGCCTCTTACTCAGGCGTAAGTAAACGACTGATGCGTTTAGCGTGGATAAGAAGTTTCTGGAGTACAGATGCAAGACTTGGGGGTGCCCCTACTGGGAATGGGTCTGTTGCTTCCACGATGGGCCTCACGGGACAAAGAGGAGGCTGGATAAGTGGATTCTGCCCTGGGATTTCCTTGGTTTCTTGATTGGCTGTTTACTTACTCTTGTTCCCTGTCCCCGGAGCAGAGGACTATGGGAGATTCTGAGGGGTGACTGGACCGGATCGGGGTTATGTGACCGTTAGAGCCATTAATTATAATGATGATGGCATTTGCTAAGCTCTTATTACGTGTCAGGCACTTTCCTAAGCTCTGAGGTAGAAACGAGCAAATTGGGTTCGACACAGACCTCGTCCCATATGGGGCTCATAGTCCCATGACAAGCAGGAGCGGGTGGGACTCTCACCAGGATGCGATGTCGGGCCTTTTCATACCCTTACCTCTTGAAGTCGTCAGTCAATTGCATTTATTGAGTAGTTACTGTGTGCAGAGCTCTGCACTAAGTGCTTGGGAGCGTACAATATAACAATAAACAGTCACATGTCCTGCCCACAACGAGTTTACAGTCTAGAGGGGAAGGAAACTGGGCAGAGGTCAGTGGAGGGGAAAGGGAGAGCTGGCCGTGGAATGAAGCAGGGGAACTGGCGGGGAGGTGGGTGGGAGTGCTGGTGGGGAAGGAGAGAATAAAAGCTGGTGGTCCAGGTCAAAGAAAGAGCTGTTGTCTGCTTCTTCAGTCTTCCCTGTCGTGACTGGCTTTGAGAACCGTTCCTGGCTCTGGGAACTGCCCCTGGATCATGTTCACTTGGGATTAGTGAGAGAAACTGAGGAAACAATAGAGGTAGTTTACTACTACTATTACTAGTACCACCACTACTACTACTAATAATAATAATGGTTTTTGGAGGGCAATAATGGAGGGCATGGGGAAGACCTTCTCCATTTGATCCTCCCACCTCTTCGTGGTCTCTCTCTACTACTCCCGCATCATCTACACCTACATCCGTCCCGCTTCCTCCTACTCCTTCGAGAGGGACAAGGTGGTGGCGATCATGCCTACCCTAAACCCCATCGTCCACAGGCTGCACAACAGAGATCCAGGCAGGCGTCCGGAAGGTCTGCTCCTCCCTGAAGCGATGATAATAATAATAATGATTATCATTATTATTATGGTAGCCATTGAGAGCTTACTGGGTGCCGAGCGCTGTTTAAATTCCAGGATAGATACAAGTTGATCAGGTTGGATGCAGTCCTTGTCCCACATGAAACTTATGCTCTTAATCCCCATTTTACAGATAGGTAACCGAGGACCAGAGAAGTGAAGTGACTCGGCCAGGGTCACACAGCGGACATGCTTCAGAGCTAGGATTAGAGCCCACATCCTTCTGACTCCCAGACCCGGGTTCAATCCACTAAATCACATTGTTTCTCTGCTTCTTTCACCAATGAAGAGCGAGATTCTCTCCTCCCCCTCCCCCTCCTGTAATAATAATAATAATAATAATATTGATGATGGTAGTTTTTAGGCACTTACTACGAGCCAGACATCGTACTAAGCACCGGGGAATATACAAAGTCTCTGTCCCAGTTGGTGCTCACAGTCTCGATCCCCATTCTACGAATGAGGTTACTGAGGCCGAGAGAATAATAATACTCAAAATTGTGGCGCTTGTTAAGCACTTCCTACGTTCTAGGCACTGAACTAAGCGCTGTGGTGGACACAAGCAAATCGGGTTGGACACGATGCCTGTCCCATATGGGGCTCACAGTCTTAATCCCTATATTACAGACGAGTTCACTGAGGCTCAGAGAAATGAAGTGACTTTTCATAGGTCTCATGGCAGATGAGTGGCGGGGCCGGGATTAGAACCTGGGCCTGTGCTCAATCCACTAGGCCACACTGCTTCATAGAAGATCATAAGGAACAACTAAATATTTTCCCACCCTAATCCCTTACAGACCATGGAAGAAAATGGAGATACACGCTGACCCTTATAATAATAATAATGATGGTATTTATTAAGCACTTACTATGTGCCAGCGCTGTTCTAAGCACTGGGGTAGATTCAAGGTCATCAGGCTGTCCCACGTGGGGCTCACAGTCTTAATCCCAATTTTACTGACAAGGGAATTGAGACACAGATAAGTTAAGTGATTTGCCCAAAGTCACACAGCTGACACGTGGCAGAGCCGGAATTAGAACCCTCGACCTCTGATTCCCAAGTCTGTGATCTTTCCACTAATCCACGCTGCTTCTCTATAGTTATTGTATTTGTTAAGCGCTTACTATGTGCGAAGCACTGTTTTAAGGGCTGAGGTAGATTCACGGTCATCAGGTTGTCCCTCATGGGGATCACAGTCTTAATCCCCATTTTACAGGTGAGGTAGCTGAGGCACAGAGAAATTAAGTGGCTTGCCCAAGGTCACACATCTGTTAAGTGGCGGAGTTGGGATGGAACCTACGCTATTGGTCATTGATTGACTGATTGGTTGATTAATTGACAGATTGATGGATCCCAAGAAGCCCTGTCCACGAGAAGCAGGGCATGGGTAAAGCATACCGAGGCTACAGCACTGAGCTTGTTGTAGGTTCGAAGTGAATATTGCCTGCTCCAGTGAGAATAGCAATTATAGTATTTGTTAAGCACTTACTATATGCCGAGCACTGTTCTAAACGCTGGAAGCAGCGTGGCCTAGCAGATAGAGTACAGGCTTGGGAGTCAGAAGAACCTGAGTTCGAATCCTAGCTCCACCACTTGTAAACCGTGTGAGTTCCTCTAAGCTCGTTGTGGGCGGGGAATATATCTGCCAACTCTATTATACTCTACTCTTCCAAGCGTTTAGCAAAGTGCTCTGCACACAGGAAGCACTCACTAAATACGATTTATTGATTGATTGGTGTAGTCAAAGAGGCACATTAACGCTTACGGAAACGTCAAGGGAAATTGTGATTGCCAAAGTGCTGAGGAAGCTGATTTTTATTAATAATAACTTAATAAATGAGTTATTATTAACATCAGTTAATAATAATCTCCTAACAATAATAATAGCAGTTTTATTTGTTAAGCACTTACTGTGTGTCAATCACTCTACTAAACATTGAGAGAAATATGAGATAATCAAGCTGAACTCAGTTCCTGTTTGACATGGGGCTCACAGGCTAAAAAGGAGGGAGAATCCTTAAATCAAACAATCATTTATTGAACAATTCCTAAGTGCAGATCACTGTACTAACCACTTGGGAGAGTACAATATAACAGAGTTGGTAGACACAGTCCCTGCCCACAGTGAGGTTACGGTCTAGAGGAATGAATCAATCAGTGGTATTTATTGAGTCCTTACCGTGTGCAGACATTGTACTAAGCACTTGGGAGAGTACAATATAACAGAGTTGGTAGACACATTCCCTGCCCACAGTGACCTCACACTCTAGAGGGAGAACTGGTTTTGAATCCCAATTTTACAGATGAGAAAAATGAGGCCCTGAGCAGTGAAGTGACTTGCCCAAGGTCATGCGGCAGAAATAACAGGGATTAATAATGATAATAATAATAATAATAATAACAATAATAATAATAGTGTTTGTTAAGCGCTTACTATGTGCTAAGCAATGTTCTAAGCGCTGGGGGGGGATTCAGGATAATCAGTATGTACCACGTGGGGCCCTCAGTGTTAATCCCCATTTTACTGATGAGGTAACTGAGGCACAGAGAAGTTAAGTGACTTGTCCAAAGTCACACAGCTGACAAGTGGAGGAGCCGGGATTAGAACCCATGATCTCTGACTCCCAAGCCCGTTCTCTTTCCACTGAGCCAACAGCCCTGTACTAAGAGCTTTGCTTCCTGTTCAACTTTCCCAAGTGCTAAAATGGGCACTTAATAAATACCTTTAATACCATAGAAGAGAACTGGACTCAGTTAATTCAATTTCAAAGCCTTCCTAAATAAATTCCCATCTCCTCCAGGAAGACTTCTCAGATTAATTCCCAATCTTTCCTTCCAACACGTCTTTGCACGTTTGTATTTATTTCCTTTCCTCGGTGCATACGCCTATGCAATTTTTATAACGCTGTTATTTATGATCCCAGCACCATGCTGTAAGTGCTGAGATTGATACAAGATAAACTGATTGGACACGGTCCCTGGACTAATACTCTAAGAGGGAGGGAAAACGGGTATTATATCCCCATTTTACCAATGAGGAAACTGAGGCACAGAGAAGTTAAGGGGCTTTCCAAAAGCTACACAACCAAAAATAGCAGCGCCGGTTCTCGACCCATGCCTCATGTCTTTCAGTTCTAGACAAGACTAGGATATGTAAAGTCACATATGACAATATCACAAAGGACAATCAGTCAAACAATCAATCAATGGAATTTATTGAGTGCTTACTGTGTGCAGAGCACTGGACTAAACATTTGAGAGAGTATAGCAGAACAAAGATGGTAGTCTTAGTTACTGTTCAGCAATTACTATGTACCAGGCACTGTACTAAGCACTTGGGTAGATACAGGATAATCAGGTTGGGCCAGGTCTTAATCCCCATTCTATAGATGAGGGGACTGAGGCACAGAGATGTGACTTGCCCAAGGTCACACAACACACAAGAGGAGGAGGCGGAATTAGATCCCAAGTCCTTCCGACTCTCAGGCCCGGGTTCTAGCAACTAGGCCATACTGCTTCTCATGCTCCTTCTCCACCTCTCAGTGGAGGTTTGAGCTGCGGGGGATCCTTTCTAGGATAAAATAAAATCCCTCCTGCTGGCCCGAGAGTGTTGACAGGGTCCAGCGATCTGAGGAATTTGTAGCGGCAGGCGAGAAGCGGGCCCGAGAAGGAATCAGGATAAAGTCCAGCTTTCGCATCCACTCTTCATTTCCCCCGCCTCTCCCTCCTCACTGCTTTGGAACAGGGCTTCCGTGTGACTTGATTTCCCTCTTGGGAGCAGGGCTAAAGTTTTCCGGCAGCTGCCATCTCCTTTTTCATTTCCCACAGCCTCGGGTGGCCTCCTCCGAATGCTCCTTCTAGCCGGTAGGCCACTGAGACCTCGTTAGGAAGTCCACCCTCTTGCGCCTTATTAATAGGTTTTTGAAGCGCTCCACGAGTTGCACTTTTAACGACTCCATGAGAGACTCCCTGCCATGGGCAACACTTGGTTACTAATTTCCACCGAGCTCGTTTTAGCCTGTGAGAGCAAAGTGTCAGAGCAACAGAGATGTTTCTGCTGGCTCTTGGGCTGCTGGAATAGATGGATAGAAGAAGGGTCGCCGGGACGGATGAGGCGGGGGGCAGAGGACGCTGACACCCTCTCCCCCGATCTCCGCTATGTCCTAGAAGTGACGCCAGGCATGGTCCCAGCAGAGAGGAGGCCGAGGATGGAGTCAGCCGGGGAAACCAGCCAGCTTCTCTCCTGATTGGAACAAAGTCTTCTGGGCTCTCAGCTCCCAGACAAAGTCTCTTCGGATAGCTTTCCTCAGGTGACTAGTTAGATTCGCGTATAGGCCTCGAGGCTTCGTTAAAATGTGATGGACAAGGTTCTTGAAAACACACACACATGCACACATATGCCTACATTTACATTTATATCTATGTGTGCATAGCCCCATACCTCACACACACACACACACACACACACACGCACGCACACATATGAACACGCTCACACACATACATGTTTGTGGTGTACATACATGCATATGTATGTATGCAGCCATGCATATGTGCAAATATAATAATAATGATGATGATGGTATTTGTTAAGCAGTTACTACGTGCCAAGCACTGTTCTAAGAGCTGGGGTTGACACCAGGTAATCAAGTTGTTCCACGTGGGGCTCACAGTCTTAATCACCATTTTACAGATGAGGTCACTCAGGCACAGAGAAGTGAAGTGACTTAAACACACATCCACACGCACACATTTGTATACATTATATATATTATATATATATGCATTGATCTCCCATCTTCCTGTGTCTCCCCGCTTCAGGCTATACTTCACTCTACTTCCCGGATTATCTTTGTATAGAAACGCATTCATTCATTCATTCAATCGTATTTATTGGGTACTTACTGTGTGCAGAGCACTGTACTAAGCGCTTGGGAAGTACAAGTTGGCAACATATAGAGACGGTCCCTACCCAACAGTGGGCATGTCACTCCCCTCCTTAAAAATAGTCAGTGGTTGCCTGCTAACCTACGAATCAAGCAAAAATTCCTCACTCTCTGCTTCAAGGCCCTCCATCACCTCACCACCACCTACCTCTCCTCCCTTCTCTCCCTCTACAGCCCAGCCCACACCCTTCGGTCCTCTGACGCTAAACTCGTCACTGTGCATTTTTCTCGCCTGTCCTGTGGTCAACACCTGGCCCACGTCCTTCCCCTGGCCTGGAATGCACTCCCTCCACACATCCACCAACCTAGCTCTCTTCCTCCCTTCAAAGACCTACTGAGGGCTCACCTCCTCCAGGAGACCTTCCCAGACTGATCCCCCTTTTTCCTATCCTCCTCCTTTCCCTCCCCATAACACTTTTATATATTTGTACAGATTTAGTACTCTATTTATTTTACTTGAAAATATTTACTACTCCATTCTGTTAATGCTATGCATATAGCTATAATTCTGTTTAATCTGACAGTTTTGACACCTGTCTACATGTTTTGTTTTGTTGTCTGTCTCCCCCTTCTAGACTGCAAGCCCGTTACTGGGTAAGGACCATCTCTATATTTTGCCGACTTGTACTTCCCAAGCACTTAGTGCAGTGCTCTGCACACAGTAAGCACTCAATAAATACGATTGAATGAATGAATTGTATACATGATTTGCATATATCTATAATTCTGTATGTTTATATTGATGCTATTGATGCCTGTTTACTTGTTTCGATGTCTGTCTCCCTCCTTCTAGACAGTGAGCCTGTTGTTGGATAGGGATTGTCTCTGTTGCTGAATTGTCCTCTCCCAAGCGCTTAACACAGTGCTCTCCACAGAGTAAGTGCTCAATTAATATGACTGATTGAAATATAATTGAGTGAAATATGATTGAATGAATTTGTGCATATGTGCAGATGCACAGATATATAAGCATAAATATGAATATGTTCAAACATACCCACACGTATATGGGCACGCATGTATGTGCATATGTGCCTATATATGCATGCACACTTGCGAATGCACATGTCTACACTCACACATATGTGAACACCTGTGCAGATACATAAGCGCATACCTATGCAGGGGAAGCAGCCGTGGCTTAGTGGAATGAGCCCGGGCTTGGGAGTCAGAGGTAGTGGGTTCTAATCCCGGCTCTGCCACTTGTCATCTGTTTGACTTTGGGAAAATCACTTAACGTCTCCTTGTTTCAGTTCCCTCATCTGTAAAATGGAGATGAAGACCGTGAGCCCCACATGGGAGAACCTGATTTCCTTGTATCTCCCCCAGCACATAGAACAGTACTCGGCACATAGTAAGCGCTTAATATATATCATCATTATTATTATTACCTACATTCTCACAAATGCATACATACATGTATACTTGCACACTAGGGTGGCCATTAACCAAACTTCTATACAGGATAAATTTGGTTTCCAGATGGTTTTTCCAGTCCAATCAATCAGTCGGTTATGCTTATCCAGAGCCGACTGGGTCCATAGTACTGAACTAAGCGTTGAGTTTTGTACTGTACAAAGCATTCAGCAGTAAGTACTAAGCACCCAGAAGAGTTCAAGAGAATCAAGAGGCACACTGCCTTGTCCTCAAGGAGCACACAATTTAATGGGAGGAGAGATCAAAAGTGATTAAAAGAGTAAAAGCAGAAGGACAAATGAGGATTAAACAGGAAAGTATCAGGATGAAATGGTTGAATAAAGAATTGAATAAGTGCAAATATGTATAAGGATAAATACAGCAATTATAAACATACAAACATATGTATCGATCAGTTGATAGTATTTATTGAATTTCTTCTCTGTACAGAGCACTATACAGAGAAGGCTTGGGAGAGTATTGGTCTCCCCCTATGGACTGTTAAATTCACTGTGGGCCCTATGTGGGACATGGACTGTTCCAACCTGATTAACGTGTATCTACCCCAGCGTTTAGAACAGTACCTGGCGCATAGCAAGCACTCAGCAAATGCCATTTAGAAAAAAAAAGCAGGGAGTCAGGATTTCAACCTTCACTAAGTGTGGCAAATATTCCCCACAGTCCTCCACAAGCTCTTTGTGTTAGCCATTTTTGTTCTATTTGGAGCTACCAAAGACACAATACACAATCGATCACTTGATGGCATTTATTGAGCACCTACTGAGTGCTAACCCTATACGAAGTACTTTGTTATTATTATTATTATCATCATCCTCATCATTATGACATTGGTACTAAGCAGAGGGGTAGATACAACTAAATCAGGTCGGACACATTCCGTGCCCCACACTGGACTCACGGTCTATAACATTTTCTGCTTATTTTATGGCATTTATTAAACACTTACCACATGCCAGGCACTGTACTAAACTCTGGCTTAGGTGCAAAATAATCGGATAGGAGACAGTCCGTGTCGCAAATGGAACTCATGGTCTTAATCCCCAATTTACAGATAGATTAACAGGGGCACAGAGGAATTAACTGGCTGCTCTATGTAGAGGAGAAGGAGAACAAGGATGGAATCCCCATTTTACAAGGAGGAGGCTGAGGCAGAGAAAAGTGAAGCGTATTGCCCGAGGTCACGCAGCAGACAAGCGGAAGGGCCAGCATTAGAAGCCAGGTCCTCTAACTCCCAGACCCATGCTCTTTCCATTACACCGTGGTGCTTCAAATTCTTCAAGCACATAAGACAATGGCGCTCAATACAGTGCTTTGCACGTAGCAAGCGCTCAATAAATACGATTGAATGAATACAAGTTCGTACATTTCCTTCCCTCAAGTAGCATACAGTATAATTGGGATCCAGGAGCTCAATCTCTCACTGGCAGTTATTGAGCACCTACCAAGTGTTAGGTAGTGTACTAAATGCTTGGAAGAGTACAAGACACTTGTCCCCCGCCTTCAAGAAGTTTGCAGTCCAAAGAAGGTAACGTGCAATCAGTTTTGTTCTTTTTATTCTATCACAGACCTACTGAGTGCTAAACAGTGTACTAAATGCTGGGAAGGGTACATAAAAGTGTAGCTAAACACATAAAAATAATAATGATTATGGTATTTGTTAAGCACTCACTATATTCCAATCATTGTTCTAAGTGCTGGGATAGATACAAGGTAATCAGGTTGTCCCACGTTGGGCTCACAGTCTTCATCCCCATTTTCAGATGAGGCAGCTGAGGCACAGAGAAGCGAAGGGGCTAGTATTCCATTCCCACACATGATCAAAATATCATTATCAGAAGTATTAATATTAATATTATCATTGCCATCAACACTCTGTCATTCGTTAAGTGCTTACTCTGCGTCAAGCACTGTACTAAGCGTTGTTATAGAAAAAACGCTACTCAGTTCAGACACAGTACCTGCCCCTAATGGGGTTCAGGTCAAAGTAAAAGTGGCAATATGATTTGAATCACCATTTTATAGAAAAGGAAACTGAAGCACAGAAAAGTGAAGTGACTAGCCCAAGGTCACACAGTAGGCAAGTGGTAGAGCTGAGAGTAGAATCCAGGTCCCCTGACTTCCAGGCCCGTTCTCAGTCCACTTGGACACATTGTTCCTCTAAACCTGTCTATATATTTACGTATTTCTATCAATCAAGCAAGCAGTCGTATTTATTGAGCACTGACTGCGTGCGAAGCACTGTACCAAGCACCTGGGAGAGTTCAATAAGTTTACAGGCAATAGAGGGAGACAGACATTCAAATAAATCATAGATTCAGTAATCCCTTTAATCCTTTATTATGAGTCCACCAGCTGTCAGCCCCCTTTGATCTGTTTCACTGATTAGAGTACTTGTTAAAGCGCTTACTATTTGCCAAGCACCTGTACTAAACACTGGGGTAGACACAAGTGTCTACGAGAAGCAGCGTGGCTCAGTGGAAAGAGCCCGGGCTCTGGAGTCAGAGGTCATGGGTTCAAATCCCGACTCCGCCAATTTCCGGCTGTGTGACTTTGGGCAAGTCACTTAACTTCTCTATGCCTCAGTTTCCTCAACTGTAAAATGGGCATGAAGACTGTGAGCCCCCCATGGGACAACCTGATCACCTTGTAACCTCCCCAGCGCTTAGAACAGTGCTTTGCACATAGTAAGCGCTTAATAAATGCCATTATCATTATTATCATTATTATTATTATCAGGTCTCACATGAGACTCACAGTCTAAGTAGGAGGGAGAACAGGTATTGTACCCCCATTTTGCAGATGAAGGAACTGACATAGAGTTCATTTAATTCATTCAGTCATATTTATAGAGCGCTTATCGTGTGCAGAACACTGAACTAAGTGCTTGGGAGAGTACGATGTAACAATAAACAAACACTTTCTGTTCCCACAACGAGCTGACAGTGTAGAGCTACACTCTAGAGCTACAGTCTAGAGAAGTGAAGTGACTAGACCAAGGTCACACAGCAGGAAAGTAGCGGAGACAAGATCAGAACCCACTGAGACCTTCTTGTGGGCAGGCAAAGGGTCTGTTTATTGTTATATTGTACCCTCCCTAGTGCTTAGTGTACAGAGCATACAGTGCTCTGTACACAGTAAGCACTCAATAAATACAATTGAATGGATGAAAGAATGAAAGGAAGCGCTCAATAAATATCATTCACTGAATGAATGAATGAATGAATGAAGTCCTCTGACGCCCAGCTTCGCAACCTTTCCACTAAGCCACACAGCTTCCGAGGAGTGTAAGCTCCCTGTAGACGGGGAATGAGTCTCCTTTTGCATTTTACCAAGCGCTCAATCCAGCGCACCGGGTCCCGGGGGAGTCCAATCCAAAGCGGTCCTAAGGGTGCCCAGGAGATCCCAGCGTGACTAACCTCTGTCTCAGCAAATTCCCGAGAGCCCCTTGACCTCCTCGTCCCTCAAGCCGTAGACGAGGGAGTTGAGGACGCCAAAAAGCATGCCCATGAGCCTGCCGCTTCCGGGAGAGTGACCGGAAGACGGCAGAATGTAGCCGAAGATGGCGGGGCCGTAGAAGCAGCCGACGGCCATCAGGCAGGAGGTGCAGGTGGACCAGGCCCTGCGCTTCCCCTCGGCCGAGTGGCTCTTCAAGACGGCTGCCACAAAGAGGACGGAGGATGGCCAAACTACGATCAGAGGCCGTGAGCGTCAGGAGGAAGACATCCATCCGCTCCGGGGCCACCAGGAAATAGAGCTGAAGGGCGCTCCCTGACAATGAGATCGCTAGTCTCCAGTGGCGAGGCCCCCAGTATCTTGGGCACCGTGGCCGTGGGGCGGGAGACATCCAGTGTGATGTGACAGGTTGGCGAGGAAGAAGTACATCGGCATGTGGAGACGGCTATCGGCGCGGAAGGCGGGGGTAGGGCACCGTTGACCAGGAGCGTGGCCGTGCAATTCGCAGCTGTGGCCCGTCCGACAGTCCCATCAGGAGGAAGCCGGTCACCCTGGTGCCATTTCCCTCTGCCATCCGCGGGCGGTTTACTCGATCCGACCGTGGGCAGGAAGGACCTGCGTGCTCATTCCGCTCATCTACTGGGTCGCAGCAGGCGTGTCACTTCACTTCTCAGGGCTTCGGTTTCCTCACCTGCAAAATGTAGATTGGGACTGTGTCCAGTCTTATTAGCTTGAATTTACCCCAGAGCTTAACAAATACCCTAAAGAAAAAAAATCAGTGGAGTGGGACAGGTCTGGGGCTGGAAGTCGGAGGACCTGGGTTCATTCATTCATTCAATCGTAGTTATTGAGCGCTAACTGTGAGCAGAGCACTGTATTAAGCGCTTGGAAAGTACAATTCGGCAATAGATAGAGACATTCCTTACCAAACAAAGGGCTCACAGTCTAGAAGGGGGAGACAGACAACAACAACAAAAAAAAACAAGTAGACAGGCATCAATGCCATCAAAATAGATAAATAGAATTTTAGATATATTCTCACCATTAGTCAAAAGAATAGAGTAATGAATATTCACAACTATAAACAAGTACTGTGGGGAGGGAAAGGGGTCGAGCAAAGGGAGGTAGTAGGGGCAATGGGAAGAGGAGTAGAAGCAGCGGAAAAGGGGGTCTCAGTCTGGGAAGACCTCCTGGAAGAGGTGATCTCTCAGTAGGGCTTTGAAGAAGGGAAGAGAGCTAGTTTTGAAGATTGGAGGAGGGAGGGCATTTCAGGCCGGAGGTAGGACGTGGGCCAGGGATCGAAAACGGGACAGGTGAGAACGAGGCACAGTGAGGAGGTCAACGGCAGAGGAGCGGAGTGTGAGGGCTGGGCTGCAGAATGAGAGGTGGGAGGTGAGGTAAGAGGGGGCAAAGTGGTGGAGATCTTTGAAGCTAATAGCGAGGAGTTTTTGCTTCATGCGAAAATTGATAGGTAACCACTGGAGATTTTTGAGGAGGGGAGTTATATGCTCAGAGCTTTTCTGTAGAAGGATAATCCAGGCAGCAGAGTGAAGTATAGTCTGAAACGGGGAGAAACAGGACGTCATCAGCTATGACATCCTCCCACTGGGAAAATACATTTTTTTCACCACTCTCGTCTACAGTGTCCAGTTCCTTTGGCCAGGGTCCATGTGTAGTAGGGCACCCGGACACCCCCAACTACACATGTCCAAAGGAGTCCCCTTTCACTTCCAATTGGAACCCTGTCGCAGCACCTGCTTTTTATTGGTCTCTTTGCTTTTTCTTCTACTAGTATTTCTTCACAAGTGTTTACTATGTGCCAGGTAATATCCTCGGGGCTGGGGTAGATCCAAGCTAATCTGGTGGGGCACACTCCTGCCCACATGAGTCTCGCAGTCTTCACCTTCCCTTTTACAAATGAGGTAACTGAGGCCCCGAAAATCCATTGATTTATTCCTTCATTCATTCATTCAATCACAGTGATTGATCGCTTACTGTCCTCAAACCAAGGGGAGTACGCTTTTCAAATGAACGAATGCAATTCCTACCCACAGTGAGCTCACAATCTAGAGGGGGAGACTGACGTTAATATACAGAAATAGATAAAGAAGCAAAGCAAAAAAAATGAATCAATTATTCAATTACAGAGAGGGGACTTGCCCATAGGGTAACATAGTCAAGAGCTGGAAATGGAGCTCTCTCTACCAGATTCAGCTGCTTTCGTTTCGCATCCATGCAGACCCTATGACTTTTCTTCCTGTCTCACAAGTCTGACCCTTTGGTGTTGTGTTCAACACGATCGATCAATCATGTTGATTTGAATTCTGTGTGTAGAGCACAGTTCTCAGCTTTTGTGGGAGTACAACCCAACAATAAAAGAGACACATTCCCTGGCCACAGCGGGTTTTCAGTCTCCATGGGGAGACAGACACCAGTAGGAATCAGTTCATTGCAGTTATAGACGAAAGTTCTTCGGGGCTGGGGTTACCAGGGTAGGCTCAGTGCGACCGCAGCATCGCGCAAATCCGCTCTTTGCCAGGTTGAATATAGGCTACCGCGCCTTCTGCGAGCCCCACAATAGCCTCGGGACAGGCCATGGGGCACGACATCGATGATAGGTCGCTAGGTGGAGGCGATCACTGTCCAGAGAGAGCATCAGATGACGAATCCCAGAACTCTTTGGGCTTCGAACCTCCACAGAACCCTCCTGACAGGATCCGATTGACTGGGTCAGTGCCTCGGCTGGGCTCCATGGGGATCCGATGGAGAGCGCGTGGTACTAATGAGGGTTCGCTCCCAAGGGAGCCTCTTGAGGAGGGCCAAGGGCAACTGCGTGGACCAGCAGGGAGCAGCTTCATGCCAATGAAAGCATTCGTTAAAACCCCTCCCGATTTATTGGTCAGGCTTTCAATACACGGAACCCCTCAGTTTCTTAATGGTTGGCTGTGTGATAAACTCGCCCGAGAGCGACTGGGATGAAAGTAGCCCAATCTGAACCGCGCTTGGTGTCTCTGTGTTCTGTGCCTTACACCTCACAGGGAGCAGTAGCGACTATTTAAAAAATACCATAACTGCTATCATTCTCATTCAGAAAACAATCTAAATAACCTCCGCCCTCGCCTTCTGAGTTCTTGGCCATGGTCTCGGGCCCTACCTCGGGGCACGATGGGACTGGTAGTTCGGGAGGTGGAGTTGAAAGCCAGAAGAGAGGGAGAGTCTGACTACGATTCCCAGAAGTCTTTGTGGTCCCGATCCACCACGCCATGCTCCCTTCCACCACGATATGGCCGGATTGTTTGAGTGGTTGCTTGGGCTTGCCTCTGTCGCCCCCTTTCTCGCAGTGATGTTGGTTCAGTGATTATTGCTGGCCAGTTGTGGGTTTGGGGACCGTATTACCAGAGCAGAGGCAGCCTGCATCCCACATCGGGGCTCAGAGTCAGCAGAAGAGGGTTAACACATAGTTCATCCCCAGGTTTGCGTTGGTCAATTTCAGACAGCACAAAAGTGTCGCAAAAGGGAATTGGTCCCGAGTCTGCCAGATCCCAGCCCTGCGCCCTATCCAACTGGCTTCGCTGCTTCTCGAAGGTTGGTGCGAGGTTCTTTTGATAGCGATAGGCTCTGGGATTCAGAAAGGGGCCGGCTAGGGCTGGATGAATCAGGGCAGTTGTCTTCATGTCGCAAGTCTTCTCGGCGTTCAGTGGCGTTTTCCTATTCATAAGGAAAGCAATTATGGCATTTGTTAGGTAACTGTTACCACTCCCCTTGAGGTGTCCCTTGGAGAGCACCGATTCCCCAGTCTCTCTCAATATCAGGCTCCTTTAATTCCACTCCTTTCCGGGAGAGTTTACCACACAACCAAGGGTCTGGGCACTAAGCGGCTCTAACCCCACTCTAACCCCACCCCGAGCTGTCAAATGCAGATGGCCATGTCTCTGCCTGGTATGCTCCCACAAGAGCGAAGAGTTCTTATGTAGTAGAGCCCAGGCACCGACACAAGCCAATCAAGCCCTGTCTCTTGGTGTGGTAGACTGTCTAGAGGCATGATGGGAAAAAGACTTCTGGGAGTTGTAATGTGATACTAGTTCGAGACAGCGTTCTCCTCTGCCTACCGAACTACCACTCCCGTCATGTCTCGCGGGAGAGCCCGCCGTCCCTGTCACAAGGAGAGGGAAAGTGGCAGGGTGGCTCGGATCATACGGACTTCTGCGAGTTGTAATGTGATGTTCGTTCTACATCGCGTTCACCGATGTCTACTGAATTACCACTCCTATCATGCCTCGCGGGGAAGCCTCACACATGTCAGGCCCTGTTGCGAGGAGAGGGAGAGTTGCGCAGCGGCTCGAGGTTCAAAGACATCTGGGAGTTGCAGTGGGATGCTCGTTCAAGACAGCGTTCACCTCCGCCTACCGAAATACAAATACGGTCATACCACGCAGGGATTTCCGGCCATTTTGTGGATATCGGAAGGCGCAGAAGGCCGATGTTCAGGGCGTTTTCCCATTTATAATGATAGTAATTATGGTATTTGTTAGGTACCTGTGACAACTCCCCGTGAGGTGTCGCATAGAGGTCACGGAGACTCAAACCTCCCTGAGAATCAGGCTCATTTAGTCGCCTTCCCTTCAGGAGAGTTTACCCCACAACCAAGAGTCAAGGCAATGAGCGGCTCTACATACTGTGTTCGGGCATCGTACCCGAGCCTGGTTATAACACATTGTTGCCGTCTGCCTCCACACGTCCGGCGCAGCGGGGAGATGGGCACGCGCAATGGAATAACACAGGCCAGGCGAGTCTCAAGGTGGACAAGGAGACTGTTTATTCAGCACACTGTGGAGGATTTTATACAATGAGGAGCCTCAAGGGAGTCAGGCGACAGGCGGATGACTGCAAGCCTATCAGCAAGGCTGAGGTTATCAGCAAGGCTGAGCTTATCAGCAAGACTGAGCTCATCAACAAGACTGAGCTCATCAGCAAGGCTGAGCTTATCAGCAAGGCTGAGCTCATGCCTAGATAGGCACGTTCCCAAGGCAATTCTCAGAACAGCGCCAAGTTATTTATCTAGCAGCCTGACTACCTTCATTGCTCCTTGTAGGTCTTCCTGTGAGCACGGAAGGCCGAGTGGCCTGACTTACTACCTAGGCCCAGATGTTAGGTCTGCCATAAGCCCCCCCTTTTGTTTTTGAAACAATTGCAAAGCATGGATTTGAGTAAGAAGCGGGCGAAGGAAGACAGATAGCCCTCGGGCAACGCAGGGCAGGCAAAACAGGGCCAAGATCAACAAAATAATATATGGGAGACTATGAAGCAGCATTGAGAGCCAATTAAAAGGATTAACCGCCTCAAGGGCAGAAATGATCGGTGAAGCAATATCGGCAGGAATGGTCAAGGGAGGGGTATTTTGCATAGCATCGGAGAGTAAGGCAAGGTGTGACAAATCAAGGGAGAAATTCGAAGAATACCAGGCTCCCTGGAGCCGATTTCGGATCGCGGACCACGAAAACCCGGGAAATGTGGCATCATAATAGTATAGGGTCACACAGATATGAGGGTAACGATAATCACATAGTTGAAAACCACAACGTTGTGGCAGACCTAACATCTGGGCCTAGGTAGTAAGCCAGGCCAGCCGGCCTTTTTACGCTTTACGCTCCGTTCGGACCAAGGATCCGCTAGGGTCAAAGGGTTTTGGCAGCTCCGGCATAGGAGCTTATTGGTCCGCTGTCATTGGGCAAGGCCAGCCGAGATTGACAGTCCGTTTGAATGGACGAGACTTTATTGGTTTAGTAGACACTGGTGCTGACCGTTCGGTCCTATCAAAAAGGGACTGGCCTCCGGCATGGCCACTGCAACCGGGGCTGCCCCGTTAGAAGGCATCGGAGAGGTTACCCTCCCCTCTCAAAGTGCCGCTTACCTACACTGGGAGCTTGATAGCCGATCAGGATACATTCAACCATATGCGTTAGATCACCTCCCCATTAACTTATGGGGACGTGATCTTTTAGGACAAATGGGGGCCGTAATTACGACCGACAAAATTGTCACCCGTGTAATTCACAGCGCCCTTTTCCTTCGCGGACACTGCAAAGGTCGGGGTCAACCGCCCAACCGCCCAATGAATAACGTGGGCTTCTTATACACCAGTATGGGTGGAACAGTGGCCACTACCAACCCCGAAATTGGCTGATTTACGAGTGATAGTCACGGAACAATTAGAGGCGGGGCATATTGAACCCTCCGATAGCCCTTGGAATTCCCCTGTCTTTGTGATAAAAAAGCGCTTGGGGGCCTGGAGGATGTTGACTGATCTCAGGGAAATCAATAATACGATGCAGCCGATGGGAGCACTGCAACCTGGGCTCCCGAACCCGGCTATGATCCCTAGGAATTGGCCGATATTAGTAGTAGATATTCAGGATTGTTTTTTCTCTATTCCGGTCCACCCGGACGATCGTATTCGATTCGCGTTTTCATTCCCTGTGGCCAACAGGACTCAACCTACTGCGCGATATCATTGGACGGTCCTCCCCCAGGGAATGAAAAATAGCCCCACAATGTTCCAGACTTACGTTGCGCTTCTGATAGCGCCGCTCCGCGTCAAGCATCCTGAGGCATATATTATTCACTATATGGATGACATATTATGTGCTTGCGCCACCGCAGCCCAACTACACGCCTTACGGCCTGCTCTTCTGGCGGCTCTAGAATCTGGAGGGCTGCGGGTTGCACCCGAGAAAGTCCAGACAAAGTCCCCGATCACCTATCTGGGACATATTTTGACAGATCGGACAGTGTCCCCTGTAACCCCTACCTTGGATGTTTCAAAATAAAAAACACTTAATGATTTTCAAAAATTACTGGGGGAATTAAACTGGGTGCGCCCTTATCTTGGAATCCCTGCCGATCAATTTTCTCACCTTTTTGCTACCTTGCGAGGAGCACCGGAGCTCTCTTCCCCGCGCTCCCTTTCACCACAAGCCGCCCGGGAGTTAGAGCAGGTAGTCAAAAAATTGGCCCAGGCTACGGTGGACCGTGTCATCCCAGGGATACCCTTATCCACGGCTGTCGTTCCCACCTCTGTCATGCCTACAGGGGTTATATGTCAAGAACAATAATTGGTTGAGTGGATGCATTTGCCCACTCAGCCCCGCCGCTCTGTTTCCCGATATCCGACTTTGGTAGCCCAGTTATTGGGTCGTTTAATTCGGTGCATTACCGTCCTTTCTGTGATCGGACCCTCTGCATTATACCAACTATATACTTCAGATCAACTTGCCACACTTCTTTGCAACGATCCCGATTGGCAGATCCTTTTGGCAATGCATACCGGGGCATGGGTTACTGGTCTCCCAGATATTCCACGATTAAAGGTCTCACCTTTTGCATGGGTATTCCCCTGCATCACGGGTCCGGACCCAATATCGGGAGCTACCACAGTTTTCACAGATGGAACGAAAGGCCGAGCCACCTATTATTGTCCTCCGGACACTTCCCGCGTTATCCCCATTCTGTCCCATTCAGCTCAACACGCGGAACTTGTAGTTGTGACGTCAGTCCTTCGCGATTTCCCTCAATCACTTAATTTTATCTCAGCCAGTATGCATGCTTTGTTACTCTTCACATTGAGACTGCAGCGCTCCGGTTTTCCGAGGCAGCCATTTTTCCTTTGTTCCAGGAACTTCAAGCAACGATTCGCGCTCGTTCTCATCGTTTTTATATTTCTCATATTAGAGCGCATTCTTCCCTCCCCGGACCATTGGTTGAAGGTAATGCTTGTTCGGACCTACTTACTAGGAAAATTGCTAGCGCACCAAGGGCGATTAGTTTTGTTGCACCACTGTTGGCTCCGGCTGTTCTCCCTTTAGACGCTACAGCCGCAGCCTTGCAAGCCCACCGGCGCTTCCACCAAGGGGCGGGAATGTTGCGCCGTCAATTTGGCATTTCTCGGGAAAGCGCGCGGGCTATTGTGAAAGCTTGTACCTCCTGTGTTACTACATTACCTGCGGCCTCTGAAGCCACGAATCCCCGTGGTCTTGCGCCAAGAAAGCTGTGGCAAATGGACGTCACGCATTACCCTCCCTTTGGCAGATTGGCTTTTATTCATGTTACTGTTGATACCTGTACATTATTTACCTTTGCGTTGGCGCACACTGGTGAATCAGCCAAACATGTTATGGATCGTTTATTTATTGCTTTTGCCTTTATGGGAATTCCGCAGGTATTGAAAACCGACAATGGTCCTGCATATACTTCTAAAGCGTTTTGGTCTTTCTGTAATATTTTTGCTATCCGCCATGTTACGGGTATTCCATACAATCCCACGGGTCAAGCCATTGTCGAAAACCGTCATCGTTGGCTCAAAGCCTTTTTGGAAAAACAAAAAGGGGGAGATGAACTGACCTCTCCCCATAGACAATTACAATCCGCTATATATACCCTTAATTTTTAACTATGGATGACAAAGGTCTCACCCCTGCTGAAAAATGGGGTGGCAGGGACACTAAAGAACACCGCGAAAGAATAAAATGGAAGGACTCTCTCACGCGCCAGTGGTGAGGGCCAGATCCCTTATTAACATGGGGCCGAGGGTATGCTTGTGTCTTTCCAGAAACTGAGGATCGCCCGATCTGGATACCTACAAAGAACATACGCCGCGTCCTTTCTACAGCACGCCCTCCCTCACCCTGCATAATTCAGGAGCTGACAGAGAACCAGGATGCAGACTACGCGATCCTTCCTCTGGAGGATCAGCAGCAAAGTTCCTAAAAATGATGATCGCTTTCCTGATTCTCGCCTCCTCCACTGTTGTGATTACTGAGGCCTATTGGACTTTTTTCCGTACCCTCCATGGGTGCGGCCAGTTATGTGGCAGGACCCGGTGGGAGATATTCTCACTAATGCTTCTGACCTTGTAGGGGGGGATGCGATTCCATGGGAAGGACCAGGAGAAGAGGCACTTGTCAATGTCTCCCTCCTTTCTACTCACACTCAACTTTCTTTTCAACATTGTGATTATCGTTACCCTCATATCTGTGTGACCCCATATTATTATAATGCCACATTTCCCGGGTTTTCGTGGTCCGCGATCCGAAATCGGCTCCAGGGAGCCTGGTATTCTTCGAATGTCTCCCTTGATTTGTCACACCTTGCCTTACTCTCCGATGCTATGCAAAATACCCCTCCTTTGACCATTCCTGCCGATATTGCTTCACCGATCATTTCTGCCCTTGAGGCGGTTAATCCTTTTAATTGGCTCTCAATGCCGCTTCATAGTCTCCCATATATTATTTTGTTGATCTTGGCCCTGTTTTGCCTGCCCTGCTTTGCCCGAGGGCTATCTGTCTTCCTTCGTCTGCTTCTTACTCAAATCCATGCTTTGCAATTGTTTCAAAAACAAAAAGAGGGACTTGTGGCAGACCTAACATCTGGGCCTAGGTAGTAAGCCAGGCCTTCCGTGCTCACAGGAAGACCTACAAGGAGCAATGAAGGTAGTCAGGCTGCTAGATAAATAACTTGGCGCTGTTCTGAGAATTGCCTTGGGAACGTGCCGATCTAGGCATGAACTCGGCCTTGCTGATAAGCTCAGCCTTGCTAATAAGCTTAGCCTTGCTGATAAGCTTGCAGTCATCCGCCTGTCGCCTGACTCCCCTGAGGCTCCTCACTGTATAAAATCCTCCACAGTGTGCTGAATAAACAGTCTCCTTTTCCACCTTGAGACTGGCCTGGCCTGTGTTCTCCCATTGCGTGTCCCCGTCTCCCCACTGCGCCGGACGCGTGGAGGCAGACGGCAACAACACATGATTGCATTTGAATGAGCCAGCTCCGAGCTGTGAAATGCAGATGACTTTGTCTCCCTCGAAGATGTTCCTAGAAGAGCAAACGTTCATTATCCCCAGCTCTATCTGTAGGTTTCTTAGGTAATTGAGCAGAGTCACCGACACAGCCAATCAGGCCCTGTCACGCGGGAGGGAAAAGGGTGTGGAGGCTCCTGGCATAAAGACCTCTGGGCGTTGTAGTGTGATGCTCGTTCTCGACAGCGTTCACCTCCACCTACCGAACTACCTCTCCCGTAATGCACAGAGGCAGAGCTGCAGCCATTTACGATACACGAAAGGCACGGAAAGCGGATCTTCAGGCTTGTGGGGAGGGGCTCAGCAAGGTCGCAGCACTGCCGAAGCCACGCTTTGCCAGGCTGAATATCGGCCATCCGCGTCCCCTGCGAGCCCTCCAGCGGCCACGAGAAAGGCCCTGGAGCACGACGGGGGATGGTAGTTCGGACGGCGGAAGAGATCGCTGTCCAGAGCGAACATCAGATGACGACTCCCAGAGATCTCTGGGTCTCGAACCTCCACAGAACCCTACCAACAGAGTATGATTGACTGGATCGGTGCCTGGGCTGTGCACCATAGGGATCCGACGGATAGTGCGGTATTAATGAGGGCTCGCTCCCATGGGAGCATCTTGGGGAGGGCCAAGGGCAGCTGCCCGGACCAGCGGGGAGCGGACTCGTGCCAATGATAGGATGTGCAAGAACCCCTCCCTATTTAAGGGGCTGGCCTTCATTTCATGGGGCCGTTCAGATACTTAAAGGTTGGTTGGGTGGTAAACTCTCCCAAAAGAGAATGGACTGAAAGGAGCCCGATTTGGACCGAGTTTGGGGTCTTAGTGTTCTATACGCTACACCTCACGGGGAATGGTAGAGAGTATTTAAAAATAGGATTATTACTATTAATCTTAATCGGAAAGCGTTTTGACCAAGCGTCACCCGCGCCGTCCGCTGTCTAGGCACGATAGGAGTGGGAGTTCGGGAGGCGGAGGTAAACGCCAGTCATGTGCGAACTTCAGACTACGACTCCGAGAGATCTTTGTGCCCCGATCCGCCACGCCACTGTCCCTCCCACCGCGACACGGCGCATTGTTTGAGTGGTTGCCTGGGCTGGTCTCTGTCGTCTCCGCTTTCACGCATTGTTGTTGGTTATGCGATTACTCTTGGCCAGTCGCAGGTGTGGGGGATGTACGACCTGAGCAGAGGCAGCGTGCATCCCACATCGCGGCTCGCATCCTGTGGAAGAGGGTTGAGACGTAGTTCATTCTCAGGTTTATAGATGTGGCAGCTGAGGCACAGATTCCAAAATGCCTCGGCCAAGGTCACACAGCATAACAGTGTCACAACCGGGACTAGGTCCCAGGTCTGCCACATCCCAGCCCTGCGCCCTTTCCAACTTGCTTCTCTGATTTTCAAGGATGGTGTCAAGTTGTTTCGATGGCGGCGCGACTCTGGGACAACAGAATAGGCGGCTGGGGACAGACGAATCTGTAGTATTACATCTGCCTTCAACCGATGCTTCTGTCCTTTTGTACTTCGTCACCGTCTATGATATCCTCCTACTGGGAAATGTATTTTTGTCCCTCCTCCCGTTTATATTATCCAGTTCCTTGGTCCAGGGACCATGTGTACTAGGGCCCTCCGACACCTCCAACTTGTCCAAAACAGTCCTCTTTCTCTTCCAACTCGAACCCTGTCCCGGCATCTGATTTTTAATTGGTCTCTTTGTTTTTTCTTCTACTGGTATTTCTTCACAAGAGCCTGTCATGTGCCGGAAACTGTCCTCAGCGCTGGAGTAGATTCAGGTAATCTGGTTGGATACAATCCTATCCCACATGGGATTCACAGTCTTCACCCTCCATTTAACAGATGCGATAACTGAGGCCCCGAGAATTAGTTCATTTATTCATTTATTCATTCATTCATTCGCATTGATTGAGCGCTTACTGAATGCAAAGTACTGTCCTCAGGGCTTGGGAGAGTACACTATAACAATAAACAGACACAATCCCTGCCCACAGTGAGTTCACAGTCTAGAGGGGAGACAGACGTTAATATACCGAAACAGATAAAGAAGGAAAGAAAAAAATGAATTAATCAGTCAGTAACAGAGAGAGGACTTACCCACAGGGTGACATCATCAAGAGCCAGAATTAGAGCTCTGTCCATCAAATCCAGCTTTCCTTTCCCAACCCATCCGATCGATCGATTGAGGAATTGTGTTGATTCTGTGTGTAGAGCACTGTACCCAGCTTTTGTGGGAGTACAACCCAGCAATAGAAGAGACACATTCCCTGGCCACAACGAGCTTTCCATCTCCAAGGGGAGACAGATACCAATAGGAATCAATTCATTATGGTAACACACGGAAGTGCTGGGGGGCTGGGGGTTGCTTGGGGAGGCTCGGCGCTGCTGCAGAGCTGCATAACGCCGCCCTTTGCCAGGCTGAATATCGGCTACAATTGCCTTCTGCGAGTCCTCCAATGGCCTCGAGGCAAGCCTTGGGGCATGATGGCGGTGGTAATTCGGAAGGCGGAGGCGATCGCTGCCCAGAGTGAGTATCAGTCTATGATTCCCAGAAGTTGTTTGTCATTAAGCCCCCACAGAACCCTCCCGACAGGGTGTGATTGACTGAATCGGTGCCTGAGCTGGGCTCCATGGGGATCCGACGGTGAGCGTGGGGGATTAATGAGAGTTCGCTCCCGTGGGTGCATCTTGGGGAGGGCCAAGGGCAACTCCCTGGACCAGCGGGAAGCGGCCAAATGCCAATGAAAGGATGTGTAAAAACCCTACCCGATTGAACGAGCCAGGCTTCATCACATCATCATCATCATCATCAATCGTATTTATTGAGCGCTTACTATGTGCAGAGCACTGTACTAAGCGCTTGGGAAGTACAAATTGGCAACATATAGAGACAGTCCCTACCCAACACTGGGCTCACAGTCTAAAAGGGGGAGACAGAGAACAAAACCAAACGTACTAACAAAATAAAATAAAATAAAATCACATGGAGCCCCTCAGTGCCAAAGCGGTTGGTTGATTGGCATACTCTCCCAAGAGCGAATGGGATGAAAGGAGCTGGATTTGGACAACGTTTGGGGATTCTCTGTTCTCTGCGCTACACCTCACAGGGAATGGTACCAAGTACTTAAAAATACCATAATTACTATCAATCTCAATCGAAGCACTTTATACAGAAAGGTCGCCTGGGCCTTGTACGCTCTGTTCCATGGCCTCGGGCCCCGTGGTTCGGCACGATCGGAATGGTATTTTGAGAGACGAAAGTGAATGTCAGTCTAGAGCGATCGTCAGACTACGACTCCCAGACGTCTTTGTGTCCCGATCCGCCACGCCACGCTCCCTCCCACCTCAACATGGCCGCATTGTTTGGGTGGGTGCCTGGGCTGGCTTGTGTGGCCTCCGTATTCTCGCAGTGCTGTTGGTTCAGCGATTACATTTAGCCAATCGTGGGTTTCGGGGACATACTGCCCGAGCAGAGGCAGCCTGCGTCCCACACTGGGGCTCGCAGCCTGTGGAAGAGAGTTAACACGTATTTCATCCTTTGGTTTACAGGTGTGCCAGCCTGAGACAGACAGATTCCAAAGTGTCTTGACCATGGTCACGCAGCACAAAGGTGTCACAATCGTAACCTGGTCCCAGGTCTGCCACATCCCAGCACCATGCCTTCCCCACCTCGCTTCGCTGCTTCTCGAGGGTGGTGCGAGGTGGTTTCGATGTCGGCGGGGCTCTGGAAATCAAGACCTGGACGAGGCCAAATGAATCCTGCGAACTCCCTTCCAGGCTGATGATTTCCTGCTCTGAGAGTCACGTCATGGAGGATGCCACTTTGGCCTTGGATTCCTTCCTGGAGTCCTTCTGCTTAGTGTTGATCACTTCCTCTTATGCGCGCATCATCTGGGCCGTGCTGAAGATGCTGTGCGCTGAGGGCCGGGTCAAAGCCTTCTCCACCTGCCTGTCTCACCTCGTCGTGTTGAGTCATTTTGTCTCAACTGTGATCATCGTCCACCTCAAGCCGCTCTCGGACACCCCTCGACCCTGGACCTGTTGGTGTCCGTGTTCTACACCGTGGTACCCCCTGCCCTGAACCCCCCCATCTACAGCCTGAGGAACAGGGACATGAAGGCCGCCCTGGGGAAGATAGTAGGGGGGAACGTTTCTCCCAAGTGATAGAGGGATCCTATACTTCTTCTGAAACAGTGTCTTCCCCTTCTCAGAGAGACTTTCTCGGTGACTCCTTACTACAACACACGAGGTCTCTGCTCTGGATACTCTAATGGAGGACCCACCATAGGTCAATCAGTCGATCAACGATATTTATCAAGCACTTACTGTGTGCAGAACACTGTACTAAGCGCTTGGAGTGAATGATAAGATATTCCATATTAAACGCAGGGGTAGATACAAGGTAATCATGTCGGACATAGTCCCTGTCTCTCATGGGGCTCACAAGGTAGGGGGCAGGGAGAACAGGGATTGAATCCCCATTTTACTGATGAGGAAGCTGAAGTACTGATATGTTAAGTGACTTGTCCAGGGTCGGGTAGCAGGCACGGGGTGGAGCCAGGATTAGAACTCAGGTCTCTGGACTCCCAGTTTCTCACTCTCTATGCCTCAACCTTCTCATCTGCGAAATGGGAATTCAGTATCTGTTCTCCCTCCTGCTTAGACTATGAGCACCTCTTGGGAGAGAGGTGATTTTGATCTGATTATCTTGTACCTTCCCTAGCTCTTAATAGTCATTAGAATAATAATTAATAATAATGGTATTTGTTAAGCCCTCACTAAGTGCCGAGGGCAGTTCGATAACAAGACCAAGTAGCTCTTTTTATCTCAACTGTATCGTCACACACCTCAAACCGCTCTCAGACTCCCCCTCGAAACTAGACCTACTGGTATCTGTGTTCTACACCGTGGTTCCCACGCCCTGAACCCCATGCTCTACAGCCTGAGGAAAAGGGACAGGACACCACAGTCCACAATGCCAAGTGGAGATAGTTGGTGCACATTATGCATTTGCATAGATGGGAGGAGGGAGATGGCTCAATAGTGCAGTGAGATGCAGAAAAGCTTTGTTTTTAAATTCCTAACTCTCTAAATTGGATCAACCCAATAGCCACCTCTATTCTGTATTTATTTATAGGCATCATATTACTGCATGTTCACCTGTTGCTGTTACACGTCTGTTTATACCCATCCTGAATACTTGTGTATGTACAAAACTTCGACTCCTCGCTCAACTGTTTAATCAATGAATGAATAAGTAGTATTTATTGTGTTCTTCCTCTGAGCAGAACACAGTTCTAAGTGCTTGGGAAAGTACTATAGAAAAGGTAGATGAGATTATGTCCCTCAGAGATCTTACAATTCCCTCAAGAAATGCCCTTTTTTAGTGCTTGCTGTGCAGAGCACTGTACTAACCTCTTCAGAGTATACAGTAGAGTAACTAGACACGATTCCTACATATGGTAATCAATCTATCTGAAAGTTATTATCATTATTGTTGCAATTATTAAACTTTCAATCAACGGTGTTTATTTAGCACTTAATTGTTGCAAAGCACTGTACTAAGAACGTGAGAGAGTACAGTAGAATAAGCAGATCACAGAGACAATGGTTGACACAACACAACTTGATGATACGCAGGTTGTCAAGAAAATGACTACCATGTATTGGCAGAAATTCCTGAACAACGTGTTGCGCCGAATTGCAAAGGGCACCCTAACACGGAGAAACAGTTTGGTCTGTGGAAAGAACACAGGCCTGGGATTCAGAGGATCTTGGTTCTAATCCTGGCTCTGCCATCAGTCTAGTATAGGACCTTGGACGAAGTACTTCTCTTCTCTGTGCCTCAGAGATCTCGGAACAGGAGATCTTCCTCCCTCTGACTTCGATTGTGAGCCCTGTGTCAGACAGGGACTGTGTCCTACCTTATTAGCTTGTACCTACCCTAGGATTGAGGACAGTGCTTGGAACATAGTAAGAGCTTAACAAATACCATAAATAATGTTCTGGTTCTTGAGATAAGGCAGCCTGGAGTGGAGTTTCGGCTGGGACAGGTTTTAAACTGATCAATCAATCAATCAATAGTATTTATTGAGCATTTACTGTGTGCAGAGCCCTGTACTACGTGTTTGGGAGAATATAATGCAACAGAGTTGGGAGACACATTACCTGCCCACGACTAACGTACAGTCTAGAGGAATTAGTCAATCAATTGCATTTCTTGAGCTCTGACTGTGTGCAGAGGACTGAACTAATCACTTAGGAGAGTATACTAGAACAGAGTTTTTAGACACATTTCCTGCCAAAAAGAGCTTACAGGCTGAATGAATTAATCAATCAATCAGTGGCATTTATTGAGCGCGTATTGTGAAGCAGTGTGGCTTAGTAGAAAGAGCAAGGGTTGGGAGTCAGAGGTCGTGGGTTCTAATTCCCGCTCCACCAGTTGTCAACTGTGTGACTTTGGGCCAGTCACTTAACTCCTCGGTGCCTCGGTTACCTCATCTGTAAAATGGGGATGAAGTCTGTGACCCCACGTGGGGCAACCTAATAACTTTGTATTTACCCCAGTGCTTAGAACAGTGCTCGGCACTTAGTAAGCGTTTAACAAATGCCATCATCATTATTATTATAATTATTACTAAGCACTTTGGAGAGGACAATGCAACAGAGTTGGTAGTTATATTCTCTCCCTACAACGAGCTTACAGTCTACAAGTGGAGAGAATAATAGGATGAAAGAATGAATCTCTTAAAAATAAGAGGACATTTTCCTCTAGGTTCACAATTTGCGAACTAAAATTTTCCACAAAGAAGATTTCATGTCCTTGTTCCTCAGGCTGTATATTAGGGGGTTTACAGACGGAGGCACCACAGCATAAAACACCGACAGAAGCAGATCAAAGGCAGGAGAACATTTTGGCCTTGGATTGAGGTAGGCGAAGCCACTTTGGAGATAAAGAAAATCACGACGGCAAGGTGGGGCAGCCAGGTGGGGAAGGCTTTGGCTCCGCCCTCAGTGGCCAGCATCCTCAGCACGTCCCGGAAGATGTGCACATAGGAGAGGTGAGGGACACCAAACGGAGGAAGGCGAGGCTAGAAATGGCATTTGCGACCCCTACTTTTCGGACGATCACACTGGAGTCAGAGAGCGCCAGGAACTTCCCAGACTGAGTCCCTCCTTCCTCTCCCCCTCCCCACCCTCCCCATCACCCCCGCCTTACCTCTTTCCCCTCCCCACAGCACCTATATATATGTATATATGTTTGTACATATTTATTACTCTATTTATTTATTTATTTTACTTGTACTTATTTATTCTATTTATTTTATTTTGTTAATATGTTTTGTTTTGTTGTCTGTCTCCCCCTTCTAGACTGTGAGCCCGCTGTTGGGTAGGGACCGTCTGTATATGTTGCCAACTTGTACTTCCCAAGCGCTTAGTACAGTGCTCTGCACACAGTAAGCGTTCAGTATATACGATTGAATGAATGAATGAACTGGGGGATGTCGCAGAAGAACCGATGGATCGCGTTGGACCCGCAGAATGGCCCGGAGAAAGTTGCGGCCGTGTGCATGAGGCCGGAGAGGACCCCGCTGAACCAGAAGGCAGCCGCCATCTTCCCACAAACCTTTCAGTCCGCGATGTCCTCGTAGAGCAGGGAGAGGCAGATGGCCACGTAGTAGTCGTAGGACATCGCCGCGAAGAAGGTCATTTCGGAAGTTACCAAAAACATAAAGACGAACACTTGTGTAATACGGCCCAGAAAGGATATGGACCGGTTCTGGGTAAAGGAGTTGAATATATATTTAGGGATGATGACTAAGATTTGGCAAAGGTCGAGGACGGACAGGTTCCTGAGGAAGAAGTACAGGTAGGCCAGGAGGAACAGGGCTGCCTGGACACGCTGCAGCTCCCGGACCTCCGGGAATACCAGCAGGAGGAATTTCCTCACTGCCTTGCAATGGTTCATTGCCATCACATCAGTGCCCTGAAAGAAAAATGAGATGATTCAGCACGGTTGAACGGTCTCATTGGTAGCTAGCAAAACACGTACGCGATCCCTGCCAAATCAGTTGATTAATGGTTCAGTCAACCAACTATATTAACGGAGAGCTTCCCGGGTGCAGAGTCCTGTACTAAGCGCTTGTGAGAGTGCACTATAGCAATAAAGCATGCACATTCCCTGCCTACAACGAATTTACAGTCTAATATCTCCTACCCATTGACAGAGGGGGGTCTAAGAAACTGATGTGTCCTAACAAGACCAAGGCTGTACAAATCCTTTTTTCCCCAAACTGTGCCCAAAGAACGTGTCTTCCTTAAGTGAGTACGGAATTTGCCAAAGATGCAGGACAATCAATCAGTAGTATGTGACCATGAAACAGCTTGCCCTCCTAGAAGGAGTTAGAGGTCCTAGATTCTAATCCTGCCCTGCCACCTGTCTTCTGGGTGACCTTAGGCAAGTCACTTCACTCCTATACGTCTTGGTTGCCTCATGTACAATAATAAGAATAATGATGCTTTTTGTTAAGTGCTTACTACGTGCCGAGCAATGTTCTAAGTGTAGGGGAAGATACAAAGTAGTCAAGGTGTCCCACCTGGGGCTCACAGACTTCATTCCCATTTTACAGATGAAGTAACTGAGGCTCAGAGAAGTTAAGTGACTTGCCCAAAGTCACCCAACTGATAGGTGGCAGGGCGGGAATTAGAAACCATGACCTCTGACTCTCAAGCCCATGCTCTTTCCTCTAAGCCACACGGCTTCCTAGACTTTTCTAGACTCTAATCTGTAAAATGGGTATTAAGACTGTGAGTCTCCATAAGGGTCAGGACCTGGGTCTAACCTCATTAACTTGTATCTAACCCAGCGCCTAAAACAGTTCTTGACTCATAGTAAGCTCTTAACAAATATAATAATAATAATAATAATAATAATAATAATAATAATAATAATAATGATAATAATAATAAGTAATGTCCAATGAGACTTGCACAAATTGTTGATGGGTTTCCCAAGAGGAAATAGGTGATGGCTAAATATTTTTCACCACCAGAGGAATCTGGGAGCAACAGAAGTGATCCCTATCCTTGAGAGACGATAAGACTGTGAATGAGACAGACAGAACCTGAATTTGCACAATAGGAATAGGAGTCAAAGCATACATAAAACTCGTCTAAAAATTAGTAATGAATGAATAGGAAATGCACTATACAGATAAACAAACGAATGCTAAGTGGTTCATGGGATGGTATAGGTATGGATGAATTCTTCTATGAGATCTCAATCTTGTCTATTCATTCACACATTCATTCAACCGTAGTTATGGAGTGCTTACTGTGTGACGAGCACGGTACTAAGCGCTTGGGAAGTACAAGTAGAGATAGTCCCTACCCAACAATGGACTCACAGTCTAGAAGGGGAGACAAGCAACAAAACAAAACTAGTAGACAGGTGTCAATAGCATCAGAATAAATATAATTATATCTATATGCACATTATTAATAAAATAAATAGAATAATAAATATGTACAAATATACACAAGTGCTGTGGGGAGGGGAAGGGGCTAGGGCAGAGGGGGGTGATGAGGAGGGGAGGAGGAGGTGGAGAGAAAAAAGGGGGGCTAAATCTGGGAAGGCCTAGTGGAGGAGGTGAGCTCTAAATAGGGCTATGAAGGGAGGAAGAGAGCTCGTTGGGGGGGGTATGGGGAGGAAGGGCGTTCCATGCCAAAGATAGGACGTGCTTCAGGGGTCGACGGCGGGACAAGCGAGAACGGGGCTCAGTGAGGAGGTTAACAGCACCAAAAGTGCAGAGTGTGTGGGTAGGCTGTAGAAGGAGAGAAGGGAGGTGAGGTAGGAGGAGGAGAGATGATGGAGAGCTTTGAAGGCGATAGTGAGGAGTTTCTGTCTCATGCGAAGGTTGATAGGCAACCACTGGAGGTTTTCGGGGGGGGGGGGGAGCCACATGCCCAGAGAGTTTCTGTGCAAAGAAAGGCAGCAGAGTGAAGTACAGAGTCCATACAGTCTATCTCACCACTGACTTCTCGCCTGCTTCCTGCCACTGGCGTTGAACGCCTTCCCTCTTTATATCCGACAGACGACCACTCTTCCCCTCTTCATATCTTCATTGAAAACGCATCTCCTCCAAGAGGCCTTCCCCGAAGTAAGCCTTCGTTTCCTCTTCCCTCACTCCCTTCTGCGTCGGCCCTACACTTGGATTTGCATCCTTTATTCACCCCTCCCTCAGCCCCAAGGCACTTATGTCCATATCCATAATTCATTTACTTACAATAGTGTCCATCTCCCCTCTGGACTGTAAGCACTTGTGAGAAGGGAACGTGTCTACCACTTCTGGTCTACTGTACTTTCCCAAGCTCATAACACAGTGCTCCACCCAGAGTGAGCGTTCAATAAATACCATTGATTGAATGATTCACTGAGATGGGTGTCAATAAATTCATTATCACCCTCTTGACTGTAAACTCAATGTGCGAAGGGAATGTGTCTGCTTATTGTTATATTGTACTTTCCCAAGCAGTTAGTACAGTGCTTTGCTCACAGTACGCCCCCAATAAATACGAGTCAATCAATAAATGAATAAGCTCCTTCTAAGTGGACTGTTGTTGTCAAAGAAAGAGTAATGAGAATGACATGTGGTTGATGGGATTTGGCCACGGTACCTTTCAAAGTGCGACTTCTGTTTAATCCTTCATCCTTGGATCTGAAAGTCTCCCACAGGTCCCTGGCATCTCAGAACAAGTGGGCAGTAAGGTTCTTTTTGCCTCCTCACTTGTGGCCCAATGACGAAGAGCAGAACAGGAAGAACTTACCTCTCGGCACCGGCTACGAGGTAAAACGGTGACCTCATTCGCTCCCACGGCTTCAACTATCATCTCTACGCTGATGATACCCAGATCTACATCTCTGCCCCTGCTCTCTCCCCCTCCCTCCAGGCTCGCCTCTCCTCCTGCCTTCAGGACATCTCCATCTGGATGTCCGCCCGCCACCTAAAGCTCAACATGTGGAAGACTGAGTTCCTTGTCTTCCCTCCCAAACCTTGTCCTCTCCCTGACTTTCCCATCACTGTTGACGGCACTACTATCCTTCCCGTCTCACAAGCCCGCAACCTTGGTGTCATCCTCGACTCCGCTCTCTCATTCACCCCTCACATCCAAGCCGTCACCAAAACCTGCCGGTCTCAGCTCCGCAACATTGCCAAGATCCGCCCTTTCCTCTCCATCCAAACTGCTACCCTGCTCATTCAAGCTCTCATCCTATCCCGTCTGGACTACTGCACCAGCCTTCTCTCTGATCTCCCATCCTCGTGTCTCTCTCCACTTCAATCCATACTTCATGCTGCTACCCGGATTATCTTTGTCCAGAAACGCTCTGGGCATATTACTCCCCTCCTCAAAAATCTCCAGTGGCTACCAATCAATCTGCGCATCAGGCAGAAACTCCTCACCCTGGGCTTCAAGGCTCTCCATCACCTCGCCCCCTCTTACCTCACCTCCCTTCTCTCCTTCTACTGCCCAGCCCGCAACCTCCGCTCCTCCACCGCTAATCTCCTCACTGTACCTCGTTCTCGCCTGTCCCGCCGTCGACCCCCGGCCCACGTCATCCCCCGGGCCTGGAATGCCCTCCCTCTGCCCCTCCGCCAAGCTAGCTCTCTTCCTCCCTTCAAGGCCCTGCTGAGAGCTCACCTCCTCCAGGAGGCCTTCCCAGACTGAGCCCCTTCCTTCCTCTCCCTCTCGTCCCCCTCTCCATCCCCCCATCTTACCTTCTTCCCTTCCCCACAGCACCTGTATATATGTATATATGGTTGTACATATTTATTACTCTATTCATTTATTTATCTTACTTGTACATTTCTATCCTATTTATTTTATTTTGTTGGTATGTTTGGTTCTGTTCTCTGTCTCCCCCTTTTAGACTGTGAGCCCACTGTTGGGTAGGGATTGTCTCTATGTGTTGCCAATTTGTATTTCCCAAGCGCTTAGTACAGTGCTCTGCACATAGTAAGCGCTCAATAAATACGATTGATTGATTGATTGATTGATTGATTGATTAAAACGGGAGAATCGCCGAACTGACTTTCCTGGATCCTCCCGTTATACCCCCGTGACCTCATTGGGCACCGAGATCTGTAACTGACAGACCTTTTCCTCTCCCTTTCGCTCACGGACTTTATCAGTAGTAATGGGGATCAGGGGCATGAAAACAGAAAGAGAGATGCATGACTCTCAGTTCAGGGGAATGGAAATCCACGGGAACGAAGACCGACTTCCTTCCAATCTCCCGCAATGCTGAAACAGGTCGGAAAGCTGTGTGATGGGCTTGGATCGGAATTGAAAGACTGGGAGTTGGGGATGATGTGTAATAACTGTCAAGATTTTGTTGAGGAGATGAGGATCAGGTCCTTTGCTTTTCTAGCTTTCAGGGTTCTGGGAACCCAGGCATGAGAGCAAGTCCTGAGGATTAGGATGGGGAATTCATACTTTAATTAGTCCCTCTGTACAGAACAATGGAAGCGGTCCTTCTGTGGCCCAGATTCGAGGATGATGTAGATGTGGGTTTGGGGCTGTGGATCCCAGCTTGGTGCCCAGAATTTCAGAGGTTCGGTTAAACAGCAGAGCAATGGAACACAGACCCAGAGACAGAAGTAATTGATCTGAGTTTTATAAGCTCAGTGATTCCATCACGCAAATATCCCCGCCCTGGTAAATTGTGGTGGATGATATGCTCATCTCTTTGTCGTTAATGGGTGTGTGGCTGCCTTGAGGCATGTCCCGGGTGGTGAGCATTCATATCTTGCTATTTTGTGTTGCATTTGATAAGAACTTACTGGGTGCTGAGCACTGATCTAAGCGCTGGAGTAGATAGAACATAATCGGCCCCCACAGGGCTCACATTCTAAGTAGGAGGGAGAACAGGAATTGAATCCCCATTTTGCAGTTGAGGAAACTGAAACACAGAGATGTTAAGCGAGTTACCCAAGGTCCCACAGCAGGCAACAGGCAGAGCTTGGATCAGAACCCAAGTCTTCCACCTCTCAGTCTCTTATTATATACACGAGTCCACGCTGCCTTTGGTTTTACACACTCAATATTCCAATGTTCCTATTTGGAACTCCCTCCTCCCACAAATCCACCAGATTACCGCATTCATTTTCAAAGTACTCCAAAAACCACTTCTCTTTCCAGAACCAGAAACATTTGGGTCTCTCCCCCTTATCCACATGATGAACAAGCCTGCTAGCCTGTTTCAGGTAGCAATCAAAATCAATTAATTAATCAATCAGAGTCTCCAATACCACAACATAGAACAACAGCCCAGATTAGCATTACATAGTGCTTCGTACATAGTAAACGCTTAACAAATACCATTATTATCTAGATATTTCTCCCCTTCTAGACTGCAAGCTCGTTATGGACAGGGAACATGTCTGCTAATTCTGTTGCATTGTACTCTCCCAAGTGCCTAGTACAGTGCTCTCTACATAGTAAGCACTAAATAAATACCACTGATTGAATAACTCTCTCTCCTTCTAGACTGCAAGTTCGTTATGGCTTGGGAATAGCTCTGTTAATTCTGTTGTACTGTACTCTCCCAAGGACGTAACACAGTGCTCTGCACATAGTAAATGCTGAATAAATACCACTGACTGATTGATTAATCCCCAGTTCAACATCAGAGTCAGAGCATTTGGGGAAAGCGTAGATGAATGAGACAAAATTTCCAAAGTCTTTCATTGGAGCTACAGACATTTGTCTCCCTTTCTAGACTGTAAACTCACTTGGGTAGGGAACCTGTCTGTTGAAATGTACTCTCAATGTTCTTAATACAGTGCTCTGCGTGCAGTAGGTGCTCAATAAATACTACTGATTGATTGATTGATCAGTTAGAGGGTAAATGAAGATGAAGAGACCAAACAGCCACAATCTTATATTGGAGTTAGTGGAATCTGTCTCTTCTTCTTGTTGGAAATGTGAGGTCCCGAGTAGTCCGTTCACCCCAGTGAGGTATGAGTGACGAGTCAGAAGAATGACCGACTAATCATCATCATCATCAATCGTATTTATTGAGCGCTTACTATGTGCAGAGCACTGTACTAAGCGCTTGGGAAGTACAAATTGGCAACACATAGAGACAGTCCCTACCCAACAGTGGGCTCACAGTTTAAAAGGGGAAGACAGAGAACAAAACCAAACATACCAACAAAATAAAATAAAAAGGATAGATATGTACAAGTAAATTAAATAAATAAATAGAGTAATAAATATGTACAACCATATATACATATATACAGGTGCTGTGGGGAAGGGAAGGAGGTAGGATGGGGGGATGGAGAGGGGGAAGAGGGGGAGAGGAAGGAAAGGGCTCAGTCTGGGAAGGCCTCCTGGAGGAGAAGGGGGAATAGGTTTATACAGAACAGTGTGGATAGGTCCAGACAGAGCAAAGGGGGGAATAGTTCCAGATGGAGCAAGGCAGGAATAGTTCCAGACAGAACGGGGCGGGGGGGGGAAATACTTCCCGAAAGAGCGGGGGGTGGGGGGGCGGTCCAGAGACAGAGGGGGGAGGTGGGGCGGTCCAGAGAGAGCTGGGTTGTAGAGCCAGACAGATAGGAATAGACTCCCTCTAGTCCTATTGTCCTTCTCTGTAAGGTCCTATCTCTCCTTCTCTATCTGGTCCTATCACCCCTTCTCTGTCTGGCTCTGCCACCCTTCTCTGTCTGGCTCTGCAGCCTGGCTCTCTCCGGACCCACCCCTGCCGGCTCTTTCTGGACCCGGTCCCCCCCCCCCGCCGTGGAGCCGACCGTCCCCCGCTCTCTCCAGACCTGCCCCTCCCCCGCTCTCTCCAGACCTGCCCCTCCCCCGCTCTCTGCGGACCCGGCCCACTCCCCCGCTCTCTCCAGACTTGCCCCCCCCCCCCGGTCTCTCCAGACCGGGCCCCCTGCTCTCTCCGGACCACCCCTCACCCTTTCTCACTGGACCACCCCCCTCCGCTCTCTCTGGACTGGAAGCACCCCCTGCTCTTTCTGGAAGTATCTCTCCCCCACCCCCCCCCCATTCTGTCTGGAAGTATTCCTGCCTTTCTCAGTCCAGAAGTATTCCCGCTTTGCTCTGTCTGGAACTATTCCCCCCTACCCGCCACTTGCTTTGTCTGGGCCTATCCCCACTGTTCTGTATGGACCTATCGCCCCTGTTCCCACCAGTCCTATTGTCCTTCTCTTTAAGGTCCTATCTCTCCTTCTCTATCTGGTCCTATCACCCCTTCTCTGTCTGGTTCTGCCCCCCTTCTCGCTCTGGCTCTGCAGCCTGGCTCTCTCCGGACTTGACCCCGCCCACTCTCCCTGGACAACCCCCCCCCCCTGCTCTCACTGGATGGAACCCCCCGCCCCTCCTCTGGACTGCCCCCCATCCCCCCCCCCCATTCTGTCTGGAAGTATTTCTGCCTTGCTCCATCTGGAAGTATTTCCGCCTTGCTCCATCTGGAAGGATTTCCACATTGCTCCATCTGGAAGGATTTCCACATTGCTCCATCTGGAAGTATTCCCGCCTTCCTCTGTCTGGAGCTATTCCCCGCCTTTGCTCTGTCTGGACCTATCCCCACTGTTCTGTATGGACCTATTCCCCCTGCTCCCCCCAGTCCTATTGTCCTTCTCTGTAAGTTCCTATCTCTCCTTCTCTATCGGGTCCTACCACCCCTTCTCTGTCTGGTTCTGCCCCCCTTCTCTGTCTGGCTCTGCTGCCCAGCTCTCTTCGGATCCGCCCCTGCCTGCTCCCTCTGTACTTGTCTGCCCACCCTGCTCTCTCTGGATCAGGTGCTCTCTTGGGACCGCTCCCCCACCCCCTGCTCTTTCTGGAAGTATTCCCCCCACCCCCAGTCTGTCTGGAACTATTTCCAACTTGCCCGGTCTGTAACTATTCCCTCTTCCCCGCCCCCCCGCCCCGCCTCCCTTTGTTCTGTCTGGACCTATCCCCCCCCCCTTCCCTCTAGTCCTATTGGCCTTCTCTGTAAGGTCCTATCTCTCCTTCTCTGTCTGGTCCTATCACCCCTTCTCTGTCTGGTTCTGCCCCCCTTCTCTCTGGCTTTGCAGCCTGGCTCTCTCTGGACTTGCACCCGCCTGCTCTCTCAGGACCGGTCCCCACGGCTTTCTCTGGACCCGCCCCCCCCTTCCGGACCCGCCCCCCCGCTCTCTCTGGACTGAACCCCCCCACCCTGCTCTCTTTGGACCGCCTCCCCGCTCTCTCTGGACAAGCCCCCCCTCAACTCTCACTGGAGCGCCCCTGCCCCCCTGCTCTTTCTGGAAGTATTTCCACGCCCCCGCCTCATTCTGTCTGGAAGTATTTCCGCCTTGCTCTGTCTGGATGGATCCCCCCCCCCCAACCTCATTCTGTCTGGAACTATTCCCGCTATGCTTCATCTGGAAGTATTCCCCGCCTTTGTTTTGTCTGGACCTATCCCCACTGTTCTGTATGGACCTATCCCCCCTGCTCCCTCTAGTCGTATTGTCCTTCTCTGTAAGGTTCTCTCTCTCCTTCTCTAACTGGTCCTATCACCCCTTCTCTGTCTGGTTCTGCCCCCTTTCTCTGGCTCTGCTGCCCGGCTTTCTCTGGACCTACCCGCTCTTTCCGGACCCGCCCCCCCCCCTCCGGACTGGCCCCCTCCCCCGCTCTCTCTGGTCCGCCCCCCACCATTCTGTCTGGAACTATTCCTGCCTTGCTCTGTCTGGAACTATTACTCCCCCCACCCCTTGCTTCTTCTGGACCTATCCCCACTGTTCTGTATGGACCTATGTTCCCTGCTCGCTCTAGTCTTATTGTGCTTCTCTGTAAGGTCCTATCTCTCCTTCTCTATCTGGTCCTATCACCCCTTCTCTGTCTGGTTCTGCCCCCCTTCTCTGGCTCTGCTGCCCGGCTCTCTCCGGCCCCGGCCCCCCGCTCTCTCCGGACCCCCCCCCCCCGCGCTCTCAGTACTGCCCCCCCCCAACTCTCTCCCGACCACCCCCCACACGCTGTCTCCGGTCTCTGGACCGGCACCACCCCCTCTCCGCTCTTTCTGGAAGTATTCCCCCACGGTCCCCCATTCTATCTGGAACTATTCCCGCCTTGCTCCGCCTGGAACTATTCTTCCCCCCTTTGCTCTGCCTGGACCTACCCCCAATGTTCTGTGTGGAACTATAACCCCTGTTCCCTCTAGTCCTATTGTGTTCTCTGGAGGTCCTATCACCCTTTCTCTGTCTGGTTCTGCCGTACACCCCAGTGAGGTACGAGTGATGATAGAGGACAGAGTTGTGAGCATGAGTGTCTCAAGACCCTGATAGGGTCAGAAGAAGAATGACTCGAAAGGGACAAGTCACCAGAGCAGAAAGGCAGGAAAGTGGCTGTGCGCCCGTTCACCCCAGTGGGGTACAGGTGAACAACAGCCCCGATCCCATCTCCCCCTGCAGCCTTTATTACAGCTTCAAATAATCAGACTCAAGGGGAATGTAACAGTTTAACAGAAATGTCCTGTTTACTCGGTTTCCTGAGCAGGAACTTCTGATAAAGTGTCTTGAGCAGGAACGTCTTACTCAATACAGATAAGATGTAGTCATTGGTCGAAATGGAGTCACTAAGGCTAAGGCCTTGAGCAAAATGGAGTCATCTAGGCTAAGAGTCCGAACACTCTAGACTTTAAATTCGTCATGTCTACCAGCCCCATTGCATTGTATTGTCCCAAGCGTTTAGTACAGTGCTCTGCACACAATAAACTCTGTACAGATGCTATTGATTGATCACAGGGAAACAGTTGAGATCATCTGCCTCTGCTCTCTCTCTCTCTCTGTCTCCCTCCCTTCAGGCTCGTGTCTCCTCCTGCCTTCAAGACATCTCCATCTGGATGTCTGCCTGCCATCTAAAACTCAATATGTCCAGGACTGAACTCCTTATCTTCCCTTCCAAACTCTGCCCTCTCCTTGACTTTCCCATCATTGTAGACGGCACTACCATTCTTCCCATCTCACAAGCCCGAAATCTTGGTGTCATCCTCGACTCTGTTCTCTCGTTCACCCCTCACATCCAATCCGTCACCAAAACCTGCTGGTCTCACCTTCGCAACATCGCCAAGATCCGCCCTTTCCTCTCCATCCAAACCGCTACGCTGCTGGTTCAATCTCTCATCCTATCCCGACTGGATTACTGCATCAGCCTCCTCTCTGATCTCCCATCCTCCTGTCCCTCCCCACTTCAGTCTATACTTCACGCTGCTGCTCGGATCATCTTTGTGCAGAAACGCTCTGGGCATGTTACCCCCCTCCTCAAAAATCTCCAGTGGCTACCAGTCAACCTACGCATCAGGCAAAAACTCCTCACTCTCGGCTTCAAGGCTCTCCATCACCTCTCCCCCTCCTACCTCATCTCCCTTTTTTCCTTCTACAGTCCAGCCCGTACCCTCCACTCCTCTGCCGCTAACTTCCTCACTGTGCCTCGTTCTCGCCTGTCCCGGCGTCGACCCCAGGCCCACGTCCTCCCCCTGGTCTGGAATGCCCTCCCTGTGCACATCCGCCAAGCTAGCTCTCTTCCTCCGTTCAAAGCCCTACTGAGAGCTCACCTCCTCTAGGAGGCCTTCACAGACTGAGCCCCCTCCTTCCTCTCTCCCTTCCCACCCCCCGCCCTATCTCCTTTCCCAACCTACAGCACCTGTATATATGTTCGTACAGATTTATTACTCTATTTTACTTGTACATATTTACTATTCTATTCATTTTATTTTGTTAATATGTTTCGTTTTGATGTCTGTCTCCCCTTTCTAGACTGTGAGCCCGTTGTTGGGTAGGGACCATCTCTATATGTTGCCCACTTGTACTTCCGAAGCGCTTAGTACAGTGCAGTGTGCTTTGCACACAGTAAGCGCTCAATAAATATGGTTGAATGAATGAATGAATGAATCATTCCTCCTGTACATAAAATGTGGAAGTCTCGATTAGGATTGGCGGGGATTATAAACAACCGGTCATTGAAGCAGAGAAGTGGAGAGGGTCTGGTGGATAGAGAAGCAGCGTGGCTTAGTGGAAAAAGCCCGGACTTGGTAGTCAAAGGAGGTGGGTTCTAATCCCTTCTCCACCACTTGTCTGCTTTATGATCTTGGGTAAGTCACTACAAATCTCTGTGTCTCATTTACCTCATCTGTAAATTTAGGGATTAGGCTATGACCTCCACGTGGGCAGGGACCATGACCAACCTGATTACCTTATAAGGTTTACCTGATTACCCTAAGGCTTAGAATACTGCCTGACAAATAGTAAGCACTTAATAAATAACATTTAAATACAAAAAAGAAAAAGTCGGAAGAGCTGGGTCCTAATGCCATCTCTGTGTCTTATTGATAATAATAATTATAATTATGGTATTTGTTAAGCACTTAGCTATGTGCCAGGCACTGTACTAAGCGTCTCATTTCTGCTGTGTGACCTTGGCCAAGTAACCTAACTTCTCCATGCCTCAGTTCCCTTATCTGCAAAATGGGGATCAGGCCTGTGAGCCCCGTGTGGGTTGGCAAAGGATTTATTCAGTTTTGTGTTTTTGTTCCATTCCATGCAGCATCTTCCGTTGTTTATAACTCCTGCCCGGTTGCGAGGGCTAGGATAAGATCCTTTGTCGTGGCCTACTGGGTAGAGCACGTGTCTGGGAGTTAGAAGGGCCTGAGTCCTAATCCCGGTTTTGACGCTTGTCTGCAGTGCGGCCTTGGTCAACTCACTTCCCTTCTCTGGGACTCAGTTCCCTCATCTGTAAAATGTGGATAAAAACAGTGCGCCCCATGTGGGACGGACTGTGTCCAACCTGATTACCTTGTATTCACACCAGTTCTTAGAACAGTATGTGACACTTAGTAAGCGCTTAAAAATACCATTATTATTATTATTATTATTATTACTATTATTATTATCATCCTTGACCACCCAATTGGCTTTGGGAAAATGAGCCTTTTGAGAGGAAGATTTCTCCTAAAAATGGCGTCTTCTGACCACTGGAAACAGAGTTCATTTATTAAACACATTCAATCATATTTATTAAGTGCTTACTGTGTGCAGAGCACTGTACTCTGTTCATCGTACTTGACAATGTGAGTTACCGCGACCAGATTAGAACCATCCTGGCGTCCTTGGAATGGCTGACCCTGTTTCTCTGTCCGTTTTGGTTGCCACGAAAATTGCTTTTTCAGGCAGTTTACCGGAGAACACTCCAGTCCTCTGCCTGGCCGAATCTCCTCGTGTCCAGAGTTCGCGGGAGGGATAAAAACCGTACTGTACTAGCCGAGTCGGTGAGGAGCTGACGCTTTTGTGTCAATTCCCGTGATGAGCGATTGCAACCCTTCTGGGCAAGATGGTCTAAATCTTAAGAACTGTTTCGGCCATGATGAAAAAAGAAAGAAAATCAGCGTTTGTCAACTTTGTAATTGCCATCTCTGTCCTGGTTCCGTCTGGCTTATACCTTCCTAGGGCCGGGATGTTTCTCCGCTGAAACATCCTCCTCCTCGCCTCCCTTCTAGACTGTGAGCCCACTGTTGGGTAGGGACCGTCTCTTTTTGTTGCCAACTTGTACTTCCCAAGCGCTTAGTACAGTGCTCTGCACACAGTAAGAGTTCGGTAAATACGATTGATTGATTGATTGATTAATGTGGGGCAGAGACCGTTTCCAACCTTGTATCTACCCCAGCTCTTACTATAATTCCACGTACAACGGAAGTGCTTAACAAATATCCTCAAACTGTGAGGCCGTTGGTGAGTAGGGATTGTCTCTACCTGTGGCCGAATTGTACTTTCCAAGCGCTTAATACAATGCTTTGCACATGGTTAACGCTCAATAAGGATCCTTCCCCTACGGACGCTGCAATGAGGGCCCGGAATCCCCGATCCTTTGCTGCCCGCCATCGGACCGCTAGTACCCTTGTTCCCAGTGGGATCTTTCCCATCCGGTTGTCGCCGAGAGGGCCAGGGATCTCTATTACCGAGAAGCCTACTATCGGGCTCTAATGACATGCGGCCGGGCTCGTGGAAGTCCCTCCCCCGGACATCTGCATCCCCGTCCGAGAACACCAAGGCCCCCGCCACTGCACCCCAGCCTCAGGTACCGTGACTGGTCAGAAGCTCGTATATCTCCCAGATGACCCTCCAGAGTTGAACCCTCTGCCGGCCATCCAGTTTCCCTGGACTAGACCCCCTCACATCTTCACTAGACACACCCCTCGAAGCGACCTCTACTCCATCCAGGTAGCCAACCGGGGCCGTGGAATATTGTGTTCCCCTGATCCCTCCCCCCATAAGCGACCTTCTCTGGGGAGCCCCCACTCCTTCCTGCCCTGTGTTCGGACCGGATCGGACGTGACTTATACTCCCACCCCCCTCCCCGGGGAACAAGGTCCTTGTTCTTACCTTGTTACTTTAGCAACAATCCGCATTCGCACCTACTCAGCCCATCCATGTTATTTAGCTGTTTACCCCTCTTCCCAGGGGATTCCTCTCCCATGAACCCCCATAACAGTTTCGCCCTTCTCCAGAATTGCAATCCACACGACTCCATCCTCCACCACCTGAGAGACAATTCTGCCAAGAGCCCCTGGACTCTCCTTGTCATAGATCATGGGTTCAAATTCCGGCTCCGCCATTTGTCAGCTGTGTGACTTTGGGCAAGTCATTTAACTTCTCTGGGCCTCGGTAATCTCATCTGTAAATGGAGATTAAGACTGTGAGCCCCCCGTCGGAAAGCCTGATCACCTTGTAACCTCCCCAGTGCTTAGAACAGTTCTTTACACATAGTAAGTGCTTAAAAAATACTATTAATATTATTATTTTTATTATTATTATTATTATTATTATTATTATTATTAGCCTTTTGTTATTTGAATGGCCCATGGACAACTGAACCTTCTGCTCTGGGAATCATCCGCTTATTTTATTGCTGATATTGCATGTTAACTGTTAGCTGCTTTGTGTGATGTCATCATCTGGTTATTTTATTGTTGCTATTTCATGTTCATTGTTAACTCCTTGCTGTGCTGTCAATTACCTCGCTGACCTCACCATGAACTATCAATTCCCCTGCTCCCATCTGCCCTACCCAGTCTTCACCTTCCCCTTCCCCTCTCCCACCCAGCCCTTTCTCTCTCTTTGCCCCGCCCCCCTCCTCCTCACCTCCTCCCCAGAATTCCTCTGTACCAGAGCCAACCTTCAACCCCTCCTTTCCAACGCCTTCTCTCCCCTTCTCCCCAACCCCGCCCCATCCCAGTTTTCCTTCCTCAACGCCATCCCTCATCCCCCAGGCCACAGCCAACTCATTCCCATCCACAGCCTCCCCACCTCTCGCACGCTTACCCCTCCATCCACTCCCTCACCTCCCTCCACAGCTGCTGCCAAGTGTGGCCTATGGAACCCCCGCTCCATTATAGGTAAGCTCCCTTTCATCCTTGACCTGTACCTTTCCCGCTCTCTCCTACCCCCTGGCTCACCCCGATGACACGGTCTCTTCTGCTGCTCTCTCCAGCGGAGGCGTCTTCTCACACTACCCCAGACTCACGGGGAAATGAGGATGTGTCGGCTTCCTTTTCGCATTATCCCTCCTCCCCCTTCACTTTCTTTTCCCTCCTTTGAAGCCCATATTATCCTCCTCTTTTGTAAGCAATTTTGACCCCTTTCCAACCTTTCTTCCCTCCTTTTCCATGCCACTCTAATTCTCGGACACTTCACCATCCACATGGATGTAACCGGTGACTCCTCTACTGCCCGCCTTCTATCTCTCCTTGACACTGCAAACCTCCTGCTCCACCCCACCTGGCTCACTCGTCGAATTGGCCACACCCTCGACCTCATCATCTCCTAACGCTGCACTATCGCCACCCTCACGAACTCTGAAATCCCTCTCTCTGATCATAACCTTCTCACCTGCCTCCTCAATCATACTCCTCTCCCGTGCAAATGTATACTGCTCCCGCGCAGGGACTTTCTCTCTCTCGATTCCATCCATGTCTCTCAGCGCATCACATCCCACCTCGCCTTTCTATCCTTTCTACCCACTCTTGATGACCAGTTTACTGTTCTCAACTCGACCCTCTCTACTCAACTCAACTCATTCACTCCCCTTTCCCTTCGTCAATCTCGCACGATTAAACCACAGCTTTGGATCACTGCTATTGTCCGCCTGCCTCTCTCTTATGCTCGAGCTGCTGAACTTTGCTGGCGAAAGTCTAAACACCAAACCAACCTTGTTCACTCTAAGTTTATCTTTCCCTGCCTTGCCTCTACCCTCTCCTTTGCCAGGCAAAATTATTTTCTTTCCTTATTGACACCCATACCCATCATCCCCGTCAGCTGTTCCGGACATTTAACTCCCTCCTCAGGCCTCCTGTTCCTCAACCTCCTCTATCCCTCACTTGCTACGATCTGGTCACGTACTTCATTAGTAAAATTAACACAATCAAGTCTGACTCCCCAAAGTCACCTCTCCCTCTTCTCCATCCCCCCGGCTCTCAACCTTCTATGCTACTTTCCCATTCTTTCCAGCAGTATCTTCTGATGTGTTCTCCTCCCTCCTCTCAAGTGCCACCCCATTCACCTGTGCTTCGGATCCCATTCCCTCTCATCTTATGAAATCTCACGCCCCTTCCCTCCTCCCCTCCTTAACTTTCATCGTCAACCGCTCACCCTCTATTGGTTCCTTCTCCTCTGCCTTCAAAAATGCCAATGTCTCTCCCATCCTAAAGAAGCCCTCTATTGACCTCACTGCCCCGCCTAGTTATCGCCTTATCTCCCTCCTACACTTCCTTTCCAAACTCCTAGAGTATGTCCTCTAGACTTGCTGCCTCGAATTCCTCAACTCCAACTCTCTCCTAGATTTTCTCCAAACTGGCTTCCGTCCCCTACACTCCACCAAAGCTGCCCTCTCAAAGGTTACTAATGACCTCCTTCTTGCCAAATCCAGTGGCTCCTACTCTATTCTAATCCTCCTCGACCTCTCAGCTGCCTTCAACAAAGTGGACCACCGCTTCTGAACACACTATCCAACCTTGGCTTCACAGACTACGTCCTCTCCTGGTTCTCCTCTTACCTCTCTGGCCGTTCAATCCCCGTCTTCTTCGCGTGCTCCTCCTCGCCCCTCCTATCCCCGTACTGTAGGGGTTCCTCAAGGTTCAGTTCTTGGTCCCATTCTATTCTCCTTCAATACTCATTCCCTTAGTGAACGTATTTGCTCCCACAGCTACAACTTCAACTACCATCTCCCCTGTTTTCTTTACCTTCCTCCAGTTCCACATCTCCTCCTGCCTTCAGAACATCTCTACCTGGGTATCCAGCCGCCACCTAAAACGGAACATGTCCAAGACTGAGCTCCTTATATTCCTTCCCAAAACCTCTCCTCTACCTGACTTTCCACTCATTATAGGTGGCACTATCATCTTTCCCGTCTCACAATCCTCAACTTTGGTGTCCTCCTTGACTCCGCTCTCTTATTCACCCCCCACATCCAATCCGTCACGAAAACCTGCCAGATTCACCTCCACAGCAAAGCCAAGATCCTCCCTTTCTTCTCCATCCAAACCACTGCCTTGGCGGTTCAATTTCACATCCTATTCCGACTGGATTACTGCATCAGCTTCCTTTCTGATCTCTCATCCTCCTGTCTCTCCCTTCTTTAGTCTATACTTCACTCTGCTGCCCGGATTATATGTACTGAAACGCTCTGAGCATGTCACTCCCCTCCTCAACAATCTCTAGTGGTTGGGTATCAACCTTCGAATCAAGCAAAAACTCCTCACTCTCTGATTCAAGGCACTCCATCACCTCGCCCCCTCTTACCTCACTTCCCCTCTTTCCTTCTGCAGCCCAGCCCGCACACTCTGCTCCTTTGCCGCTAACTTCCTCACGGTGCCTCTTTCTCGCTGTCCCGCCATCGACACCTGGCCCACGTCCTACCTCTGGCCTGAATACCTTCCCTCCACACATGTGCCAAACTAGCTCCATTCCTCCCTTCAGAGCTCTATTGAGAGCTCAACTCCTTCAGGAGGCCTTCCCTGACTAAGCCCCCCCAAACCTTTTTCCCTCTCCTTCCCCTCCTCCCCTCCCTGTCGTCCCCCACTCTGCCCTACTACCTTCCCCTCCCCCAAGCACTTGTATATAATCGTACACGTTTATTACTCTATTTTATTTGTACTTATTTACTGCTCTATTTATTTTATTAACGATGTGTATGTAGCTATGTCTATTTATTCTGAACGTATTGACAGCTGTCTACTTTTGTTTTGTTGTCTGTCACCCCTTCCAGACCGTGAGCCCGTTGTTGGGTACGGACCTTCTCTGTATGTTGCCGATTTTTACTTCCCAAGCGCTTAGTAAGCGCTCAATGAATACTATTGAATGAATGAATGAATGAACGAATGAATGAAAGTAGTGACCACAGTGAGGCTGACTGGAGTTACTCCTTTTGAGACACACATCAGTGTGACAGGTCATATGTTCCCCATGGGGTGGTATAGTGGGGCAGGGCCGCTACCCTGCCGTTGGGGCCAGGCCCGAGAGATGTCGGTCCCACGGGAAGCCAGCCCCAAACAAGACATAATAGACCCCTCAGCCCAACGCGTGGCCCGTCCTTCCGGTGGAATCCTCCATAATCGGCAGGGAGTTTTTCCAGAAAGGCCCGCCCTAGCCGAGAGCCAGTCATGTTCCCAGTGGAAGGGAAGGGGAGCCGGGACCCTTTACATCTCCGGGAGAACTTTCTGTGGCCGACGTCCGGGAGCTGAAGGGACAGGAGTGGTTGTAGGACAGCAGAGATAGGCGGCCATCTCTGTCCGGTGAGTCTGGGTCGGGTAGAACACGGATGGGAATTAGTTCACTGGGGTGGGGGGAGGCGGTGACAGAGAACGAGAGAACGATTCCCTGTCTCCTCACATCTCCACGCATAACACATTTCTCTCCCCCCGAGGTCTCCGTCTCTCTCCATCCGCCCAATCTCCTGGGTGGATGGCTGGGATGGAGGAGGTCGGATCAGTGAAAAATGTTCCGAGAAGAGCAATCTCTGTAACCCCTGACAGGGATGGTTATTTCTGCTACACAATGGTGTTTATTGAGCCACTACGATGTGCAGAGCACTGTACAAAAAGCTCTGAAAGAAAAGATTGGGTAAATCTCAGTCCCAAATAGTGGCTCACAGTCTAAAGGCAGCAGATAATGGCAGAGTCAGGATTAGAACCCAAATCCTCTAACCCCGAGGCCAGTGCTTTCATCCATCAGGACACACTGCTTCATGCTTCTGGGACCTGGAATAGGAGTATGAGAGATGATATTTCCCCTCTTACCCTATTATTCTACAATTACTACTCTACTGTTTCCCCTATCTCTAATCTATATTAATGCCTGTTTCCCCTTGAAGACTGTAAACCCCACGTGGGAAGGGCACATATCTAACAACCTTCGAATTTACCAACTATCAGCTGTTGTACTTTCCCAAACATTTAGTTCAGTGCTCTGCACACAATAAGCAGATGTATCATGGTACACTGGACATAGCCTGGGTCTAGGAGTTAAAAGGAACTGGGTTCTAATCCCACTTCTGCCACTTACCTGCTGTGTGAACTCAGGGAAGTCACTTCACTTCTCTGGGCCTCGGTTCCCTCATCTATAAAACGGAGATTAAGACTGTGAGCCCCACGTGGGACAAGAACTGTGTCCAAAATGATTAGCTTGCATCCACCCCAGCGCTTGGTACAGTGACCGTCACATAGTAGGTGCTTGACAAATACAAAATAGCCAGAAATAAGCCCTCAATAAATTCAATCGATAGGATTGGAAGGCTGAGAATATGGTGCAGGAAGGACAGAGAGGCAGAGAGGGACAGAGAGGGAGAGAGGCTAGTGAAGGAGGAGAGATGGAGGTGTCTATCCTTAACAGGGAGAATAAGCCACTTGTCTGCTGTGTGACCTCGGGCAAGTCACTTAACTTCTCTATGCCTCAGTTAACTCATCTATAAAATGGAGGTTGGGACTGTGAGCCCCACGTGAGAAAGGAGCTGTGTCCAACCTGATTTGCTTGTACCCACCCCAGGGCTTAGTACCGTGCCTGGCACATAATGAGCATTTAACAAATACTATTATTATTATTATTATTATTATTATTATTATTATTATTATTATTATTATCATTATTATTATTATTATTGGCATGGGGTAGCAAATGGCAGAGGGATGATTGTCTAGGACAGTGATGGAAAGGGCAAAGTGTGGTTAGTTGCGCTTTAAAGGGAATGTTAGAGGTGCTGGACGAAGAATGGACAAACCTAATTTATCCCTCTAAAATGGCCGCCTTCACCCGCCAGCACAGCCTGGGGAAAACGTAATGGGGTAGAGAGTACAGAACCTGGATTCTAGCTCTGGAATAGGCAGTAGCCTGCTAAAGAACTCACTTCATTTCCGGGCCTCAAGGATCTCAACTGTAAAATAGGAATGAAGAATTGTGTCTTTCCCTACCTAGACTGTCACAGTCTTCACAGTTTGACTGGAGTTCCTCCCTGTGAGAGACGTCCGGCTGGTGGACCACATGGTCCCCATGGGGCGGTCACCTAGGGCAGGGCCGCTTCCCTCCTTGTGGGGCCAGGTCCTGAGCGATGCCAAACCCCCGGGAGCCAGCCCTCAACAGGACAAATGAGGCCCCTCAGCCCCACGTGTGGTCTGTCCCCCTGGAGGAATCCCACACGGAGAGGCAGAGAGCTTGTCCGGAAAGGCCCGGCCTCGCTGAGAGCCCATTACGCTCCGAGAGGGAGGGAAGAGGAGCCGGGACCCTCCACGTCACCCGGAGACCTTCCTGTGGCCAATGTCCGGGAGCTGAGGGATCGGGGTTAGTTGTAGGAGAGCAGAGACCAGCTCCCGCTCTCTTCAGTCTGACCAGTGAGTCTGGTCCGGGGAGTACACGGATGGGAAAGAGTTCACAGGGGGGCCGGCGGTGACAGAGAACGAGAAAAATCTCTCCTGTCGCTTAACGTCTCCACACATAAAACAGATCTCTCTCCCTGGTGTCTCAATTGCTCTCCATCCTCCAGATAGCCTGGGTGGGTGGCAGAAATGGTTAGGGATTTATTAAGCACTTATTATGTGCCATGTACTACTACTAATGATAAAAATGGCATTTACTAAGCGCTTACTACGTGCAAAGCACTGTTCTAAGCTCTGGGGAGGTTACAAGGTGATCAGGTTGTCCCTCGGGGGGCTCACAGTCTTAATCCCCATTTTACAGATGAGACAACTGAGGCACAGAGAAGTTAAGTGTCTTGCCCAAATTCACACAGCTGATAATTGGTGGAGCCGGGGTTTGAACCCACGAACTGTAACTCCAAAGCCCATGCTCTTTCCACTGAACCACGCTGCTTCTCCATGTACTAGTACTATGTATTCAGCACTGGGGTAGATGCAAACCTAGCAGATTGGACACAGTCCCTGTCCTACGTGGGGCTCACAGCCTTCATCCCAATTTTTCAGATGAGGAAACACAGGCACAGAGAAGTGAAGTGACTTGACCAAGGTCGCACAGCAAACAAATGATGGAGCCGGAATTAGAAGTCAGGTCCTTCTGACTCCGAAGTCGGGGGTCTATCCACTAGGCTATGCTTCTTCTCATTGTCTGTGGACAGGCACAGCGTCCTCTGGACCTCCTCTGATTTCAAGGAGCTTACAATCTAGTGAAGGGGGCTAGACCTTAAATGAATTACAGCGAAGGGATGGCAGAGTTTAAAGACAACGTACGCAAGTGCTACAGGTCTGGGAAGTGATGAGAATCAAACTCCTGAAGGGTTATAGACCCAAGTGCATAGGTGACATGGAAGAGTGGGCCAATCATTTAGGGAAATGAGGTGGTAGTCTGGGAAGGCTTCCTGGAATTAGTGTGATTTCGGTAGGGATTTGAAGATGGGGAGAGTGGTGGCGGCCTGCAGGATATGAAGTGTAAGGGAGGTCCAGGCCAGAGGGAGGAAGTGGGCTAGGGGTTCAGAACCGAGACAGACGGAGCAGTGAGTAGGTTGGTGTTTGAGGAGTGAAGTTTGTGGAAAATCGGGGAGCTGAGGTAGGAAGGGGAAAGCTGATTGGGTGCCTTAAAGCTGAAAGTGAGGAGTTTCCGTTTGATGTAGAGGATGATGGGCAATTATTGAAGGCTTTTGAGGGGTGGGGAGACATGGACTGAACACTTTCAGTAAAATAATCTGGGCAACAGAATGAAGTATGGACAAGAGAAGGGGAGACTGGAGGCAGGGAGGTCAGTGAGGAGGCTGTTGCAGTAATCAAGGTAGAATAGGATGTGTCTGGATTAGCATGGTAGCAGTCTGGATGGAAAGGAATGGGGGGATTGTACGGATTTCGTGAAGGCAGAACGGACGGGATTTGGTGACAGACTGACGAGAAGTAGGTGGAGGAGAATGCCAAGGTTACCAGCTTGCGAGACAGGGAGGTTGCTGGTGCTGTTTACAGTGATTGAAAAGGCTGATGGTGAATGGGGATTGGGTTGGAAGAAGAGAAGCTCTGTTTTAGACATATTAAGTTTGAGGTGTTAATGGAATAACCAAGTATAAATGTCCTGAAGATGACATTGATTGAAAAGTCTGAGGGAAGACCGGGTTTGGGAGGTAAGATGAGAGGCTCTGTTTAAGACATGTTGAATTTGAGGTGGGAGTGGGACATCCAAATAAAGATTCCCTGAAGGAATACAAACTGAAGAGAAGGAGAGAGATCAGGGGTGGAGATGTAGATTTGGGAATCTATACCTGTGCTGTGGAGATTGGAGGGAGGATGAATGAAGAAGCAGGTAAGAGTGGCTTAGAAGGGACTGAAAGATTTGGGAATCATCTTTGTAGAGACGGGAGCTGAAGCCACGAAGGCAAGCAGAAGAAAGAGGCTAAAACTGAAGCGTGAGAAATATGGGGGAAATATCCCAGACAGAAGGAAATGTAGAGATGGAATTGGGGTGGCTATTTATATGGGGCAGCCTGGTTTAAAATTTGTCTGCCCCGTGTCAGGTACGGACGTGACAGAAAGCGATCTTCTGTCCCCAGTGTCTAATTCCAGCTTCAGCCTCGCTCCGCCTCCGATCCACTATTGATTTCTGCAGTTTAGACACGATGCCTGTATTCCAGGACGGTGACCTACTGACTTGGGAGCGAATGACAGGAGATGATCAGCTAGGGGTGACTGTGGCAAAGTCGCGTAGGAAGACTACATGCTACCCTAAGGGCCCACCACCATGTATGTACCCCCTCTCCGATCCACTCTCCTGTCCCAGTAGCCACAACTCGCACCCTTATACCCTTTCAAGCCCACCTACTCATTGGGTCTTGCTCTCCTGTCTCTCACCTCCAATCCCTGTCTAAAATCACATCTCCCCCTGGAAGACCTCCCTGGTTAATTTTTACTTTCCTCTGGTTTTAATCCCCAAACTACTACCCCACACTTTATGCCAATCACACACCTATTTATTCGGAACATCCTGTAGCACACACTTTATTTCTTTAAACCCCACGCTTACGTAGTCACTTTCCTTCTTCCTCCTGTAATAATAATAATAATTGTTGTATTTATTGAGTGCTTACTATGTACCAGAACTGTACAAAGTGCTAGGGTGCATACAAGCAAATGAGGTTGGACACAGCCCCTGTCCTACATGGGGCTCACTTTCTCCATCCCGATTTTACCAATGAGGGACCTAAAGAATGGGGAAGTAAGGCGACATGCCCAAGGACACAAGCAGACAAGTGGCAGAGGCAGGATTAGAACCCATGACCTTCTGGCTCCCAAATCCGTGCTCTGTCCACTATGCAATGCTGCTTCTCCAATATATCTGTAATATGTTTTAGGATCTGCCTTCCCCACTCGACTGTCAGCTCCTTGAGAGTAAGAATCATGTCTAATAAATCTATTGTACTCTCCCAAGCGCTTATTATAGAGGTCTGTGCATAGTAATTAGTATTATTGATGGGCACTTGGTTCTGAATCCTTTGGTCATTTCATAGCTACTCCATCCTCAGTCCCACAGCAATTATGTCCATATCTGCAATTTATTTGTTGATATTAATGCTTGTTTCCCCTTCTAGAGTGTAAGCCCATTGTGGGCAGGAATTGAATCTATAAACTCTGTTGGATTGCACTCCCCAAAGTGCTTAGTACAGTGCTTCTCCACATTAAGCAATCAATAAATACCAATGATGGACAGACAAATTTCTCTAGAGTGTACATTCGCTGTAGGCAGGAGTGTGTCTACTAACTCTGCTGTTTTGTTCTTTCCCAAGCGCTCAATACATTGCTCTGCATATAGCAATCGCTCAGTCTAATGGGGGAGACAGACATTAATATGAACAAATAAATTATGGCTATGGACATAAATGTTGTGGGACTAAGATTCCACTTACTTTCTCCATCGGTAATCTTTGTAATCCCCAGGAATTGGTCAATGTCACCAAGGTGAAAGAAATCCTGCTGCACCTCGGAGGTCTGGGAGCTGCAGCTGGTCCAGGCTGCGCTGTTCCTTCTGATCTGCCTGGCGTCCCTGGCAGGGAATCTTCTCATCGTCACCGTCACCGCCACTCACCACGGCTGCCTTCGGTACCTTACGTCCACCCTCAGACTCCTCCTCAGCTCTGGACCTGCTGATGTCCGTGTTCTACACGGTAGTGTCCCCCGCCCTGAACCCCCTGATCTATAGCCTGAGGAACAGGGACGTGAAAGCCTCCCTGGGAAGGGTCCTAGGTGGGAGCCCATTCACACAGGATAGAAAGTTCCTAATAATGCCTTGATCCTTTGGTTTCTTTCTCCTTAGATTGACTCTATACAGACTTGGGCTGCCTTCAAAGATCGGAGATATTTGTCTTAAGAGACTTTTCCTGGCTGCCTATTGTGAATGATTTTGACTAGATTGGTAGAAGAGTTCTTATTCAGCTGTTCTTCATTGGTATTTAAATCTAGTTCCCATGCCAGGGGATGGATCCCTGCACTTGGATTCATCCCCTATATTCATTACCAGCAGAGGGTAGAGTACGGGCCTGGGAGTCAGAAAGACCCGGGTTCTAATCCTGGTTTTGCCACCTGTCTGCTCTGTGACCTTGTGCAAGTCACTCCACTTCTCTGGGACTCAGTTTCCTCATCTGTAAAATGGGGATGAATACTGTGGGCCCCATGTGGGACGTGGTTTGTTTCCAACCTGATTAGCTTGTATCTACCCCAGTAGTTAATACAGTGCCTGATAAATAGTAAGTTTTTAACAAATACCATTAAATAAAATTGAAGAGGTAGCTGCTGAAAGGTGTTTTGGACATAATTTAGATTCTCACATCTGCCCAGAAACCAGGAGCAGGAGTACAGGTTGAATTTTTCCAGCCACTTAATGCTCTCGGTTGTCACTCAATAAACACCATTATGATTTCTCCTCGTACTATTACTGTTTCTATTATTATTTATTAGATAATACACTTCAATAATTAAGTATTAATTTAATCAAACAATCAAATTGAAGTGCAACAGAAGGCCGATACATTCTTTTCACACAAGCATCTTATATTTTTCAATAATGCTACAGGTTTCTGTGGCACACAGGCCGTTCAGTGTCAAAACTGAATGAGATCTTGAGGTCTTTTTCTTTTTTTTTGCCAAGTCAACCTGAATATTGGATTCAACCATGACTAACCAAATGGGCTAGGATTCCTATTCTCCCTACCATGATATATCTCCAATCCCCAGAGTTGAAACAGAAAGTTATTATTAATCATGGAAAGTGAATGAGGACTCTGTTGAGGTTGTTCTAAGAAGGAGTCCCAGAGTGGGAACGACATGAGAATGGGCAGTTATTTACGTTGTGGGAGCCGGGACCACAAAGAGCCCACGATCCCGGCCTTCCAAGATTCCCGGATGGTCAGGTGTCTCAGCAGAGCCTCGGGCCCGTCCTCTCACGGGGAAGTACCCAGAAAATAACCCGGCCATCGTCTGAGAGGACGGTGCAGCTATCCGGAGAGCCGAGAGGAAGGAGGGAGGATCTTGACAGCTCTCACCCCTCACCTAGACCTTCCTGTCACCAGCACCAGCTTCCAGGACTTACGGGATGATCCAGGACAGACGAAATGGAGTGAGCATCTCTCTCAGAAGAGGTCGTTTCTTCCCACCCAGGACAGGTCCGGTGTCTCCAGAGAGGAGTAGGGGAAAGGTGAGGGGCAGGGAAGGGAAATTTCAATATAGGAACCGGAAATAACAGGGATTTTCCTGTTCTTTCTTAATAATAATATTTGTGGTATTTGTTAAGTGCTTACCATGTGCCAAGCCCCATACTCAGTGCTGGAGTAGATTTGATATAATTAGACTGCACACTGTTCCTGTCCCACATGGGGCTCATCGTCTTAAACCCCATTTTACAGATGAGGAAATAGAGGAACAGAAAAGTTGAGTGACTTGCCCGAGGTCGCCCAGCAGGTACGTGGAGGAGACGGGATTAAGACCCACCTCCCCAAGGTTCCCAGGACCATCCTTTTTCCACTAGGCTGTGCTGCGTCTCCAATTATGTAGAATTGTGTAACCACAATCCTTGCAGATGTTTGCAAATGGAATAGACTTCTAGGATTCAGGAATGGTTTCAGTGCAGCTGGTCCCAAGCTGCGCTGTTCCTCCTGGTCTACCTGGCTGCCCTGAAGGGGAATCTCCTCGTCGTCGTCGTCGTTACCAACCTCGACTGCCGCCTCCACACACCCATGTACTACTTCCTCAAGAACCTGTCCCTCATCGACCTCTGTTACATCTCCATCACTGTCACCAACTCTATCCACAACTCCCTGACCAACATTAGATCCATCTCCCTAGTGGGCTCTGCCATCCAGGTCTTTTCTGTGGCATGATTAGCCAGCTCAGAGCTGTCCATCCACATCGTGATGCCCTACGACCTCTATGCCTCCATCTTTCTCCACCTGAGCTAGGAGGTCGTCATGCCTCGAGGGGCCTGTGGGAAGATGGCCTATGTCTCCTGGCTCAGTGGGGGCCTGTTTGCTGCAAGGTGTTCAGCTGGGAAGTTCTTCCTGTCCTTCTGCAAGTCCAACACCATCCCCCAATTCTTCTGTGATGTCCCCCCTCAGCGGAAGATTACCTGCTCTGAGAAGCACATCGCCATCAACGTGACTGTGATTTTTAGGACAGCCTTAGCCGTCGTCTGCTACATTTCCATCTTCACCTTGTACGTGCACATCTTTCGGGCCGTGCTGATGATGCCGGCCGCTGAGGATCGGGCCAATGCCTTCTCCATCTGCCTGCCTCACCTTGGCGTCGTCACTGTTTTCCTCTATGCGGGTGTATTTGTCTACATCAAGCCACCCTCAGACTCCTCTTTGATCGTGGACCTGCGGGTATACGTGCTCCACACAGTGATGCCCCCCTCCCTGAACCCCCTCATCTACAGCCTGAGGAACCTGCACATGAAGACCGCCAAGGGCAGCATCCTAAATGGGCCAATCACCCAGCCTCCGCTCTGGGACAAAATGCCTCCTTCTTTGTGCAAATAATCTCACCCCACCCGTTAACCAAGGAATTGTCCTTGTACTTAGCCACATACTTAGCTGTCCTAAAGGGTTCCCAGAAAACGCTGGACGTTGATGAATTATCAAAGTCTGGGGGAGGCGGTTAAGACTGAAGTATGACTGACAATCTAGTTTTGGAGAGGCATCAAGGCATAAAGGAAGGGAAGTCCCTGTAGACTGTAACATCACTGTGGGCAGGGAATGCATTTAACAACTCTGTTATACTGAACTATCACAAGTGTTTAGTACAGTAAATTCAGTTTTGGGTCAGTTCTAATCCCTGCTCCGCCACTTGTCTTCTGTGTGACCTTAGGTGAGCCACTTAATTTCTCCGTGTCTCAGTTACCTCATTTTTAAAATGGGGATTAAGACTGTGAACCTCACGTGGGACAACCCGATTACCTGGCATCTACCCCAGTGCTTATAACAACGCTTGGCATGTAGCAGTGTTTAACAAATACCATATTTTTTAAATTTTATCATGGCCCAAAGGAATGGGAATCGCTCTATTCATTCATTCAGTCATATTTATTGACTGCTTACTGTGTGCAGAGCACTGTACTAAGCGCTTTGGAAGTACAAGTTGGCAAAATATACAGACGGTCCCTACCCAAGAACGGGCTCACAGTCTGGAAGGGAAAGACAGACAACAAAAGAAAACATGTCGACAGGTGTCAAGTCGTCAGACCAAATAGAATTAAAACTAAATGCACATCATTAACAAAATAAATAGAATAGTAAACACGTACAAGTAAGCTAGACATTAAGACATCTAGACATTAAGCTCACTGTGGGCAGGGAACATGTCTACCAACTCTGTTATATTGAACTTTTCCAAGTGCTTAGTACAATGCTGGGCCCAGGGCAAGTGCTCAGTAAATCTAAATGGTTGATTGAGAGTTGAATTGTTATGACAGCTCTGCTACTGGCTTGCTTTGTGACCTACAGGGAATGACTTAACATAGGTAAGATCGCTCTTCCTCTTACACTCTGAGCCCTTGTGGGCCAGGAATTGTGTCTGAACTGATTATTTTGTTTCTACTCCAGCATGTGGAACAATGTAGGCACACAACCTCTTAATAAATACAATAATGATATCATTGTTAGTAAAGATTATGAAAATATAATGATACGCTCCTTAGCATGACTGTGGGGGTGGGTATTAAAGTCGTAAAATGGGAAGAGATATGAGAGAAGGGAAGAAAGGACGACTGCAGCTCCATCTGTCTTGTCAAATCCATCTTCTCTCGTCAATCCACCTTTCTTTTCTTCCATCCATCCATCCAGAGTACGGGCCTGGAATCAGAGGTCGTGGGTTCTAATCCCGGTTCAGCTACTTGTCTGCCATATGACTCTGGGCAGGTCACCTCACCTCTCTGTGTCTCAGTTACCTCACCTGTAATTTGCAGATTGAGAGTATGAGTCTCATGTGGGACAGGCACTGTGTCTAAACTAATTACATTGTATCTAATCCAGCACTTAGAACAGTGCTTGGCACATAGTAAGCACTTAATAAAGACCATAATTATTGTCGGTGGTATTTTCTGACCACATCCTGGGTCACATTACTGTAGTAAGCTCTCAGGAGAGTTGAAAAGAGATAAAACTGCACTGTTCCTGCTGTCCAGGAGATAATGATCTAATGGGTAGAGAGACAAAGAATGAATTACGTAGAGGAGGAAGGACAGAAGGGAAAGATGAGAAAGTGGAGGAACGCTTGATTCAAGTGTACAGTTTATATAGTCAGTATGAACAGAGCTTCAACAGATTTGCAATCGGGGTCAGAAGAAGCAACCTTGCCTTGTGGGTAGAGCGCGGGCCTGGGATTCAAATGGACAAGGGTTCTGATTACGGTTCCACCACATGTGTGCCGTGTGATCTGGGTCAGGGTCGCTTAACGTCTTCGTGCCTCAGTTCCCGCATCCGTAAAATGGGGATTGAGATGTGAGCCCCACGGGGGACATGGGCTCTGTCCAATCTGATTAGCCTGTAGCTACTCCAGCACTTAGTATAGTGCCCGAAATATAGTAAGCACTTCAAAAATTCCATAAGAAAAAGTTACGGTTGGCTGATTGACTACAGATTGAGTGGCTCAGGCTGTGAACTAGACAAAGGTGAAACCATTCACAGTGGCTAAAGTCTGTTGTTGAAAACAGGAACCGTTGGGAAGCTGGGATGCAGAGGCCGCTATTCCCACAGGAGCCCCTTGTCTCCGACGAGTCTCAGGAACAAAGTGTCCAGAGGGTGCTTGGCTTATCCAGGCCACGAGGTCCCTCGGCAGGGCCCTGAGCCATCCTCCAGGGATACAACTCGGAGTAGCTCCTGCTTTATCTACAGGGACGGGTCCCAGTCGGGAGAGCTTCTCGGGGTCTGAGGGATAGCGGGGAGAGATCGAGGGTTCCTCTCTTTTCCTTCCTGGCTGACTGAACCCAGGAGTCTGAAGGCAGATAGGAGACCAGCCCAGCCCTGCTGATGTCAGCGACCCCCAGCCGCACGCTGCCCCGGTGTCGGTGACTGGGGGTGAATAAAATGGAGGGGCAGGGGAAGACGAGGATGAGGATGGAAGAGATGGAGCCAGTCTGGGGCCTGAGGTGGTCTGGTTTGCTGGCTCAGAGTTGTTATCATCACTACCGCTACGGCTCCATCTGCCTCCCCCTAGGCTACGAGGTCGTTATGGTTCGAGTGGCCTGTGGGAAGATGGCTGCCGCCTCCTGGGTCAGCGGGGGCCTGTTTGCGGCAATGTGTTCAGCTGGGACGTTCTCCCTATCCTTCGGCGGGTCCAAAACCACAGTCCCCCAGTTCTTCAGTGACGTCCCTCCTCTGCTGAAGATCACCTGCTCCTAGAAGCACAATGCCATCGACCCGACTGCGATTTTCCGAACGGCCTTAGGTGTCGTCTGCTTCATTCCCATAGTCGTATCGTATGCGCGCATCTTCGGGGCCGTGCTGAGGATACCTGCCGCTGAGGGCCGGGCCAAAGCCTTCGCCACCTGTCTGCCTCACCTCGCCGTCGTCACTGTTTTCTTCGATGCTGGTATATTTTTCTACATCAAGCCCCCCTCAGACTCCTCCTTGATCGTGGATCTGCTGGGGTCCGTGTTCTACACAGTGGTGCCCGTGTTCTACACAGTGGCGCCCCTCTCCCTCAACCCCCTCATCTACAGCCTGAAGAACCGGGACATGACTACCGCCATAGGCAGGATCCTAAAAGGTTCACTCACCCAGCTTCCGCTCTGGGAAAAAAGCCTCCTTAATTGTGCAAATAATACCAAACCACCACTTAACCAAGGAATTGCCCTTGTATCTAGCTAAATAGTTAGAATTAGCTGTCCTACAGGGTTCACAGAAAACGCTGGACGTTGATGGATTGTCAATGTCTGGGAGGGAGGCGGCCAAGACTTAAGTGAGACTGACAATCCAGGTTTGGGGACGTATCATGGCCTAAAGGAAGGGGCGTCCCTGTAGACTGCAAAATCACTGTGGGCAGGGAATGTGTTTAAAAGCTCGGTTAAACTGAACTCTTCCAAGTGATTAGTACAGTAAATTCTATTTTGGGGTGATAATAATCCCAGCTCTGCCACGTGTCTTCACTGTGACCTAAGATGAGCCACTTAACTGTTCTTTACCTCAGTTACCCCATCTTTAAAATGGGTATAAAGACTGTGAACCCAATCAGGCACAACCTGATTACCTTGTATCTACCCCAGTGCTTATAACAGTGCTTGACACAAAGCAAGTGCTTAACAAATACCGTAGTTTTTTTAAAAAAATGTTTTATCATGGCCTAAAGGAATGGAAATCACTCTAGATTGTGAGCCCATTGTGGGCAGGGAACGTGTCTACCAACTCTGTTATATTGACCTTTTCCAAGTACTTAGTACAGGGCTGGGCCCAGAGTAAGTGCTCAATAATTATGATTGATTGATTGAGACTTGAGTTCTAAGGCCAGCTCTGGTACTAGTTTCCTTTGTGACTTAGGGACAGTGACTTAACATTGGAAGGATCTCTCCTCCTCTTACACTCTGAGCCCCTGTGGACAGCAATTGTGTCTGAACTGATTGTTTTGTTTAGTTTTGTTCCAGCATGTGGAACAATTTAGGCACACAACCGCTTAATAAATACAATAATGATAACATTGTTAGTAACTATTATGAAAATAAAATGATTCACTCCTTAGCATGACTCTGGGGGAGGGAATTAAAGTTGGAAAATGGTTGGGGGATGGTATGGGAAAAGGGAAGAAATGATGACTGCAGCTCCATCTGTCTTGTCAAATCCATCCTCTCTCATCAATCCATATTTCCTTCCTTCCATCCGTCCATCCTTCCAAGCATTCATCTAGCCCTCCATCCATCCATCCATCCATCCATCCTGAGCAAGGTCTCGGGAGTCAGTGGTCGCGGGTTCTAATCCCGGTTATGCTATGTGTCTGCTATATGACCTTAGGCAAGTCATTTCACTTCTCTGTGCCTAGGTTACCTCATCTGTGAAATGGGGATTGAGACTGTGCACCCCATGTGGGACAGGGACTGTGCCAAACCCTATTACCTTGTATCTACTCCAACACTTAGCACATAGTAAGCGCTTAACAGTGCTTCGCACATAGCAAGAGCTTAACAAAGACCATAATTATTACTATTATTATTATCAATGATATTTATTGACCACATCCCGGGTACAAAGCACTGTAGTAAGCTCTCAGGAGAGTTGAAAAGAGGTATAATTGCACTGTTCCTGCTGTCCAGGAAATTGTGATCTAATGGGGGAGATAGACACAGAATAAATTACATAGAGGAGGAAGGACAGAAGGGAAAGATGGGAAAGTTGACAAATGCTTGGTTCAAGAGTACAGTTTATGTATTTAGTAAGAACAGAGCTTCAACGGATTTGCAATCAGCTCGAGTCAGAAGAAGCAGCGTTACTTAGTGGGTAGAGCGCGGGCCTGGGATTCAAATGGACATGGGTTCTGATCCCTGTTCCACCATATGTCTGCTGCGTGATCTTGGGCAGGGTCACTTAACTTCTCCGTGTCTCAGTTCCCTCATTTGTAAAATGGGGATTGAGATGGGAGCCCCAAGGGGGATATGGACGCTGTCCAGTATGATTAGGTTGTATGTACTCCAGCACTTAGTATAGTGCCTGATATATAGTAAGCGCTTCACAAAGACTATAAGGAAAAGTTACAGTTGGCGGATTGACTGACAGATTGAGTGTTTCAAGTTGTGAATTAGACAAAGATGAAAGCACTCACAGTGGCTAAAGACTGTCGGTGAAAACAGGAATCGTTGGGAAGCTAGGATGCAGATGCCGTTGTTTCCACGGGAGCCCCGAGGGCCTGCACCATCGCTGTTGCTACAAGTATCAGGCCCTTGTCTCTTCGGAGCCTCAGGAACAACATGACCAGAAAGTGCTTGGCTTGTCGAGACCACGAGATCACTGGGTAGGGCCCATAGCCATCCTCCAGGGATCCCCCACGGAGCAACTCCTGCTTTTTCTACAGGGATGGGGGCCTGTCTGGGAAGGTTCTCGGGGTCTGAGGGCGAGCGGAGAGGGACCGAGGGCTCCTCTTCTTTTCTTCCTGACTGACTGAACCCAGGAGTCTGAGGGCAAAGGGGGGACCATCTCAGCCCTGAAGAGGTCAGCGGCCCCAACACCACGCTGCTCCAGTGAGAGTGACTTGGAGCGAGTGGGCTGGAGGGGCGGGGGCACGAGGAAGAGAATGGAAGAGATGGAGCCAGTCTGGAGCCTGAATTGGGGTTCGGAACAGGGCCGCGGCCCCCATCCGGGCAGGGGTGATACAAGGGTGATATCACACCGCGCGGCCCTGCGGCCTTGCTGCTCCCAGAAGGATCCTCTCCTCAGAGCGCCGCCATAGACCCCCGGGACTACATTCCCGAGAGGCCCGCCCGCCCGCCCGCCATCACACCAAGCGGCCTTGCTGCTCCCGGAAGGATCCTCTCCTCAGAGCGCCGCCATAGACGCCCGGGACTCCGTTCCCGAGAGGCTCGCCATCACACCGCGCGGCCTTGCTGCTCCCGGAAGGCTCCTCTCCTCAGAGCGCCGCAATAGACGCCCGGGACTCCGTTCCCGAGAGGCCCGCCCGCCCTCCATCACACCGCGCGGCCTTGCTGCTCCCGGAAGGATCCTTTCCTCAGAGCGCCGCCATAGACGCCCGGGACTCCGTTCCAGAGAGGCCCGCCATCACACCGCGCGGCCTTGCTGCTCCCGAAAGGATCCTCTCCTCAGAGCGCAGCCATAGACGCCCGGGACTCCGTTACCGAGAGGCCAGCCCCCACAGACGCCCCCTGCTTCCACCCCCTCCACTTAAGCGACCTTCCTTAAAGTGCCCCTCATGCCCCCCTTCCCGGTCCGGTCCTGACAGACTCTCCACCCCCCCTCCCCCAGGTAAAAAGCCCTTGTTAGCACCATGTTACATTAACGACAACCTCATTCGCACCTACTCAGCCATCCCATGCTAGTTGACTGTTCGATCCTCTCCCCAGGTATCTCTGCTCCCTGACCCCCCTTAACAGTCCCACCCTACTCCAGCACTTAATAGTTTGTATCTGCTCTCTGTGACATCATTATCTGCCAATTTTATTATTGCCATAGCATAGTGATTGTTTAACTACACCCTGTGATGTCATCGCCTACTTATATCATTGCTACTGTTTTATTGCTTCTGCATCTCAATTGTTAACCTCCCGCTGTACTGTCACTCGCCTTGCTGACCTGACCATGAACTTTCAATTCCCTTGCTCCCAACTGCCATTCCCATTCCTCACCTTCCCCTTCTCCTCTCCCACCCAGCTTTTTCCCTCCCTCTCACCCACCAAGACTATTTCCCCTCACCCCCGACCAAGGATCCCTCTGTACCAGCGCCAGTCCTCCACTCCTCTCTCCCGGCCCCCTCCCTCCCCTTCTCCCGGCCCCCACTCCATCCCAGCTCTCTTTTCCCATCGCCACCCCCCTTCCCACTCTCCCCAACCAGGCCCCCTCCAACTCATCCCAATCCAAACCCTCCCCACCCCTCGCATCCTTCCACCTCCCTCCCCTCCCTCCCCTCCCTCGACAGCTGCTGCCAAGTGTGGCCTCTGGAAGCCCCGCTCCGTTTTAAGTAAGATCCTTTTCATCCTGGACCTATTCCTTTCCAGCTCTCTACTCCTCCTCGCCCTAACTGAAACATGGCTGTCTCCGGACGACACAGTCTCTTCTGCTGCTCTCTGCAGTGCAGGCCTCTTCTTCTCCCACTCCCCCAGACTCACTGGAAAAGGAGGAGGTGTCGGTTTCCTTCTCGCTCCCCAATGTCGCTTTCGCACTATCCCTCCTCCCCCTTCCCTTTCCTTCCCTTCCTTTGAAGCCCACATTATTCGCCTCTACCACCCGCTCCAGATTCTTGTAGCCGTCATCTACCGAACTCCCGGCCCCACTTCCAGCTTCTTTAACGACTTTGACCCCTTTCTCACATTCCTTTTCTCCTTCTCCATGCCCACTCTGATACTCGGAGTCTTCAGTATCCACATGGATATCCCTGACGACTCCTCTGCCACCCGCCTTCTATCTCTCCTCGACGCTGCCAACCTTTTCCTCCACCCCACCTCACCCACTCACCAACTTGGTCATACCCTCGACCTCATCATCTCCTATCGCTGCACTATGTCCATCCTCACCAACTCTGAAATCCCTCTCTCTAATTATAATCTTCTCACCTGCCTCCTCACTCACACTCCTTTCCCCTGTAATTCCGTATTACTCCCTCACAGAGATCTCCGCTGTCTTGACCCCATCCATCTTTCGGAGCGCCTCACAAACCACCTCGCCGCCCTCTCCTCTCTACCCAGTCTTGATGATCAGATTACTGCTCTCAACTCTACCCTATCTACTCAGCTAGACTCACTCGCTCCCCTTTCCCTTCGCCGCTCTCGTACCACTAACCCACAGCCCTGGATCACTGCCACTGTCCGCCTCCTTCGCTCTTACGCTCGAGCTGCCGAACGCTGCTGGCGAAAGTCTAAACACCATGCCAACCTCGTTCACTTCAAGTTTATCCTTTCCTGCCTTAACTCAGCCCTCTCTTCTGCCAGACAAAACTATTTCTCCTCCCTTATTGACACCCATGCCCATCACCCCCGCCAGCTCTTCTGTACATTCAACTCCCTTCTCAGGACCCCGGTTCCTCCCCCTCCTCCTTCCCTCACCCCCAACGATCTGGCCTCCTACTTCATTAACAAAATTAAATCCATCAGGTCCGACCTCCCCAAAGTCACTTCCCCACCTTCTCCAACCCCCCGGCTCTCAACACTCTCTGCTACTCTCCCATCCTTCCCAGCACTATCCTCAGAGGAGCTCTCATCCCTCCTCTCAAGTGCTACTCCGGCCACCTGTGCTTCTGACCCCATTCCCTCTCATCTCATGAAATCTCTAGCCCCATCCCTTCTCCCCTCCTTAACTTCCATCTTCAACCGCTCACTCCCCACTGGTTCCTTCCCCTCTGCCTTCAAACATGCCCATGTCTCTCCCATCCTAAAAAAACTCTCTCTTGACGCCACCTCCCCTTCGAGTTATCGCCCCATATCCCTCCTACCATTCCTTTCCAAACTCCTTGAACGAGTTGTATACATGCGCTGCCTAGAATTCCTCAACAACAACTCTCTCCTCGACCCCCTCCAGTCTGGCTTCCGTCCCCTACATTCCACAGAAATTGCCCTCTCAAAGGTCACCAATGACCTCCTGCTTGCCAAATCCAACGGCTCATACTCTGTCCTAATCCTCCTCGACCTCTCAGCTGTCTTCGACACTGTGGACCACCCCCTTCTCCTCAACACGCTATCTGACCTTGGCTTCACAGACTCCGTCCTCTCCTGGTTCTCCTCTTATCTTTCCGGTCGTTCATTCTCAGTCTCTTTTGCAGGCTCCTCCTCCCCCTCCCATCCTCTTACTGTGGTGGTTCCCCAAGGTTCAGTGCTTGGTCCCCTTCTGTTCTCGATCTACACGCACTCCCTTGGTGACGTCATTGGCTCCCACGGCTTCAACTATCATCTCTACGCGGATGACACCCAGATCTACATCTCTGCCCCTGCTCTCTCCCCCTCTCTCCAGGCTCGCATCTCCTCCTGCCTTCAGGACATCTCCATCTGGATGTCTGCTCGCCACCTAAAGCTCAACATGTCGAAGACTGAACTCCTTGACTTCCCTACCAAACCGTGCCCTCTCCCTGACTTTCCCATCTCTGTTGACGGAACTACCATCCTTCCCGTCTCACAAGCCCGCAACCTTGGTGTCATCCTCTACTCCGCTCTCTCATTCACCCCTCACATCCAAGCCGTCACCAAAACCTGCCGGTCTCAGCTCTGCAACATTGCCAAGATCCGCCCTTTCCTCTCCATCCAAACCGCTACCCTGCTCATTCAAGCTCTCATCCTATCCCGTCTGGACTAGTGCATCAGCCTTCTCTCTGATCTCCCATCCTCGTGTCTCTCCCCACTTCAATCCATACTGCATCCTGCTGCCCGGATTATCTTAGTCCAGAAACGCTCTGGGCATATTACTCCCCTCCTCAAAAATCTCCAGTGGCTACGAATCAATCTGCGCATCAGGCAGAAACTCCTCACCCTGGTCTCCAAGGCTCTCCATCACCTCGCCCCCTCCTACCTCACCTCCCTTCTCTCCTTCTACAGCCCAGCCAGCACCCTCCGCCACTTATCTCCTCACCGTTCCTCGTTCTCGCCTATCCTGCCATCAACACCCGGCCCACGTCCTCCCCCGGGCCTGGAATGCCCTCCCTCTGCCCATCCGCCAAGCTAGCTCTCTTCCTCCTTTTAAGGCCCTACTGAGAGATCACCTCCTCCAGGAGGCCTTCCCAGACTGAGCCCCTTCCTTCCTCTCCCCCACGGCCCCCTCTCCATCCTCCCCATCTTACCTCCTTCCCTTCCCCACAGCACCTGTATATATGTATATATGTTTGTACATATTTATTACTCTATTTATTTATTTATGTATTTATTTATTTTACTTGTTCATATCTATTCTATTTGTTTTATTTTGTTAGTATGTTTGGTTTTGTTCTCTGTCTCCCCCTTTTAGACTGTGAGCCCACTGTTGGGTAGGGACTGTCTCTAGATGTTGCCAAATTGTACTTCCCAGCGCTTAGTACAGTGCTCTGCACACAGTAAGCGCTCAATACATACGATTTATTGATTGACTGATTGATTAAAAATCTTAATCAGTGGTTCTAGCGAAGCACTGTGGACTTCTGCAGAGAACGTGGGCTCAAATTCCAGCTGCACCATTTGTCTTTTATGTGACCTAAACTTCTTTGTGCTTCAGTTTCTCCATCTGAAAAACAAGGGTCCAATACCTGATCTTTCTTCTGCATAAACTGTAAATCCCATGTGGAACAGAGATTGTGCCTAATCCAATTTGCTTGTATCTACTCCAAGCACTTAGAGCAGTGCTTGACTCACAGTAAACACTTAACAAAGCCACAATAATTATTACTAATTACAGTGTTCTGAACAGAGTAGTCACTCAGTTGTGCATGGTAGGCTTTCAGAATGGCACTCTGTATGAGATAGATGTCAGTGCCGTGCCCCAAACTCAGCTGATTCCTAGAACAGTGTTCTGGATGTAGGAGAGGTCGGTGCCCCATACATCGATCTTCAGTCAAAAAACATTCAGTACAGTATTCTGCATCTAGTAGACATGTAGTGCAATTCTCCTGTAATAGTATGTGTTAAGTACTTAGAATGTGCCAAGCACTGATGTAGACATAATCATATCAGACACAGTCCCTGCCCCATGGGTCTCACAGTCTAAGAGGGAGGGAGAACTGGTATTTTATCCCCATTTTGCAGATGAGGAACATGAGGCACAGGTTAAGGAATTTATCCAATGTGTAACAGCAGGAAAGCAGAAGTGCAGGGACTACAATAGTAAACATAATTATGGTAAAATCATGATACTTGTTAAGCGCTTACTAAGTTCCAAGCACTGTTCTAAGCACTGACGTAGATACAAGTTAATCAGGATGGACACAATCCCTGTCCCACATTGGGTTCACTCTCTTAATTCCCATTTTTTACAGATGAGGTAACTGAAGCACAGAAAAGTTAATTATTTTTCTGCCACAAAGCAGACAAGTGACATACCCAGGATTAGAACCCACGACCTTCTGACTCCCATGCCCCTGTTCTATCCACTACACCACCACGATTTCTGCCCTTGAGAGAATCCCAGCCTGACTCCCATCCTCTAACTGTGGGAGTCCCTCAAAGCTTAGTTCTGGTCCCCATCTCCTCAGCACAAATTCTGGTGTAGATTCTTTATCTATACCAACTCCCTTGGAAAACTCAGTCACTCCCATGGCTTCTATTACCATCTCTATGCTGCACCTCCAGCCCTGATCTCTCTCCTTCTTGTCAGTCTCACATTTCCTTCTGCCTTTAAGACACGTCTGCTTGGATGTCCCACTGACAACTCAAAACTTAACATATCCAAAACAGAGCAATTCATCTTCCCACCCAAAACCTGTCCTCCTCCTTACTTTCTCATATCGGTAGACAGCACCACCATCGTCCCTGTTGCACAAACCCTTAACCTCACTTTGCATATTAAATCTGTCACCAAATTCTGTCAGCTCAACCTTTACAACATTTCTAAAATCTGCTCTTTCATCTCCAACCAAATTGCTACCACATTGATCCAAGCACGTAACATATCCTGTCTTGATAATTTCATCAGCTTCTCTACCACCTGTCTACACTCCCCACTTCAGTCCATTCTTCACTCTTCTGCCTGGATCATTGCTCTAAAATATGTTTAGCCGTGTTTCCCCATGTCTCAGGACTCTCCAGTTGTTGTACATCCCCCTCTGCATCAAACAAAAACTCCTTACCATTGGCTTTAAGGTACTTAATCTCCTTGCTCCAACCTATTTTACCTCACTGATTTCGTACTACAACCCATTATGTTCACCTGGCTCTTCTAACACTGACCTATTTACTGTACCTCAATCTCACTATCGCACCACTGACCTGTTGCCCATGTCCTGCATCTGCCCTGGAACTCCCTTCTCCTTCATATCCAGTAGATGATCACTCTTCCCATCATCAAAGCCATATTAAAATCACATTTCCTCCATGAGGCCTTCCCTGATAAAATCTTCGTTTCCCCTACGCCCTCTCCCTTCTGTGCCACCCTTGCACTTGGATTTGTACCCTTTATTCTCCCCACCCTCAGCACCACAGCATTTATGTACATGTCCATAATTTGTTTTAGTGTCTCCTTCTAGAGACTGTAAACTCTTTGTGGGCAGGGAGCTTACAATATAACTCTGTTATATTGTACTCTCCCAAGTGCTTAGTACAATGCTTTGTACACAGTAGGTGCTTAACAAATACTGTTGATTTATAGACCCCTATACAGTGTTCTGACCACAGAAGACAATCAGAACAGTTCTCGGCAAACAGTAGGCACTCAGTAAATACCATTGCTTGGTTTACTGTCAGACAAAAGTGCCATCACAGTGGCTTCACAGCCACACTGTTGTAGAAACCCAGCCGGAGGTCTGGAGTAGTAGCAAGAATGCCCAGATCCATTCCAGATCCCGAAATTCCAAGAAGGAACCTGGACCTTTCTACTCGACTTGCCACCTGCTGTTCCCGGCTGAACGGGGTCAGGTCACCCTTAGAGCCAAGGATGTCTGGGTTCTAATCCCAGTTCTGCCACTTGCCTGATGTGTGATCCTGGGCAAGCTGCTTAACTTCACTGTCTCAGTTTCTTCTTCAGTTAAATACTGCTTTCCTCTTTCTTTAGACAGTGAGCTTCATGTGGTACAGGGACTAGGTCCAATCTGATTGTATTGTACCTTCCATAGTGTTTGACACAGATGAAATGCATAATCAATATTATTATCAATGACTGGCCCAGAAGGTGAACTTGTGAACTAGAAGAAACTAGGCACGTTGTGACTGAGTTTTTAAAGTGAATCTCAATCAATGATATTTATTGAGTGTTTACTGAATGCCAAGCACTGTACTAAGGACTTGGAAAAGAACAACACAGAGTAGGTAGACATGTCTCTGACAATGAACAAAGCACACTTTTTATTTACTTTAGGTACTGCCTAAGGAGATTATACCAATTTCACATTCATTTCAGTGCATTAATAATAACAAGATAATCAGGCTGGACACAGTCCTTGACCCACCGGGGACTCTTAGTCTAAGGGGAGGGAGAAGAAGTATCTCATCCCTTTTTTTACAAATGTGGAAACTGAGGTTCAGAGAAGTGAAGTGACTTGCCCCCGGGTCCACAGCAAGCAAGTGGTGGAGCTGGTACTAGAACTCAGGTTCTCTGACTTCTAGGCCTGTGCTCTTTTCCCTAAAGCCACACTGCTTGTTACTGCCATCGGAGCTTTCTAATGTTCAGAAATGTGTCCTTGCTTCATAGAGCCCATGGCTTGCAAGAGCAGGTCTACAATGTTTCCTTCAATCCTCCTTTTTTAATGGAATTTGTTAGGTGCTTACTATATGTCAAACACTGCTATAAGCACTGGGTAGATACAATTAAATTAGGTTGGGAACAGTCCCTGTCCCATAGGGCTCAGGAGGAGGGGGAACAGGAGAAATGAAGCACAGAGAAGTTAAGGGACTTGCCCAGGGTTGAACAGAAAGCAAGTGGCAGAGCCAAAATTAGAACCCAGGATGTCTGACTCCCAAGCCTGTGCTCTTTCCACTACACTCACTACATTCTTTCAAGGTATAGTAGATTTAAATCCCCTTGAGGGTAGGGATTGGATCTACTTTATTGTACTCTGCCAAGAGCCTGGTACTTTGCTCTGAATAAGTAAGCACTCAATAAATTTCATGGACAGATTGAAATAGCAGTGCTCCAATTGCTTCAGCCTGCAAATAGGCCAATGGAATTTGTCCCCTGACAAGAGGCATGGAGGGTGTGTCTGGCGAAAATCCCTGGAGAGCTATAGGGAAAGAAGGAGAATGAGTGTTTGGGGTAGGATGGAAACTAAAAATACTAATGAAAATAGTAATTGTGTTTTTTGCTTAGTGCTTACTCTGTGTCATGTCCTGGTCTTAGTACTACAGTTGAGAGGGCCATATGGTAAATTTAATTAGTCCTGGGTGTCCTGCCTGGGGAAGGAGGCAGTTATGCCAGTTCTGTCAGGCTCACGCCCCACTGGCAAGATTGTCCTGGCCCCAGCCTCGTTGGCCCTTGCCTGCCACCTCCCTTGCTACCTGCCTGGCCTGTACCACAGTTTTTTGTTTGTTTTCTTTTTTAAAAAAGGTATTTCATTCATTCATTCATTCATTCATTCAATCAAATTTATTGAGGGCTTAGTGTGCAGAGCACTGTGCTAAGCACTTGGGAGAGAACAATACAACAATAAACAGACACATTCCCTAACCACAATGAGCTTACTGTCCAGGGAAGTGGGAGACAGGCATTGTTATAACTAAATAACTTGCAGAAGTGTATTTCAGTGCTGGGGGCTGTGAGGGGGGAAGAACAAAGAAAACAAGTCAGGGCAATGCATCAGCATGCTATCTGATGTCCCAACCGCCTGTTTCCCCCACTTCAGTATATACTTCATTCTGCTGACCGGATTATCTTTCTACAGAAACGTTCTGGGCAAGTCACTCCCTTCCTCAAAAATCTTCAGTGGTTGTCTATCAACCTCCATATCAAACAAAAACTCCTCACTAGTGGCTTCAAAGCTCTCCACTACCTTGCCCCCTCCTACCTCACCTCCCTTCTCTCCTTCTACATCCCAGCCTGAATACCCCGCTCCTCTCATGCTAACCTTCTCACTGTACCTCGTTCTTACCTGTCCCACCATCGACCTCTGGCCCACATCTTACCTCTGGCCTGGAATGCCCTCCATCCTCAAATCTGCCAATCACACTCCCCCGTCACTTTCAAAGCCTTACTGAAGGCTCATCCCCTCCAGGAGGCCTTCTCAGTCTAAGATCCCCTTTTTCCTCAGCTCACCCTCCCCACCCCACAGTACCTATGTATATATGTGCATGTCTATACCTCTATTCATCTATATTAATGCCTGCTTACTTGTTTTGATGTGTATACAACTATAATTCTATTTATTTGCATTTATGCTAATGATGCCTGTTTGCTTGTTTTGATGCCTGTCTTCCCCCTTCTAGACTGTGAGCCCTTTGTGGACATGGATTTTATCTCTTTGTTACTCAATTGTAATTTTCAAGGGCTTATTACAATGGTCTGCACACAGTAAGCGCTCAATAAATATGATTGGATGAATGAATGAATGCAGAAGAGCGTGGAAGAGGAGAAGGGGGCTTAATCAGGGAAGGCCTCCTGGAGAAGATATGCCTTAAATAAGGCTTTGAAGGCAGGGAGAGTCATTGTCTGTCGGATTTGTTAAGGGAGGGTATTCCAGGTCGGAGGCAGGACATGGGTGAGGGATCGGTGGTGAGATTGATGAGATCGAGGCAAAGTGAGAAGGTTAGCATTAGATGAGCGAAGTGTGCAGCCTGGGTTGTAGTAGGAAAGTAGTGAGGTGAGGTAGGAGAGGGCAAGGAGATTGAGTGCTTTAAAGCCAAAGGTGAGTTATTGTTTGATGTGGAGGTGGATGGGCAACTACTGGAGTTTTTTGAGGAATTGCAAAACATGTCCTGAACGTTTTTGTAGAAAAATAACCCAGCTTGCCGAGTGAGGTATGGACTTAAGTGAGGAGAGACAGGAGGCTGGTATGCCAGCAAGGAGGCTGATGCAATAATCCAGGTGGGCTAGGATAAGTGATTGTATTAGTGTGGCAGCTGTTTGGATGAAAAGGAAAGGGCAGATTTTAGCGATGTTGTGATGGTGGAACTGACAGGATTTAGTGATGGATTGAATATATGAGTTGAATGTGAGAGGGAAGTCAAGGACAATGCCAAGGTTATGGGTTTGTGAGGCATAAAGGATGGAGGCGCCATCTATAGTTTTGGGAAAGTCAAGGGGAGGACAGGGTTTGGATGGGAAGATAAGGAGTTCTGTTTTGGGCATGTTAAGCTTTAAGTGATGGGAAGACACCCACGTGGAGATGTCTTGAAGGTAGGAAGACATGTGAGACTGCAGAGAAGGATAGAGATCAAGGCTGGAGATGTACTTTGTTAAGCGCTTACTATATGCCAGGCATTCTAATAAGCACTGGGATAGATACAAGCTTATCAGGTTGGACACGGACCATGACCCATGTGGGGCTCACAATCTTTATTCCCATTTCACAGATGAGGTAACTGAGGCCCAGAGAACCTAAGTGACTTGCTCAAGGACAACCAGAAGACAAGTGGCAGAGCCCAGGTCCTCTGACTCCTAGGCCCATACTCTTTCCACTGGATCACCCTGCTTTTCACCCTGGGCTGCAGCTACTCAAGCTACGCTTGGCTTAGGGGCAGTGGTTGGCCTTTGACAGAAATTGAGAATACCAAACTCCCCTTTGCTTCCTCACTGACCTCCCTGCCTCCGGCCTCTCCTCTCTCTCGAGTCAACACTTCACTCTGCTGTCTGGATTGTTTTTCTAAATGATCATAATGTATGTCTTTCCATACCTCTGAAACCTCTAATAGTTGACGATCCATTTCTGCGTCAATCAGAAACTGCTCTCCATTGGCTTTCTCCTTCCTACCTAACATCACTTTTTCCCCACCACAGCTCAGCCAGAATACTTCCCTCCTCTAACATCAAGTTCCTCACAGTGCCTCTTGCTTACACCCTCCCTCCTGCCTGGAATTACCACACCCATCCCCCCTCCTTCATATTCAACAGACGACCACTCTCCCCATCTTCAAAGCCTTCCTAAAATAATAACTCCTTCAGGAAGCCTTCCCTGACTAATCCCTTATCTCCTCACCCTACTTCCCTTGTTATTGTGTCACTTATGCACTTGACTCCATACTCCCTAAGCACTAAGGTTGTCATCCCACCCCCATCCCCACCCCACATATGTACACATCTCAATAGTAAATTGCTTCCTCTACCTGTAATTAATTTTAGTGACTGAACCCCTGCTCTATTGTAAGCTCTTTGAATGAGGGAACATGTCTACTAACTCTGTCGTACTCTCCCAAGCACTTTTTTTAATGGTACTTGTTAAGCACTTACTTTGCGCAAAGTACTGTTCTAAGCACTTAGTACAGGGGCATTTAGTACAATATTCTGAACAGAGTAAATGCTCAATAAATGTTGTTATTAAAAACATATTTCTTCCAAGAGGCCTTCTTCAACTAAGCCCCAGCCAGTTCCCTGTAAACACAGGTGTCACTTCAATCAATCAATCAATCAATCAATCAATCAATCGTATTTCTTGAGTGCTTAGTGTGTGCAGAGCACTGTACTAAGTGCTTAGGAAGTACAAGTTGGCAACATATAGAGACGGTCCGTACCCAACAGGGGGCTCACAGTCTAGAAGGGGAAGACAGAGAACAAAACAAAACATATTAACAAAAAAAAAATAGAATAAATATGTATAAGTAAAATAAATAGAGTAATAAAAAATAGAGTAATAATAATTAGAGTAATAAATAAATAGAGTAATAATAAATAAATAGAGTAATAATAAATAAATAGAGTAATAGCTTCCTAGCTGAAGGATGGGACTTGGAGGCAGAAGGGGAGGAGGAGGGTTAGACGTCTAGAATACCAGATATAAAGGGATTAGACGCCATGTTAGAACCATCTAGGAGAAACGACCATCTGAGAAATGGACTGCCCAGGATAAAACCACATCAAAGGCCATTCTGTAGGAGGCAGGTCCCTTTAGGAGACTGAAGTCTCAAGAGACCGAAGCACCATAAATTGAGGAGCTCCCTAAGTTCTCTCTTCAGGGCCAAGGATGAGACTTAGCTGTAAGGTGGCCATTAAGCCACTTTAATACTGGCATTTTTATGCTACATTTTTCAATTAGCCTTTTTCTGATTTGTGGGAGGGCAGCGGGTCAGGATGAATGTCATATTCCTGAATACCATCAGTGGTCATACATACCCACCTGTCAAGAGCCACAACCTTGAAGGAGGGAAGGGGCACACTAAATAACCAGAGGCAACCTTCTCTCCCAAAGCCCTACTCCATCTAATCTTCCCATCACAGCAGACAACCACACCATCCTCTCTGTCTCTCAAGCCTGCATCCTTGTCCTTATCCTTGACTCATCTCTCTCTTTTCAACCTGAATAATCAATCAATCTCAGAATCCTGTAATTTCTTCGCAACATCTCCTGAATCCACCTCTCCCCCTCTATCCAAACCGTCACCATGCTGGTCCAAGCATTTATCTAATCTTTCCTCATCGACTGCTTGAACGAGAAAGCTAGTGGAGAGCCTCCTTGTCTCCAGCTTCCCCGCTCTCCAGTCCACTTTTCACTCTGCTGCCCAAATCATTTTTCTAAAAAACCCTTCAGTCCATATCTCCCCATGTCTCAAAATCCTCCAATGTTTGCCCATCCTTCTCTACATCAAACCAAAACTCCTCACTATTGGCTTTAAGTGACTCAGTCAGCTTTCTCCCTCCTACCTATCCTTGCTTCCCAACTACTAAAACTCAGCTCTTTTGAGTTTTACTCAGAAGAGTCTACTCCCAGGCCCAGTCTACTCACTGGGACCGGATCTTGTCTCTTTCTTGCAACTGACTTTTTGGTTCCACCTTCCCTTCTGCCTGGAACTCTTTTCCTTTCACATCTGACAGACAACTGTTCTCCCCGTCTTCAAGACCCTTCTTAAACTGCATCTCCAGGAGACCTTCCCTGATTAATCTCTCATTTAAGCTCAACATCGTAACCTATATCACTCCCAACTGCCACTTCAGAATTTCCATGTCACCTTAAGTACTAAAGGCACTCACACTCCTAGAAGCACTTAACTACATGCCCTTACTATCTTTCTGATTCCCCCTACCTACAATTAATTTCATGTAGATTATTAACTCCATGAGGGTAGGAGTCCTCTCTACTAACTCCAGTGTAACCCCCCAAATATTTAATAAATACGATTGATTGATTGACCGATTGAAATTGAGAGTTGGAAGGAATGCACCTGTGCTCAAGGAGACTATTCGTACTGGGGCAGGCTCTTCTGGTAGTGTAGGGTGTTTACGATGCCCTTCTGCAGGTAATTTCTGAGTCTGAAGTTGGAGGACACAAAGCCCCTGAGAGAATCCAGGCTGCCTGGAGGCCCTCGGAGGCGAGCTGTGCTCACCGCCACTCTGGCCACTCTAATCTCTCTCTCTGTGTCAGGGAAAAGAGCAGGTACCTGGCCATGGATGCTGACAAAAGGGCTGCTCTGGGTGGCACCAGAGCCTCTGGCACTTGGGGATTCCCAGCCCAACAGGAAGAGAACAGCTCTGCCTTCCACAGAAATAACTGCCAGGAAATGTGTGGTGAGGCTGCCCGTAAGGTCCTCCAGAAACCCCCCCAGCACAGTTCAGCCTGGGCCCAACTGTAGCCTAGTCTTCACTCTTAGTCTCAACTTCTTGTCCCAGGCTTCAGCGTCAGGACCCAGTCCCAGCACCAGACACCAGGCCCAACACCAGGCCTGAGGTCTAGGCCCTAAGGAATCTAAGCAGGGCTCATCTGCTTTATGTAGGGGTTAATTAGGGGACAGAGCTTTTAAGGGGGTGGGGTTTGGAGCAAAGCTTTGAGGGTGCTGGGTTCAAAGAAGTGGAGGGGAAAGAAGGAGAGAAGGGAGGGATAAAGGAGCAAGGAACACAAAGGAGAGGATAAAAGGGCAAAGGAGGAAGAAATACAAAGCACAGAAGGAGCAATTCCTTATTCTCTACCACCTCCCCTTTGATCTTCTCAGGGTCCCAGACCCGGATGATAGGGGCTTCCTTGCCACCCCGAAGAGCTGCCCGACGTTTGCCTCACCCCCGTCTGATTTCCCACCCCAGAATCCCACAGGCGTTGTTGCCATGAGAGCGTCAATGGAGCCACGGGCCCGAAATTCTCACCCCAGATTTCACCCAGCCACCGCTCCTGTTGCTAGGACAGTTTGTGCCTAGCACAGTTCCCACATGAGCTGTGTTTTCCCCAGCTCCTTCTCTGTCCTGAGGACAACTCGAGACATGGGAACTACAACTCCCAGTCAAGCTGAGGACACCCCAGGCCATGATCAGTCTTTGTAGCACTTTCCAGGACCTCAGCCCCTGAAGATATAGGTAGATCAGGCTATTTATGCTTCCCTTCTTGCCCTCCAAAATATGGGGGCAAGGCTAATGGAGTCATACAACGCAGCATCTAAAACATAGACGCCTAAGGTCCCGAGTCCAAGTCTGCAGCCCTCTCTGCTTGATGTGTAGGGGAGAAGGGGGTGAGTCACCTCAATTCTAGGGGCCTGGAGAATGGGGTCCTCCCACAACTTCAATAGAAACCCTTTTGCTTACTGCCACTACTGAGGATAGCCTCCAGACATTCAGAAGCGCTAAGACACACAACATAGGAAGACAAAGGTTGGGGAGAGGCCACAAGAATGGCTTCTGATGGGGAGCAGCTGTAGCAGGCACCACAAGGGGAGGCTCATAGGGAAGGTGGGGGCAGTGTGGTCACAGTAAAAGATTTTAAAGCACCCAACCCTAGTCAGTCAGTCATTCAGTCAGTCAAGCATATTTATTGAGCACTTACTGTGTGCAGAGCACTGAACTAAGCATTTGGGATAGTACAATACAACAATAAATGGACACATTTCGTGGGCACAATGAGCTTACAATCTAGAGGAGGAGCTTACATTCTAGAAGGAGAGCTTACAGTCTAGCCCCCTAATCAGAGGCAGCGCTTATGTGAACAGAGTTTGGGAGGGGAAGGTGAGCACCCTCATACCAGGGCAGTAGGTGGTTCCCTGGAGAAATGCTTTGGGTTCAGTAGTTCAAAAAGGCCTTCTTTGAGAGTTGTCAGTGGTGGCCCTTCTGGACACTGGCCTCATGGATGCATTAGATATTATGACCATTCAGCTAGATGCACAACCTAATGCGATTACATCAAGTTCATCAATTTGCAGATGTTCTTCAGAGGCCACCTGACCTTTCTGTTCCATAGTGGTCACATCCCTTTTCCAGGACCCCAAAAGCATGGAGGCCTCTTCCAAGCCGTGGAAGTCAGTGGCAGAATTCAAGGGGAAGGGAGGCTGGAGACATGAAGAAAACGTCTACACCCAAAGGGGTCTGGTGCCATATCTGGTAGGGTTCTTAAGTTTCTGTTTTTTTAATGATATCTATTAAGTGTCTACTATGTCCTGGATCCTGTATTAAGCCCTGGGGCAGATACAGGATAATCAGATTGGATATAGTTCATGTCCCACATCAGGCTCATGGTCTTTAATCCTCATTTTACAAATGAGGTGAGGCACAGAGAAGTTAAGTGACTTGCCCAAGGTCACACAGCAAGTATGTAGTGGAGCCGGGACTAGAATCCAAGTCCTTCAACTTTCAGGCTCATGGTCTTTCCACTAGTCCACTCTACTTCCATTCAAAACAGGGGACAGACCAGTTGAAAAGCAGACTGTCTGGCATGAAATCAGACTGATGGCTGCTGATTTCCTCATGGTGTCATTATGCTACCTTGAGAATGGCTGATGAACGTACATGAAGAATTACATTAGAAAGGCAGTGTGGGACAGTGGAAAGAGTCCGGGCTTGGGAGTCAGAGGTCATGGGTTCTAATCGCACTCCGCCACTTAGCAGTGTAACTTTGGGCAAGTCACTTACCTTCTCTGTGCCTCAGTTCCCTCATCTGTAAAATGGGGAGTAAGACTGTGAGCCCCACATGGGACAAGCTGATCACCTTATATCCCTCCCAGAGCTTAGAACAGTGTTTCACAAGTAGTAAGCACTTAACAAATACCATTATTATTATTATTATGGATTGAAAGCAGTGAATTTTTTTACGTCAGGGTTCTAGCTATCTGCAGCTTAGAACAGTGCTTCACACATGGTAAGCGCTTAACAAATACCATAATTATTATTACAGATTGAAGGCAGTGCATTTTTCTACAAGTCAGGGTTCTAGATATCTGCAGCTGGTCCTGCTTTGGGGAGGTAGAAGGAAGCAAGGAGGATAAGGAGCAGTGTAGAGCTATAGTGCAGAAGACCCTTCCAACCACAGCTCCCTCTTCCTCTTTTCCTTTTCCCCTTTTTCTGCTCTGTTCCCATTTCCTGACCTCTTGCATTTCCTCCTTTCCCGTTCCATTTCCCTTCTACATCTCTTCTCTGTTTTCTTTTTCTGCCCTTTAGCCTTGGCTCATTTTGGGTCTCTAAATTATGATCTGAGGAGACTGAACTCCTTGTCTTCCCTCCCAAACCCTGCCCTCTCTCTGACTTTCCCATCTCTGTTGACGGCACTACCATCCTTCCCGTCTCACAAGCCCGCAACTTTGGTATCATCCTCGACTCCGTTCTCTCATTCACCCCTCACTTCCAAGCCGTCACCAAAACCTGCCGGTCTCAGCTCCTCAACATTGCCAAGATCCGCCCTTTCCTCTCCATCCATACCGCTACCCTGCTCATTCAAGCTCTCACCCTATCCCGTCTGGACTACTGCATCAGCCTTTTCTCTGATCTCCCATCCTCGTGTCTCTCTCCACTTCAATCCATACTTCATGCTGCTGCCCGGATTATCTTTGTCCAGAAACGCTCTGGGCATATTACTCCCCTCCTCAAAAATCTCCAGTGGCTACCAATCAATCTGCGCATCAGGCAGAAACTCCTCACCCTCGGCTTCAAGGCTCTCCATCACCTCGCCCCCTCCTACCTCACCTCCTTTCTCTCCTTCTACAGCCCACCCCGCACCCTCCACTCCTCAGCCGCTAATCTCCTCACCGTACCTCGTTCTCGCCTGTCCCGCCATCGACCCCCGGCCCACGCCCTCCCCCGGGCCTGGAATGCCCTCCCTCTACCCATCCTCCAAGCTAGCCTCCCTTCAAGGCCCTACTGAGAGCTCACCTCCTCCAGGAGGCCTTCCTAGACTAAGCCCCTTCCTTCCTCTCCCCCTCGTCCCCCTCTCCATCCCCCCATCTTACCTCCTTCCCTTCCCCATAGCACCTGTATATATGTATATATGTTTGTACATACTTATTACTCTATTTATTTATTTATTTTACTTGTACATATCTATTCTATTTACTTTATTTTGTTAGTGTGTTTGGCTTTGTTCTCTGTCTCCCCCTTTTAGACTGTGAGCCCACTGTTGGGTAGGGACTGTCTCTATATGTTGCCAATTTGTACTTCCCAAGCGCTTAGTACAGTGCTCTGCACATAGTAAGTGCTCAATAAATACGATTGATGATGATGATGATGATTATCACCTTCCCCCTGTCTATCCTAAGTCACTCACCCCTGCTACCCATGACTGACTGATCCCGTATGTTACTGCAGGGTTTGTCTGAGCCTTGCTCAAACCCACTCTACTGGGAGCAAAGGATCTATGTGATGGAGTCACATGGTGGAGTTCAAAGAGCCTGAACCCGGCTGAACCTGAGCTATAACCTCGCAGTCCTGACACTTGACTGCTAGGCAATCTTGAGCAAGTCACTTAAGTTCTGCTTGCCTCAGTTTCATCATCTGTAAAATGTGCACTAATAAACTCCCCCTACCTTATAGACCATGAGGTAGGAAAGGGATGGTATCTGAGCTGCTTAACACAATGCTTACCACATAGTAAGAACCGAATAATATTATGGAGGACAGCAGGGGCATATGACTGTCTCCCAGACTGTCCACTACCAGGCTGCTAATGTTGCTTCCCTCTGGAAAATTATACTGTGGAAACAAAGCATTGAAGATACCCCCCAAATTGGGGTGCAAGGGTGCTGAGAGCACGGAGCAACTCATTCTCCATCATTGTTCTGGGACAGGTTAATCAAGCAGGAGCAGATTGGAGGAGGCAAGAAAAAGGAGAGCTTTGAAATGTAGGACCTGGCACACTGTCTCCATCTCTGCTAGTGTGGTTCTATTCCATTACAAAGCTGCGGCCTGGCCAGGGCCCTCACAACCTCACTACAGGCCACAGGCCTTGGATCCCATTCAGGAAAAGCACTCGGGTTCTTTCCAGATCCTTAGAGTCAATTCCAGAAAAGACACCAAAGTTCTGCTCACAGCCCCCTTGCCAGAAGAAGCTCCCAGGCGCTGCCCACAGCTCATGAGACTCTACCAGAAGAGATGACTGGGCTCTATCCACAGTCCCTGTGTCAATGCCAGAAGAGGCACCCAGGCTTAGCCCACAGGCTCTGCATCAATGCCAGAAGAAGCACCCAGGCTCTGCCTAAAATTCCTGGGTCAATGCTAGAAGTGGCACACAGATTCTGCTCATAATTCCAGTGTCAATGCCAGAAGAGTAACTCAAGAGCTTGGCCACAGTCCCTGAGTCTCTGCCAGAAGAAGTGCCTGGGTCTGTCCACAGCTCTTGTGTCAATGACAGAAGAGGTATAATGGATCTGCCCACAGCCCATGTCTCTGAATCAGAGGAAGCACCCAGGCTCTGCCCACAGGCCATTTATCAATGCCAAAAGAAAGGTCGAGTCACTGCCAAAAGTCCCGGAGACTATGCCAGAAGAGGTGACCGGGTGCCTCTTTCTCTGAAGCTCCACATCTATTACAGAAGGAGCATCCAGTCACTTCCCATAGTCTCTGTGTCACAGCCAGAAGAGGTACCCATGTTCTGTTCACAATCCCTGTGTCAATGCCATAAGAGGCATCCAGTCTCAACCTACACTTCCCCGTGTCAATAACAGTAGAAACACCCAGGTACTAACCACAGTCCCTGAGACTGACAGGAGAGGTGCCATGACTCTGTCTAAAGCTCCTGTGTCAATGCCAGAAGAGACACCTAGGCTCTACCCACAATCCTTGCATTAATGCCAGAAGAGGCTCTCATGCTCTGCCCATAGACCCATTTTGATGCCAGGAGAAGAACCCGGGCTGTGAACACAATTCCTGAGATTTTGCCAAAGGAGTTGTTCATGTTCTATCCAAAGCCCCTGTCTATATGCCAGAAGCAGAACTCAGGCTCAGCCCACAGCCATCTTATCGATCCCACATCCACCTTACCAATACCAGAAGAGGTACCCAGGATCTGCCCACGGTCCTTGTGCCAATGCCCGTTTTCTGGCAAGTCACACTGGTCGAATTTCATCGCCTACTTCAGACATGAGATCCCAAATGCACTCTGGTAGAAGGTTCAAGGTTTAAGTTTCATAAAATACAGAAGTACAATCACAGATGATATGTACACTGATGAGTGAATTGCAATGTACAGGTCTTCAGAAGTTCAGTTTTTCCCTGTGCCATTAATCTTCTAACTTGCCAAGTAGGCAGGTTAAGAGGAAGACTTGATGAGATGTTCATAGTCTACATTAAACTAGGTTTATACTGAGAAATGTTGTAAACCGTAAGAGTTGTTTCACTTCCAAACTACAGATTTTCTCATTTATCTCTGTGTTGATACAGTAACAGTATAATGTATTGAGCTCAGCTTCCCCAACTGTAAAGTGGGATTTCAAATCCTGTCTTTCCACTTCCTTAGCACGTGAGCCCTTTTGTACAAACCCCCGTGCTTAGTGCAATGCTTGTAATCACTTACCAAATCTGAAAGACATCATTTTGATGGCTGTGATAACGGTAGCTCAGTGCAGTGGTCCAGTCTGGTTCCCGAGTAGAGGAGGCAGGCAGGAAGTGTGACAGGGAGGAAGGGTCCAGTTGGGATAGGGGAAATTCACCATGCAGAATCTGGCCAAGAGACACCCCTCCCCAGGCATCATTAGCCAATGAGTCGCTGGACCCGAACCACGTTTGATAATGATAGTAATCAAAATAATTATCGAGTATGATATCTATTAAGCACTTTCTTATGATATCTATTAAGCACCAAGTACTTTTTCGAGCACTGGAGTAGATGCACGATCTACCCCAGTGGTAGACACAGTCCCTGTCGCACAAGGGGTTCACAGTCTTAATCCCTATTTTACAGATGAGGGGGATGAGGCCTAGAGAAATGAAGTGACTTACCCAAAGTCACACAGCACCTCAGTGGGGGAGCTGGAATTAGAATCCAGGCCTTCTGACCCCAAGGCCCTAGCTCTTTAGCCACATTTCAGGGCCCTCATTCAGGTGTTGCCCTGTCCATTCATGACAAGATCTGACCCCACCTTACCAAGGACCTTATACAATGATGCCCGTGGCAACAGAACGCTCTACGTCTGCCCACTGCCCCGCTGGGCACTATTCGCCTGAGAGAGACAAAGAGGCAGCTGTGCGGGTACTAGGCTCGAGTCGGAACGAATTTGGTTGATCCAAACGTGTGCATACTGATGTTTCTGAGTTTAGCACAGAGTCCAGGACCCACCCCGGCCACGGTGAGAAGCATATGTGTGCTTGGGAGCAGGGGGTGTCTCCATGGTTGGGGGGGACCTGGCAGAAGTTTGGAAATGGGGGCTGCAAGCCTGGGGAGGGGTCCCTGTGCTGGGGTGGGGGAGGGTTCTGTTCCAGGCCTCTTTAGGGCCCGTTATCCAAAGGCCAGTGCAAGAATGCCAGGGTGGAGAGGGCATCTGTTAGCGTTTTCTATGGGCAGTGCACAGTACTGAACACTGGGAGAGCACTTTTGGCTGGGAATCAGGCTTGGTCCTTGCCCCTCGGGGTCTGCCGGTCTAACAGAATCAGCTGGGGAATGGCCCTGGGGAAACCCCATCAGGAGCGATGAAATGATAAAGGATGACACATGGTCGGCCCCAGTGGGGCCCAGTGCAGTAAGGGGAAACAGAAAAGTGGTGGAGAGTGAGGGACCACCGCTTGTCCTCACTGACAGCAGGTTTTCCCCCAGGTTGCTTTCTTTCCAGAGCCACCATGGTAGATCACGACTGGCAGATCCAGGGCCAGGAGAGATTCTTCATGTGCCAGCGTGGAAGGTGGTGGGTCCGAGCGGGAGAACAGGACTGGAGCTGCTCCCGGATGAGACCCGAGAGGGAGGGAAGGTAGGAGGGGGAGAACAAGTGAGGGAGGGGGACTGGCTCCCCCATCCTTCCCTTAAATCAATACAGCGAGGTATTTACCAAGTGCCTACTTTGAGCTGCACCCTGACATTTCCCTGCCTCCACTACTCCTCACCCCTCTGGAACAGTCAGCTGACAGGGATCGTGGGGAGAGTCAACCTGAGAGGACGGTTAGGCCCGGGGGAGAGGAAGATGAGGACAGAGTCGGATGGGCAGTGGGTGAGAAAGACGAACATCAGATCTCGGCTTCAAGGCTCACCATCACCTCGCCCCCTCCTATCTAACCTCCCTTCTCTCCTTCTACAGCCCAGTCCACACACTCTACTCCTCTGCCGCTAACCTCATCTCTGTACCTCGTTCTCGCCTGTCCCACCTTCGACGCTTGGCCCACGTCCTTACCTGGCCTGGAATGACCTCCCTCTGAACATCTGCCCAGCTAGCTCTCTTCCTCCCTAAAAAGCCTTACTGAGAGCTCACCTCCTGCAGGAGGCCTTCCCAGACTGAGCCCCCTTTTTCTTCTCCTCCTCCCCATCCCTCTCGCCCTAACTTCTTCCCCTCCCCAGAGCACCTGTATATATGTTCGTACAGATATATTATTCTATTTATTATACGTGTACATATTTACTATTCTATTTACTTTGTTAATGATGTGCATCTAGCTTTAGTTATATTTATTCTGATGACTTGAGAGCTGTCCACATGTTATATTTTGTTGTCTATCTCCCCCTTCTAGACTGTGAGCCCGTTGTTGGGTAGGGACCACCTCTATATGTTGCCAACTTGTACTTTCCAAGGGCTTAGTACCGTGCTCTGCACACAGTGAGTGCTCAATGAATACGATTGAATGAATGAATGAATGAATTAATTAATTAATTAATGGGGGAGGTTTAGACTTGGGGAGAGTCTGACGGGGGAGTCAGGCCGAAAAGAGTGCCAAGGGCTGGGGAGGGTCGTAAAGGGGAAGTTAGCCAGGAAATATTCAGACCTAAGGAGAGTCAGACGAGGGGAGGTCAAACGTGGGAGAGTGACATAGGAGACTCAGGCTGGGAGAGAGTCAGAAGGGGGAGGGTCAGACCGGGGGAGAGACAGAGGAGTCGAGAGTGAGAGAGGGAGGATCAAAGGGGACGGGGGAGTTAACCACACCCCCCTTCATGTCCTCTTCTTGTCCCTTGTGCCCCCCCTCTCTGGGCCTCGCCCCTCTAGGCCCCATCCCTTACGCACCCCGCCCCGTTTCCTCCTGACTGACATCACAGGACAGAGCAGGGGAAGGAGGCCTCAGTTTGACAGTTCAAGATGTCGTCAATGGGCACTGCACGGGCTCTTAAAGGAGCCTCGGACCTTTTCCCAGCAGGATGTGGAGGTGGAGCAACCCAAGGCAGCCCTTGCCCTGGGGCTCCAGTAGAAATTCCCGCCTCTGTTACAGGTGGAAATGGGCGTAGCAAACACATACAGAGCAGCCTGCTCCCTGCAGCCGCAAACCCTAATCATAAAATTTAACACCATCAGGTCTGAGCTCCCCAAAGTCAGCCCTCCCCCTTCTCCATCCCCACTCTCTCAACCCTCTCCTCTACTTTCCCATCCTTCCCAGCAGTATCTTCAGATGAGATCTCCTCCCTCCTCTCAAGAGCCACCCATCCACCTGTGCTTCGGACCCCATTCCCTCTCATCTTGTGAAAACACTAGTACCTTCCCTCCCCTCTCCTTAACTTCCCACTTCAACCGCTCACCCTCCTCTGGTTCCTTCCCCTCTAACTTCAAACATGCCCACGTCTCCCCCATACTAAAAAAAACCTCTCCGTTGACGCTACTGCCCCTTCTTGTTATCGCTCTATCTCCTTCCTACTCTTCCTTTCCAAACTCCTAGAACGAGTCGTCTACACTCGCTGCCTCGGATTCCTCAACTCCAACTCGCTCCAAAATCCCTTCAATGTGGCTTCCGTCCTCTACACTTCAACGACACTGCCCTCTCAAAGGTTACCAAGGACCTCCTTCTTGCCACATCCAATGACTCCTCCTCGACCTCTCAGCTGCCGTCGACACTGCGGATAACCCCCTTATCCTCAACGCGTTATCCAACCTTAGCTTCACAGACTCTGTCCTCTCCTGGTTCTCCTTATCTCTCTGGCCGTTAATTCTCAGTCTCTTTCTCGTGCTCCTCCTCTGCTTCCTATCCCCTTACTGTAGGGGTTCCTCAAGGGTCAATTCTTGGTACCATTCTATTCTCTATCTACACTCACTCTCTTGGTGAACTCATTCGCTCCCACGGCTTCAACTATCACATCTACGCTGCTGACATCCAAATCTACATCTCTGCCCCTGCTCTCTCTCCCTTCCTCTAGACTCGTACCTCCTCCTGCTTTCGGGACATCTCCATCTAGATGCCCGCCAGACATCTGAAACTCAACATGTCCAAGACTGCGCCGCTTATCTTCCCTCCCAAACCCTGTCCTCTCCCTGATTTTCCAGTCACTGTAGATAGCATTACCATCCTTGCCATCTCACAAGCCTGCAACCTTCTTTGACCCTGCTCTCTCATTCACCCCACACATCTAATCTGTTACCAAATCTGCCCACCTCAGCTCTACAACATCGCCAAGACCCGCCTTTGCCTCTACATCCAAACTGCTACCTTGCTGGTTCAATCTCTCATACTATCCCGACTGGATTACTGCATCAGCCTCCTTTCTGATCTCCCATCTTCCAGTCTCTCCCCGCTTCAAGCCTATACTTCACTCTGATTCACTTCTATATCTTTGTACGCTCTGGCCATGTCACCCCCTTCCTCAAACATTTCCAGTGGTTGCTTATTAACCTTCGAATCAAGCAAAAAGTCCTCACTCTCGGCTTCAAAGCTCTCTATCACCTCGCCCCCTCCTACGTCACCTGCCTTCTCTCCTTCTAAAGCCCAGCCCACACACTCTACTCCTCTGACACTAACCTCCTCACTGTTCCTCGTTCTTGCCTGTCCTGCCGTCGACCCCTGGCCCACGCCCTATCCCTAGCCTGGAATGCCCTCCCTTCACACATCCGCCAAACTAGCTCTCTTCCTCCATTCAAAGCCTTACTGAGAGCTTACCTCCTCCAGGGGGTCTTCCCAGACTGAGACCCCCATTTTCCTCTCCTCCCTCTCCTCTACCTCCTTCCCCTCCCCACAGCACTTGTGTATATTTGTATATATTTATTGCTCTACTTTATTAATGATGTGTATGTGGCTATAATTCTATTTATCTATTCTGATGGTATTGACACCTTTCTACTTGTTTTGTTTTGTTGTCTTGCTCCCCCTTCTAGACTGTGAGCCTTTTGTTGGGTAGGCACCGTCTCTATATATTGCCGATTTGTACTTTCCAAGCACTTAGTCCAGGGCTCTGCACACAGTAAACACTAAATAAATACGATTGAATGAATTGAACGAATGAACCTTTGTAAACCCATTTGCTCGTCAATATTGTAAGTGATCATAGTTCAATCATTATGACACTCCAGAAAGCTATAAACTCCAATTTAAACTTAAACACAAGGCAATTCGTGTTTGATCAGCATTCTTAGACGTTCCATCTGAACACAAAATGCTTACCTCTACTTTCTGAAAGGGTGGTTGCTATGCTAAATCATTTTAACAAAATGAAAATTTAATTATTTTTGCAGTTTATCAACGATGTTTGACGAACCATATCCATTCAATGTAACATTAATTATTGACGATATTTAATCGATTCCAAGGGAAAACTGTTAATGAAGCACAACAGAGAATATCTTTTCTTTCCTAATACATTTCTTTGTAATATTCTGACTTTTTCTAGTGACTCTTCATGACCTTGAAGATGACTTGATAGACATTTTAATGCTACTGATGAAGAATAAAGATTTTGATGAATTCTCACCATAGGATTACATTGTCCTGGAATTCTAGTATTTCATAAGTAGAACATATTTTACCTAGTATAATAATAATAATAATGACGATGATGGTGTTTGTTTAGTGCCTACTATGTGTCAAGCACTGTTCTAAACCCTGGGATAGATACAAGTGAGATGAAGGGCTCACAGTCTTAATCCTTATTTTACAGATGAGGTAACTGGGCCCAGAGAATGAAGTGACTTGCCCAAGTTCACAATCAGACAAGTGGAGGAGCCAGGAATAGAACCCAGGTGAATCTGACTCCCAGATCTGGGCTCAATCCTTTAGATCATGCTACTTCTCAGTATGTGAACTTATGTATATTTACATATATAATATGGGTATATAATGTATGTAGGTGTATATATGTTTCGGTAGATAAAAATAGCCAAGCGTTTTAGAGTTGTTTGGACTACCTCCTCCAGGAAATTTCCAAGTGGAGGAAAACACTGATTACAACAACAACAAAGGCAGGATTATTTTAGTTAGGCAGAATGCAATGAACAGAGAAGCCACAATGTTTAAAAGTCACATCTTGCCAAATTTAAACAATTAGTGATATTTATTGAGCACATACTGAAAGCAGAGTACTGTACTAGGTGCTTGGGAAAGTATAATACAATAAATAGACACGATCCCTGCCTTTAGGGAGCTTACAATCTAGCATGCACATAGGGAAATGCTTAGCATCTAATATAATTCTTGAGGGCATTGGACCTTCTCTCTGGGGTGCATTGCTGCTTCCTTGCTGCTCTGTCGCTAGCTTCAGATAAAATGTGATTATTAATTTTATTCATAATAATAACAACAGCAATAGCAATGTCATTTGTGTACCAATTGCTAAGACAAGATAAATTAAAGATATTTGATGCAGTCTTTCACCACGAGGGCTTTCCTGATTAATTTCTAACCTCCCTACTAACATGCCTCAAAAAGCCACTTCAGCTCTTGTTTGCCACCTAGGCTCTCGTGTCCTCACAAAGAAGAGGATTTTTTAAATAGTAAATGTTAAGTACTTACTATGTGCCAAGCACTGTTTAGAGCACTGGAGTTTATACAAATTAATCAGGACAGTTGCAATTCTGCTCCCACATCTCTAATTATGAAGGAGAATAGATACTGAATCCCAGTTGTGCAGTTGAGGAAATTGAGGCATGGAGAAATAAGGTGACGTGCCCAAGGTCACAGCAGCAGGAATTAGTGGAGCAAGGATTAGAATCCATGTTCTCTGACTCTCAGGTTCTCTTTCCACTAGGCACCACTGCTTCTCGATCTTCCTGTTACTGACTCCACCTCCAACCCTACGTGAAACCCTGCCCAGTGTACAGATGCGGATCCAGCCCAAACTCCAGGAATTGTGGGTGCTCCCCCAAACTCCTCATACTTGGACCTTCAACCTTCTGCCCTTGTGCCAAATGGGGAGTGGGTTTTGGAATGCAAGAAGTGCTGAGACTAAACTAAGTGGGAGAGTGGGGGGCTCCAGGGAAGTTGTATCTATTGAGCACTTACTGTGTGCAGAACCCTCTATCATGTGCTTGAGAAAGTACCAAACAACAACAATAAAATCAATATGGGCAGGAAATACGTTTACTAACTCTTGTATTGTACTCTCCCAAACATTTACTACAGTGCTCTGCACTAAGTTAGTGCTCCATAAATACCACTGATGTTGATTTCCCCCTTTTTATAACCAATCATTGACTACCAGAACCATCTTTTAGAGAAGCAGCGTGGCTCAATGGAAAGAGCACGGGCTTTGGAGTCAGAGGTCATGGGTTCAAGTCCCGGCTCCACCAATTGTCAGATGTGTGACTCTGGGCAAGTCACTTAACTTCTCTGTGCCTCAGTTACTTCATCTTTAAAATGGGGATTAAGACTGTGAGCCCCCTGTGTGACAACCTGGTCACCTTGTAACCTCCCCAGCGCTTAGAACAGTGCTTTGCACATAGTACGCGCTTAATAAATGCCATTATTATTATCTTTCCTAAATTTTGCAATTTCCAGATTCACATAAGGCCAGTTTCCAGAAAAGTTCCCTAAACAAAGTAAAAACACAACTAAGTTTACAAGGCTCATCTCAGGTGTTTTACAAATTCTTGACCTACTTGATAAAGTAATAGGAAAAATCTAATTTTGTTTACAGTCTTCCCCATCCTTTTGAAAGCCTAAAATATAACTTCATCAATTTACTAACTGCTTTCTCTCTCTCTCTCTCTCTCTCTCTCTCTCTCTCTCTCTCTCTCTCTCTGTGTGTGTGTGTGTGTATGTGTGTGTGTGTAGCACTGTGCTAGCCTCTTGGGAGAGTGCAAGACAACGTAGTTGGTAGATGCAATCCTTACCCATAAGGAGCTCACAGTCTATAGGGGAAGACAGACATTAAAATGGATTACTGGTAAGGAAGAGTATAAGAATATTTACCTAAGTGCTATGGAACCAGAGTGAGTATCAGAGTATCAGAGAGCTTAAGGGATATGCAGCTAAGTACGAAATTGATGCAGAGGAAGCAACAGATAGGGGCAATAAAGGGCTTAGCCTACAAATGTAGATTTGGTAGTCAACTGTGTTAGAAATGGTAGTTGAAGCCGAGGGAGCGAATGAGCTTAAGGCCTTTGCTCTGTTTCAGGAGGACTGCACATTGGAGAAGGATCTAACTACAACTGGAAACTAGATTGTAAGCTCCTTGAGGGCAAGGCACATATCTATTAACTCTGTTGTATTTTCTCAAGAACTTAGTACAGTGCTCTGAGTGACTGAATGGTTGGAAAACCAGTCTTCCCATCCATACATTTCCTTTGATGAATTGTAGTTTAGAAGGAAGAAAACCATTGTCCTTCCATCAACAAGACTGATTGAGCTATAGGCAGAGTAAAATCCAGTCTGCTGAGAGACATAAAGAGAAGAGTGACATGATCCCTGCCCTCCTCCACTTCTCTGCTGTCTTTATTTATATTACTGTATTTTCATAATATAATCATTAATTTATTAGAATAGTGCTCTGTGCATAGTAAGCACTCAATTAATACCATTGAATTATTGATTGATTGATTGTCCCCTGCCCTTACAATCTACTCAGGATGCCTCTTTTCTTCTAAATCCTCTCCTATTCCTAACTTTTCCATCACAGAGAAGCAACATGGCTTAGTGGAAAGAGTGGGGCCCGGGATTTAGAGGACCTGGGATCTAATCCCAGCTATGGCTCTTACCTGCTGTGTGACCGTGGGCAAGTCACTTTTATGACAACTTTTCCCACCCTCTTGCTGGGCCTATCATGGAGATTCAGTGCCCAGGAACAAAGTGGACCTTGACTACCCCCATCCACCATGCTGGTCTCTGGCGGGTGCCACATTCAGAAGAGGAAAACCTCTGGGAGTGCACACCACTCGTTTCCTTGCAACCCTGCCCTGCATTGGTGATGACTGGGTGGTGACTGGATACATGCATTAGAGGAAGGGGACTCTGAAATCTCTCTCCCCAAAATCATCTAGGGAACCCTATCCCCCAACTCAATCAATCATTAGTATATATTGAACACTTTGTGCAGAGCACTTACTGACCTCTTGATAGAGAATACAGTTAATAGACACAAGCCCTGTCATACAATGTAGTGGCAGTGACAGACACTAATATAATGAAGAGGTTGGGAGAAGCAACAGAGTTTAAATGTGTGTATGTGTATCGATATATTTGCATACACACAAATGTACACATAAACAAGCACGCTGGAGGAGCTGCATGGTCCAATGGAAAGAGCACAGGCCTGGGAGTCAGAAGACCAGGGTTCTAATCTTGGCTCTGCCACTTGTCTGCTGTGTTATCTTGGACAAGTCACTTAACTTCTTTGCATTCACTTCTCTCATCTGCAGAATGTGGATTAGATTCTTGTTCTCCCTCCTACTTAGACTGTGGGACCTGATCATTTTGTAACAACCCCAGTACCTAGAACAGCGCTTGTTATATAGTAAGCGCTTAATGAATATCACAGTTATTATTGTAAGACCTACAAATGCATATATATATATATATATATATATATATATATATATATATATACATATGTACAAATATGCAAACATATTGACAGGCAGCACTATTCAGGGAAAAAGAGGCTTAAAATACAGCCTGTTGTAATTTGGACTTCTCTACTACTTGTCTCACGTTTCAGAAAAAAATCACTGTTCATTGCCTTTGGTGGGCTACCACTTTGTACTTTCAAACCACTGGTGACTGAGCAAGAATTGGCTGTTCATATCCGGAAGTGCGGAGATAGGAGGATAAAGCAAGAGTCCCTCAGGTAAGAAAAATGTTTAAAATTTTTCTCACATCTCTGATCATTTCCCAAAAGTATCTATTCATTCGACAATTAATTCATACTATGAATTCCCATCTGGATTTGGAAGTCTTCCCCAGCCCCTATGAAGAAAACACCCTCCACTTTGGGTGAGGGTGGGATGATGGGATAATATCAAGTGTTTGATGACCACACAACCAGTTTCCCAAGTGATCAGCTGGTTGTGATACTTCAGATTTTGGCAAATCATAGGAAATAGCACCTTCTTTATCATTTGTTCTCATTCTCACCACCTGCTTCCCTGTAGCTATCTGTAGGTTTAAAAATGTATCTGGAAAAATCCCTTTTTTACTTTTGGTGTTCAGAGTCCTTCCTTTTGGCACTGGCTTGTCTACATATCCTCTCCGCAGACATTTTTCCTCTCGGAACCTGGCAAGGGTAGCTCTGAAAATAAATGAAAACTCCCTTAGCAATGGTAATCATTTAAAGTTTCAGTATTAAAGGCATAGCTAGGTTTTAAGTAGGAAAACAAACTATGAATGGCATTTGAAAGAGGCAAGAAGCACTGATGCCAAAGCCTTCATACTGTTCCTGTAGGAAACATCCTTAGATAATTCAGAATAAATTCACAGGGTAATTTCAGCTCATCAATAAATCAGTTGGATAGCTTATTTTATTTAGTTTTGGATATGAGAAAACCTAGTCTGTTCCCCTTTCTCATGCTATTAGCCATAGTACAGCACCCAACAGGACCCCTGACTTTCCAGCTGGCACTGGCCAACCCTAAGGGCTTATTCCACAGATCCACACACTGGAAATGCTGAGACCTGGATTGCATTTCTAGATTTAACTTGATTCTAAATTCAAATCTCATTTTCTTAGTCCTTGGAAGAAGAGATTAGTGGCTTTATTTTCCTCTTTTCAGCAGTTTTCTGCAGTCTGGTTAGATTGTTTAATAGTCCTCGTGCAATCATTCTGAGGTAAATACTGTGCAGTAACCTTTTCTACTGGATAGAACACAAGCCTGGTAGTCTGAAGGCCCTGAGTTCTAATACCGGCTCTACCACTTGCCTGATATGTGAACTTGGACTAGTTATTTTACTTCGCTATTTCAGTTACCTCATCTGTGAAATGGGGATTAACACCCATGTGGGATATGGACTTCGTCCGCCCAGATTGTCTGATTACTCCAGCACTTAGTACTTTCCTGTTCCTCTGTTTTATCACCTGTAAAATGAGTATCCATACCTGTCCTCCCTTTCTCTTCGACTGTGCACCTCAAGAGAGACAGGAACTGTGTCCAAAATGATTATCTTGTATCTGCCTCAGTACCTAGTACTTGATATATAGTAAGAACTTAACACATATCACAATTATTAATAGGATAATTCAAAATGATATTGATAATAGGGAGCAAGAGAACGGATGAAAAAGAAGAGAAATATGAAACAGAAGAGTCTCAATGAGAAGGAGGAGCAAAAGGAAGAGATGAAGCCGTGAGGCCAGGGTAGATAGGCTAGGCTAGGCACTGGCATCCAAGAGTTTTCTTTTGCTGATTCAAAACCAGTCAACATCAAATGCGTAGTTCAATGCCCCAAATGAAACTGAATAGTGAGGTTATTCTTATTTCCCTCTTACAATATCAATCAGTAGTATTTATTGGGCGCATACATGGGTGCAAAGTACTGTACTAAGAGCTCTGAAGGTTGTAATATACAACAGAGTTGGAAGACATGTTTTCTGCCCTTGAAGAGCTAACAGTCTACATTTTTGTTACTGATCTTTCTGGGCACATAGTAAGTATTCAATTATAATTATTGTGGCATTTATTAAACCCTTTCTATGTAGTAATTACTAGGGATGATACAAGGTCACAAGAGCAGACAAAGTCCGTGTCTCACACAGGATGGGCAATTGATGGATTAAAGTTGGTAGCTCTGAATTTCTCAAGATGAAAATCTTACGCTGGAGATACCATTGAAATGGAGTACTGCCACGACTTTCTTTATGGAAGAGAAGAATATAATCATGCACAATTATAGAATTGAAGTAGGCAGGACTGGGTCAACTTTCCTTAGGGCTCAGGGCTTTTGGAATTTGTGCAGTCCTTGTTTATGCATCTTTTCCTTAATTTAGAACAATGATAACAAGGCTGGTATGGAGGCTATCAAAGGTACACTAGATTCATTTTAATTAACATAAAGCACTTCTGCAGTTCCATTTAAATCCTAAACCTTGAGGAATATTGATTCTAGTATATAGTATATAACTGTAAATTGAATTTTTTCAAACAGACCCCACCCACCACAACTGCCTTAGTCCAAGGCTCTGACGTACCAGCCGCTAAAGCCTCTGCATCAATCCGGCCCTGTTTGTAGACACGAGATCATTCTCTTCACATCAAACTAAGGCATCCCAGAGTCATTATTTGACATTGTTCAGCTCATTCGTGGGGGTTTATTTCCAATTCCTCCCTCTCCCCCCACCCCAACACTTTCATTTACTGGAAGTTAAATGTTTGTCACTAAAACACAATAGCAGACTAGAGACGTTTTGCTGGACAAAGCAGTTCTGGCCAAAACTTCCCACAATCATATTTTTAACATTTAGAAAGTGCATTCTTCTCGACTGAGTCACAGGAGAATGCTATTAAATACTGAAATGAGATTGCAGACAGTGCTGCAATGAGATTTCAGTGGGGAAAAAATCCCATGGCACGTGCCTATTTTATTGTTGCCATTAATTCAAGATTATTTCACCCCCATGAGATTGTCATTCCATTTTGGCATATGTTCCTGATTCAGCTCAATAGTACCACTGACCAAGCAAATGCACTTCTTGATGATATCTCGGCGGGATCTTCATGACAGAGGTGTCTCTACTAGCAATTAGTAAATAAACTTCCCAGCCCCCAGAAGACCTGTCCTTTGCCAGGATTTCCCTTATAAGGATATGAGCCCCTTAAATGAAACAACAGAGCTTTTAGGAACTTTGACTAGCATTTGAAATTTCCAATTAATAATTTCCAAGAGTCACAGAGACTGAAATTTTAAGGGCAGACATGGTGTTAGGAGAAAGATTTAAGGCACACTGTGAGGTAACTCATGTAGCCATGGCCTTTAGGGCTTTGGAGGCTAGTTAGGTGTTTCTGCGTGGAAAGACGCTGCCCTCTGGCGATCAGCATTGGTAAAGCACTTAGCCTCGCAGTCTCAATCTCCTCATCTATGAAATGGGGTTAAGATAGCATGGCCCAGTGGAAAGATAATGGGCTTGGAAGCCAGACGTTCTGGGTTCCAATCCCGCTTGCCTTTTTGTGACCTTGAGCAAGCCACTTAACCTCTCTGTGCTTCCATTTCCTCAGTTGTAAATGGGGAATAAATAGCTAACCTCTCTCACATGTAGACTGTGATGCCGGGGTGGATCAGGGATTGTCTCCATTCTGTTTATCTTTTATATTTCCCAGGATTTAGCAAAGTGCTTGGTACATAGGCAGTACTCAACAATACCATTTTCTTTAATGCTATTAATTATTACTGTTCTTGCTTCCTTTAATGGTATTTGCTAAGTGCTTACTATGTGTCAGACACGGTACTAAGTGCTGGGGTAGAGTACAAGTTTATCAGGATGGCCGCAGTCTATGTCCAGCATGGGGCTCACCATCTCAATCCCCATTTGACAGATGAGGTATCTGAGGCACAGATAAATTAAGTACCTTGCCTAAGGTCACGCAGCTGACAAGTGATGGAGCCAGGATTAGAACCCAGGTCCTCTGACTTCCTGGCCCTTGCTTTTTCCACTAGGCAGCACTGATTCTCACTTGGGAGCCTCATGTTGCACAGGGACTGTAGTTTTTCAATCATCCTAAATTTTTCCTAGTGTTTGGCACATAGTATGTACTTAATAAACATCATCATTACCTTATCAATAACTCTTTAAAATGGCATTTAATTCAATCCTAATGTCTGAAGAAAGTCACATGGCGATATGACTGGTGAGTTGAACATTCTGAGGCTATATATCAGATTGCAGCCACCTTGGTACTTTGTCCTCGTGCCAAATGTTGTTCAAAGCAATAGACAGCCAACATGGCCTTTTCTAAGGGCCTATGCCTGAGAACATTTATAAGAGTTTAGTTCAAAGCATCTGTTTCTTTTTCTGCCTGCTTGCAAGATCTTTTCTTTCATAATTTCTTTCCTAGCTTATTTGGTATGTTTAAGCATGTCACATCAATTGGTGCTCCTTAGGACATCTAACTCTACCCAAAGCATGACATATTCCATTAGGTCACCAATCAGTCAATTAATCAGTGGCATTTCTTGAGCACTTACTAAATGCAGAGCACTGTATTAGGCACTTGGAAGAGTACAATACAATATAATTAGGAGACTCGTTCCCTGCCTATAATGAAGTTACAGTCTAGAGAGGGAGACAGAAATTAAACTGAATCACCATTAGTAAGTGGATCTGTCACATAATAATGATGATAATGTTATTTGTTAAGTGCCAAGCACCGTAATAATAATAATAATAATAATAATAATGATAGCATTTATTAAGCGCTTACTATGTGCAAAGCACTGTTCTAAGCGCTGGAGAGGTTACAAGGTGATCAGGTTGTCCCACGGGGGGCTCACAGTCTTCATCCCCATTTTCCAGATGAGGTAACTTGAGGCCCAGAGAAGTGAAGTGACTTGCCCAAAGTCATACAGCTGACAATTGGTGGAGCAGGGATTTGAACCCATGACCTCTGACTCCAAAGCCCAGGCTCTATCCACTGAGCAATGCTGCTACTCTACTACTACTTCTCTACCGTACTAAGCATTGGGGTAGATAAAAGAAAATCAAGTCAGGAACAAGTTCGTGCCCCACATGGGACTCACATTCTGAGGAGGGAGAACAAACATTTAACCCCCATTTTACAGCTGAGGAAATGGAGGCATCTCAACTTGAGACATCTATGAAAGTGTATGTAGGTGTATATCTCCCCATCCCTTTGATAATGACTTATGCCTAATCAAAGCAACCTGGCAGTCTTTCAAAATGAGCATTTACCTTTATTATTCAGTCATCTGTATATTTCACTATAAGACAGAGCTTGCTGTAGTCTACTGAATTGGACTGAGAAGAGACATTTCTTTTAGTTAGAACCTCATCTAGTCCAGTATTATGTTAAAACTTTATATAGAGATATCACACTGAGACTGATGTAGAAAAAAAGCTTCAATGAGACCACCTGGACATCAGAGAATGTTGTGGTTGAATCATTCTCAACTCCCTCTTGGAAGGAGATCACCAAGCAGATGGTTTCATTCCAAGTGCAGACTGAGTAGATAAGGGGGGCAGTCTCACAAACCAATGGTCAAACTAAGGTGGTTCTGCAGTCCCAGAGTTGCATTGAGAAGCAGTGTGGTCTACTGGGTAAGTAAGGACCTAGAAATCAGAGGGACCTGAGTTCTAGTCCGGGATCTAACACTTTGCTGTGTGACCATGGACAGTCACTTCATTTCCCTGGGCCTCAGTTACCTCATCTGTAAAGTGGGGATAAAGACTGCGAGATCTATGGGGGACAGGGACTGTGACCAAACTAGCTTATATGTACTCTAGTGCCGAGCACATAGTAAGCGCTTAACAAATACCATTAAAAAATGAGACTTCATACACGGTAGGCTCAGTGGAAGGAATCTTTATTACACATGAGATTCATGAAAAGTGCAGAGAACAGGTTCATAGAATTTATTACATGACTAGCACACCTCAAACAGAAAATCCATTCCATAGGTTTTAAAGCAGTCAATCAATTTACCTCATCCTACCTCACCTAACTAATCTCCTAGTACAGCCCAGCCTGCACACTCTGCTCCTTTGATGCCAGCTTACTCACTGTGCCCTGGTCTTGCTATCTCACTGCTGACACCTTTCCCATGTTCTCCCCCTGGTCTGAAACTCCCCCTCCCTCTCAATTCACCAGACCACCACTGTCTCCACTTTCAATGCATTATTAAGTTCATTTTGTCTCCAACAGGCCTTCACTTGTTCAGGTCTCCTTTCCCTGGCTTGCTCTCCTTTCAACATCATCTAAGGACTTGTATCTGTGACTTTTAGACATTTGCTATTCTTCACAGCTGCAACCCGACAGCATGTAGGTACATATCTTTAAATTACTTATTATAAATGACTTATTTATCCTTATTAATGTCTACCTCCCCCTCTAGACTGTAAGCTCATTATGGACAGGGAATGTGTCTGCTAATTCTGTTGTATTTTACTCTCCCAATTGCTTAGGACGGTGCTCTGCACATAGGAAGTGCTCAATAAATACCATCTACTGATTGAATGATGAATTGTGAAAGTGGCAGCTCTTTTCCTTGATATGTTTGTAGGCATTCTCTTAGTTCTTTCCATCCCGAAATGCGGTTTTGAGCCCCAGAGCCTCTACCCCTTTAAGCTCTGCCCTTCTCATCCACCTTCCCAGTGCCTCTTGTTCCCCTAGCTACATATACTACAGGGATTGTTCGGTCATAAGGAGCACCACACCCTCACGAACACCCCCTGTATCATTTGTCTGCATAGTTGTTATAGTGTACTCTCCAAGTTCTTAGTACAATGTTCTTCACACAGTAAGCTCTCAATAAATATGATTGATTGATTCTCAGTTGGCTGGGTTGAAATTTGGTGGTTAGTTTTGGGGACCTAGTTTTCAGACCATCTACATACAATTCGATGTAATGCTTCCCTAGAGCTAGTTAACTCAAAATCCATAAAATAGATTTGAAGTCTATAATTGCTCCATCACAATCCTTCCTCGTTAATGATCCCTTTTCATTAAGTGAAGACTGTAGATTGAAAACTCCAAGCCTCTCCTGAACAGGAATTGAATCAGCAAATTATATTTTACAGTACTATTCCAAGCACAGTACAGTGCTCTCCCCAAGTGCTCTGCACATAGTCAGCATTCAATAAATACCATTGATTGATTGATTTATTGATTTGATTGTTGAATAGTGAAGGTGGCTGTTTACCACTCCTTGATGCATTTGTATGCATTGTCCTAGTTTGTCCCATATAGATATCCTATTCCTAACGCCAGAGTCTCTACCTCTTTTAGCCCTGTATTTCCCATCCACTTCCCCAGTGCCTCTTGTGCCCCCAGCTGCACACAGCACGGGGATCATTAGATCATAGGGAGCCCCTCTTCCTGCTGAGCACCCCCTGTATCATGCATCTATTTATTATATTTTACCATCCCAAGCATTTAGTACAGTGCTCTGCAGAAAGTAAGCACTTAGTAAAAATGATTGACTGATTCTTATTTGGCTGGAGTGAAATTTGGTGGGTAGTTTTGGGGACCTAATTTTGAGACCATCCACTGTTTGATATAATTCTTCCCAAGAGCTAGTTCATTCAAAGTCCATAGAATAGATTTGAAGATTACTAAGACTAGAATAATTGCTCCATTACAATCCTTCTTCATCAGCGACCCCTTTTCATTAAGTAAAGACCATAGGCTGAAGAATAATACTAATAATCCTGGAATTTGATAAGCCCTTACTGTGTAGCTGGCACCGTACTAATCACTGTGGTGGGTACAAGCAAATCTGGCTGGACACAGCCCCTGTCCTATATGGGGCTAACAATTTTAATTCCCATTTTACAGAAGAGGATGCTGAGACTCATAGAAGTGAAGCGACCTGCCCAAGGTTACAGAGCAGACAAGTGGCAGAGCTGGGATAAGAACTCATGACTTAATGATTCCCAGGTCCATGCTCTATCCACTATGCCATGCTGCTTCTCTAAAGACTGAAGACTGCAAGCCTCTCATGAACAAGAATTGTGTCTGTCAACTCTTGTATTGTACTCTCGGAAGCACTTAGTACAGTGCTTTGTACATAGTCAGTGCTCTATAAATACGATTGATTAATCGATTGATGAATAGTAAAGGTGGGAGCTTTCCTGTCCTTGTTGTGGATTGTCCTAGTTCTTTCTGTCCGGAGACACCATTCCCAGCCCCAAGGTCTCTACTACTTTAAGCCCTGCTCTTCCCATTCACCTCCCCAGAGCCTTCTGTGCCCCCAGCTGCACACAGTAGAGGGATTGTTGGGTCATAAAGAGCCCATGTCCCTCCTTATCACCGCTCAGATTATGTGCCTGTCACCCCTTATATTATGTGTCTCCATGCTTTTTATAGTGTACTCTCTTAAGTGCTTAGTACAGTGCTCTGCACACTGAAAACGCTCAGTAAGTACAATTGACTGACTGAATTACACCATCCATATCTCATATTCTTAATGCCCATTTTATAGATGAGGTAACTGAGGCACGGAGAATGAAGTGAAGCGACTTGGCCATGGTCACACAGCAGGCAAGTGGCAGAGCCGGAAACAGATCCCAGGTCCTCTGACTCCCAGGCCTAGACTCTATCCACTAGGACATACTGCTTCTCGACAGGGTGAGGAGAAGCACAGAACTGTCCATTCTCAGGAGGAAGTTACACAGGCCAAATGCTTTACACAGGATCCTCCTAGGTACACTTTGGTGCAATTCCAAGATATTACCATCCCATTTGCCAATCTGTTTCAAGCAGAAAATGGCTCCGTTGTTTGGAGTGGGTACTAAATCTTTGCTTTCTTTCTTGCCCTCCCTTTCTTCTCCTCCTATTTAAGGTCATCTTGGAGCAGAACGTGGGTGGAGTTAGAGAAGCAGCGTGGCTCACTGGAAAAAGCATTGGCTTTGGAGTCAGAGGTCATGGGTTCAAATCCAGGCTCCACCACTTGTCAGCTGTGTGACTTAGGGCAAGTCACTTAACTTCTCTGGGCCTCAGTTCCCTCATCTGTAAAATGGGGATGAAGATTGTGAGCCCCACGTGGGACAACCTGATCACCTTGTAAATTCCCCAGCGTTTAGAACAGTGCTCTGCACATAGTAAGTGCTTAATAAATGCCATTATTATTATTATTATTAAATCCAAATTTGAAATAACGTATTTAAGGAAGACGAGCTAAAGACCATACTGGCCTCTACCTTTTGGGATAGAGGATTTGTTTAGATTTTTAATGCCTATGATTTAATCCAAAATAGTCTTCCTGGTTGTAGCCTCCCAGACAGGGGGAAATGGTTTATTACAGCAAATATTAGCACGTATTTTGCGTTTATAGTTTCTCTTAGTCTTTTCCTATTTATCTTCACTTTTTGTTAGTCCTTTCCTATTTATCTTCACCTGATTAATTGAACTGCTGTACTTTTAACAGCTGGAATGTGAAACAGGACAATTAGCTGGTAAAGTGGAGGGGGACAAGATGCATGGTTGAGTTAATTAGTTCTCTCCCTTCATCAGATGTTGTTCTTAACTCATTTGTCATAGTTTGGTAGAACTGTCAGCCCATTACCCCAACCAGACAAATCTTGCTACACAGCTGAAGAAACACATTTTGATAGGATCCAGCTTATTATCATACAATCACATCACATCGCAAGGGCCCCCTCGTTTAAAGATTCCTCCAAAGAATTATGACACAGTGGTTTATATCAGTTCCCCAAGTTTTCAGTAGGTTAAATAAGAGCAACCCAAACAATTATCCAATGTTGTTATGTGCTTTAAGGGAATGGAGACATGCATCTTCAAAAGTCCTTTGCAGAGCTACGATTGGTTTATCCAGTTGCCAGATAAAGCAGCAGAATGACAAATGATGGATCAAGATATAGGTCGCGTTTGGGGAGAAGGTCAATTAGGTCACTGGGACAACCTTCACATATTGTGTTAGTTTTGTAAAGGTGATCTCAGAACTCAAACTTAAAATCTCTGATCACAGAGTAAACTCTCAATAAATACGATTGAATGAATGAATGAACCTGAATGCTTGATAAACATGAAGCATATTTTTTATAACATTTGTTAAATGCTTACTATGTGCCATGCACTATTGTAAGTGCTGGGGGAGATACAAGGTAATCAGTCAGTCGGTCAGTTAGTCATATTTATTGAGCACTGATTATGTGCAGAGCACTGTACTAAGCCCTTTTGGAGAGTAAAGTATAACAATAAACAAATATATCTCCTGCCCACAACAAGTTTACAGTCTAGAGGGGCAGACAGGCATTAATATGAGAAAAATAAATTACAGTTCTGCGGTCTGGGAAGATATTTGGATAGTCTGGATATGTCACAGCTATGGCCCAGCAGAGGTGTCAGGGTGGGTGGCGGCCGTGGCCTGATTGAAGTGTCGAGAGGGCTGGTTTTTTTATCCCAGCGAATGTGTCAGGGTGCGTGAGGCCGTGGCTCAGAGGAGGCATTGGGCCAGCTGGTGTGACGTGGGGATGGGAAGGAGGATGAGTGAACGGATCATGTCAGGGTGATGCAGAAGGAAGTGAGAGAAGAGGAAAATAGGGCTTAATCAGAGAAGGCCTTTTGGAAGAGATGTGCCTTCAATCAGGCTTTGAAGCAGGGGGCAGAGTAGCTGTCTGTCGGATATGAGGCGGGAGGGCGTTCTAGGCTAGAGGCAGGACATGGGAGAAAGGTCGGTGGTGAGATAGATGAGATTGAATACAGTGAGAGGGTTAGCATTTGAGGAGCTAAGTGTGCGGGCTGGGTTGTAGTAGAAGAGTAGTGAGGTGAGATGGGAAGGTCAAAGTGACTGAGAGCTTTAAAACCAACGGTAAGGAGTTTCTTTTTGATGTGGAGGTGGATGGGCAACTACTGGAGGTTCTTGAGGAAAGGGGAAACGTAACCCAAACTTTTTGAAGAAAAAAATGATTCAGGCAGCAGAGTGAAGTATGGACTGGAGTGGGGAGAGAGAGGAGGCTGGGAGGTCATCAAGGTGAGATAGGATAAGTAATTGTATTAACTTAGTAGGAGTTTGGATGGAGAGGAAAGTGCGGATTTTAGCGATGTTGTTAAGGTAGAATGGACAGGATTTAGGGATGGATTGAATATGTGGATTGAATGAGAGAGCGGAGTGAATGATAACACCAAGGATATGGATTTGTGAGACAGGAAGGATAGTGGTACCTCCTCAGTGATGGGAAAGTGAGGGGGAGTACAGGGCTTGGGTAGGAAGCTAAATAGTTCTCTTTTAGACATATTGAGGTTTGACATACGTTAGAAACAGATTGAACAAAAGCCATGTCCCCCATGGAGCTCATAGCCTTAATCCCTATTTTACAGATGAGGCTCCTGAGGCATAGATAAATTAATTGACTTGCCTGAAGTCACAAAATGAACACGTGATGGAGTCGGAATTAACTCCAGTCCTTCTGACACCCAGGCCCGTGTTTTAACTACTAGGCCATGCTGCTTCTCCCAGCATATTAAGGCAATATTGAAGCTATTCAATAAATCAAGCAATCAATTGTATTTATTGAGTATTTAATGTCTAACAAGCACTCACCTACGTGCTAGGGAGGGTGCAATACAGCAGAATTTGTAAACATGTTCCATGGCCCACAAGGGGCTCACAGCCTACAGGGGGATACAGGCATTAAAATAAATTACAAATCTGGACATACATTCTGAGGGGCTGACAGTAGGGTGAATAAAATATTTGAATCCATATTTTATGCCGAGGACTTCTTAGCTTGTCAAGCTTTCAAAATGGAGATTCATATTTAAATCCTTCTGTTATTAAGAAAATGAAATAGTATTTTGCAACATAAAACCACAGGATTTATTTTTAATTTCCAAACAAGAACAGTAAAGAATGGAAGGCATTGAAATGTCGAGTACCAAAATTCTGGAGAGTCTAATATTCAGTCTTCTCACAACGGCCATATGTACGGAAATTGGCTCTAATAAAATTGTTAGGAAGAGGAAGCGTGACTCTTAGACTAAGTGAATCTCATAAATGATGTCAGAAAAATGACTTTATTTCAGAAGCCAATTAGTAGTATTCTGATAAAGTGGATTTTTCCTAAGGTCCGGGAAGATACTTGGGCAGTCTGGCTATGTCATAGCTATGAACCATCAGAGGTGTCAGGGCAGGTGGTGGTGGTGGCCCGGATGAGGTGTCGGGGAGGCCGGTGTGGTGGTCCAGCGGAGGCATCGGGGCAGCTGGTGTTGGTGGCCCAGTGGAGGTGCCAGTGTGGGTGGTGCATTGGCCTTGCAGAGGTGTCACAGCAGCTGATGAGGTGGCACAACTGAGGTGATTGGGCAGCAGGTGCAGTGGCCCTGTGGAGGTGTCAGCGTGGCAGGAGCAGTGGTCCATCAGTAGAATCAGGGAAAGTGGTGTGGTGGACTGGAGGAGGTGTCAAAGTGGGTGGTGGCAATGTCCTGGATTAGGTGTCGGGGCGGCTGGTGTGGTGGTCCAGCTCATGTGTTGAGTCGGGTGGCATAGAAGTCCTGCAGAGGTGTCTTGGCAGCTGGTGCAGTGGCATGGCTGAATTGTTTGGGAGGCAGGTGCTGTGGCCCAGCAGAGGTGTTGGGGCAGGTGTCAGCTAGTATGGTGGCCCAACGGAGGTGTCGAGGTGGCTGGTGTTGGTAGCCTGGTGGAGGTGTCGGGGTGGGTAGCACTAGTGGCTTAGGAGGGATGTTGGGCCAGGTGGTACCAGTGGCCCGACTGAGGTGTCTGGGCAGCTGGAATGTTGGCCCAGGAGAAGTGTCAGGGCAGCAGATATTGGTGGTCTGGCAGAGCTGTTGGGGAGGTGGCAGGGATGGCTCAGTTGAGTTGTTAGGATGAGTGATGTATTGGCCCATTGGCCCAACAGAGGTGTCAAGGTGGGTGGTGGCAGTGACCCATTTGAGGTGTCTGGGCAGCTGGCCCAGTGACCCAGCAGAGGTGTCAGGACGGCTGGTGTTGGTGGCCCAGTGGAGGTGTCTGGGTGGGTGGCGGCAGTGACCCCTCTGTGGTGTCTGGGAGGCTGGTCCAGTGGTGCAGTGGAGGTGTCATGGCGGCTAGTGTTAGTGGACAAGTGGAAGTGTGGTGGGTGGCGTCACTGGCCCAGTGGAAGTGTCGGTGCAGGTGGTGGTGGTGGCCCGGCAGAGGTGTTGAGGTTGCACTCATGGCCCAGAGGAGGTTCTGGGGAGGCTAGTTCGGTGACTCTCAGGGTGGGCCAGAGGAGGTGTTGGGGAGGGTGGCATAGTGGCTGCCTGCTCTCCGGAGGAAGTGTTGGGGAGGGTGACAGGGTGACTGTGCCGGCTGCCTGGAGGAGTCATCTGGGAAAATAGCACAGTGATGGTCCTGGCGGGCCAGTGATGGCGTCGGCCTGGCCAGTGTGGTCTCTCCCTGCCAGTCCCGCATGGGGATCAGTGGGCAGCGTAGTCGCCAGATCCATTCATTCATTCATTCATTCATTCTATCGTATTTATTGAGCGCTTACTGTGTGCAAAACACTGTACTAAGCGCTTGGTACAGGCTTTCCTTCCTGCCCTGGTTTGGTCCGGCGAGATGGATCATGTGGGTTGGCCGTGTCTCTGTGGGTCAGCGTGGCTCTGGGTGCCGTTAATGAGGGAACCACTGCTGCCATGGGCCGCTGCTCCCGCTGCCTTGAAGTGATAGTCGATAGGATCCTAAAAGATCCTGCTCCTTTTCTTTTTGAATGGTGGCACCTCCTCCTTCCCCTTCTTAGAAGCCACCATGTTGCAGGGCCACTTTCTGGGCCAGGAACGGACCGGTGCCACAGACACTAGCACTGGTACTGGCACCAGCACTGGTAATGATACTGGCATTGCCATGACCTAGGGACGCCAGACCACTTCTGAGACTCTGTAGCTGCGGTAGACCCTGATGACCCAGATCTCAAAGGAGGGCATGTGTCTGATTGTGGTCATCCTCACCAGCTCGAGCCTCCACATTTTGGGGCCCTTGATCTTTGTGTGTGGTGGCCCATCTTCCTCCATGTCCTTAGTGGTCACCATGTTGTGGGGCGACTTTCTGGACCAGGGAGGAGAGGACGGCATTAGCACTGGTACTGGCACTGTTTTGGCCTGGGGACGCCAGACCACCGGTGAGGCCCTGGAACAGCGGTAACCCCTGACGATCCGGGTCACAAACAAAGCCCTCTCTCCAATCATGATAATCCCCTCCAGCTTTAGCTGCTGCTTTTTGGGCCTCTTAAACTTTTTTTGAGGGAGTCCATCCTATTCCCCTTTCTCCACCTTCACCCTGCCATGGGGAAGCTTCCTGGTTGGGGACAGGTGGGTGGCAGTACCCCAACCTGGGACGGCTGGGCCAGTGGAGGCTCTCAGAAACAGCGATAAACCCAAATTAAGGTATAAATTTCCCCGTGCCACTGCAGTCCAGGCTCCCGTTCTCGCTGGGACCATAGCTGGTATTGCCCACAGTGGGGAGCTTGAGGACCAGCAGTGGAAACAGAAGCAAACACTCATCAACTCATCACTGAGACAACTGATTGTCCCCCATCCACTCTGAGCCCACGGTGGATCCTCTGAGCCCTGAGGAGTCCTAACTCATGGACCGGCTGCATATGAACAAGGGGCTTGTGAGTGAGTTTGTATGTGTGTGTATGTTTGTAGCTCCAAAGAGCCATGGTTTGACTGGAGCTGAGCAGTGAGTGAGGGCCTAGGGCTAGGTGGAAATGTGTGGCAGACCCTTTCCCTCTGGCCAGCTCTTCAACTCCTTAGTGATAGGGATATTTCTTACTTCTCCAGGTGGTAAGGGACCCACAGGAGCTCCGCCTTCTGACAGGAAATTATAAACATCCAGGTGTGGGCCAGCTAACTAGAGATACAGACTTCAACAGCCTCTAGAGAGACCTTACATGCCAGATGGACGTGCTTAGAACAGGAATATTCCTTCAGTGCGAACCTGAGCAGAGAACTGTTAAAGTTGAGCACTTTCTCTGATTTCTCTCAGAGAAATCAGCAGTATCTCTGGGGGCTGCCCGTTGGAGGGTTTATGAGGTTGTCAGGGTTCCGTGAGGTCACGGGCTGGAATTGAGGTCATAGGGGGTTGGGGTGGGGCAAGGAATTGTGCTTCTGGGGCAGACTCAAGACCTACCCATGCGTGTTGGGACTACAGAAAGGCTCGAGTAACAGTGAGAGAGGAGGCCAGTCCACGATGACCGACCTTCACTACTACTGCTGCTACTACTACTACTCAATCAATCAGCAATGTTGTTGGAGCGCTTACTGTGTGCACAGTAAAGAACTAAGCACTTGGGAGAGTACAATATAACAGAATTGGTAATCACGTTCTCTGCCCACAGTGGATGTCCATTCTATAGGAATAACAACTAGTAGTTGTACTATACAGAAGCAGCGTGGCTCAGGGGAAAGAACACAGTCCTGGGAGTCATAGGTCATGGGTTCTAATCCCGGCTCCACCAAATGTCTGTTGTGTAACCTTGGACAAGTCAGTTAATTTATCTTAGCCTCAGTTACCTCATCTGTAAAATGGAGATCAAGACTGTGAGCCCCACGTGGGACAATCCAGTCACCTTGTATCCCCAGCGCTTAGAACAGTGCTTTGCACATAGTAAGTGCTTAACAAATGCCATCATCATCATTATTAGTATTACTATTACTACTACTACTACGGCTCCCAGAGAAGAAAAATCCCAGCTACTGTTATGAATCCATTCCTCATTCTCTTCTCCTTCTGCCTCCCAGAATTCTCTAAGGAGGTGAAGATCTTGCCTCTATGCCTTTCTACCCAGCCAACAGAACTCTCTCCTAGAAGCTGTCTAGAATCCCCAGCTTTTCAGTAAAGTGACCTCCCTGAATGTGTAGCATTGCAGAGAGATCAGGAGGGCTTTTTTTCCCTAAGCTCTTTAGGCCTCTTCCCCTCCACTTTTCCCTCTACGTATCTCATCCCTCCACCCATCCAAAGTTTAGCAAGCCTCTCTATAATCCGCAGTTTGAGGCAGGATCAGATACCCCTTGGGCTTAGAATTTTCAAGGTCCTGGAATGAGTTCACATCTTTACAGCCTATAAGATAAAAATGTCTCATTTCCTAGGGAGTATGGATTTCTCTTCAAAATGGTCTGTTATATTTCTGAACTCCAGGAAAATTCTAGACTGTCGATTAGATGGGAACTTGCTTCAATATGCTGACTCTTGGAAGTCAATTAGAATGTTCACTACAATGATCAGGAGCTATGCCAGAGAGTTACTATTAACATTACTTGGGTTAGTGGAATGAAATTCCAGCTTATTGTCATGAAAATATCCTGCTTATAATCTATCTGTAACACTTCTCTTTAAAATATACTTCGGTGGACCAGTTAAATTTGAGAAACTTCTGCTGCAGTGTTTTTGATCATTTTACATGCTACACTGTTCATTTCCATTTTAATTAACCTAGACAGAGCTATATTTACATATTTTACCATTGAATCACATGAAGCTTGCATCCTCCAAAATTATGCAAATGCATAAAAAGTTTGATTTCTGGCAAGTTTATAAAATTTATTTTCCCAAATTAAAAGTATGTAATATTTCATATAAAACCTTAAACAGGAAAGAGTTGATTGCAGTCATTACACCAATATCCTATTTATTGTCCCTTGAAAAAAGTACATTGGGAAAAGTAGGGAAGAGTTTTCACCAGACCACTAGAATTAGAAAGGAGCTAGATAGCATAAATGCCTGATGGGAATAATTAGTCTAAACATTTTCAAATGTAGTGTCAACCCTGGGGTTTGAAAGGGGTTGTAAAAAACAAGTTACATTGATTTGCGTGTTGATGATTTTTCATCTGTGGAAAGAAATATTGCTTGAAAGAATAATCTGGCTTGAAAACACGTTTATGACTTTTTACCATTAGAAGATTAGACAAAATATACACTGTGTTTGGCCTGAAAAGGTACAAAAATCTAGACAACTCGAATGAAATATCTGATATTTCAAGTGCTTTTGGACCTAAAATCTCCAGCTGTGTGACCTTGGACAATTCACTTAGCTTCTCAGGGCCTCAGTTCCCTCATCTGAAAAATGGGGACTAAGACTGTGAGACCCCTGTAAGACAGGGACTGTGTCCAGCCGAATTATCTTGTATCTACTCCAGTGCTTGGAACTGTGCTTGGCAATTGCTTCACAAGCACCAAAATTATCATTATTATTAGCTTGCAGTCTTTGTTCTGACTCGTTGTACCAGGTGGTTACACACACAGCTACTGGGTGCACATCTGTTTATTCCCATAGTGTTTCTAAATACAGGGGGAGGTAAAAAGAGCACATTCTTCCTGTTTGGATTTAAGAGGATGAGTGTCTCGCCTTTATGAACTGGGAAGGGAGAAAGCAGGTTCGTTTAGTCTTTATAGACTCATAAATCTGAGGGACGGAGATCTCCTAATATGAGTCTCCAGCAGACTTCTTCATAGTTTTTACGTTATGGTACAGTGTAGCCAGAAAAACATAAAAATCACCCCAGTAGATTCATGTAACACCTGGTTGCACGATGAGTGTTGCTTATAACAATAATAATATGATAATAATAATAATAATGGAATTTGTTAACTACTTACTATGTGTGAAGAACTGTTCTAAGCATTGGGGGAATACAAGGTAATCAGGTTGTCCCACTTTGGGCTCACAGTCCATTTTACAGATGAAGTAACTGAGGCACAGAGAAGTTAAGTGACTTGCCCAAAGTCACACAGCTAACATGACCTCTGACTCCCAAGCCTGTGCTCTTTCCACTGAGCCATGGTGCGTTTTTTCATTACATAGAGCTATAAAAATGCCCGGAGACTTGGCAATCTAACTCTGGAGTACTGGCCACTAACAACACTTCTAGGCAAGTGAAAGAACTGTAAGATGGCTGCCCTCTTTGAAATTCATCTTAATTTCCAGTGCCAGACCTTCTAGTACCAACACTTCCTGCTAGGAAGTGGTTTGGAACATACCATTTTGAAGCTTCAGTGGGCACTGTGTTTCATTAAGGAGAATAAGCATCTATTTAAATAAGCCATCTTGTATGTAGCTCTGAGTTCTGAACATCTGAAAAGTTCAGTAATCCACATTAATGTCCCGAGTGCTTTCTGGAATTTGGGGAACTAACTTGCGGCCTACGAATGCATTTGAGGCAATACAATGAGAAGCAGAAGTAAATGACTTGAATGTATGGAATACAAAACTACCTATCAAATCCTATTTAGGTACGCAGATTTTATTTTGTTGGTTTATTTGCAGCCAAATTACAATATGGTTAGTTTATTAGTAGTCTATGCTTAGATGAATGTTTTAAAGCTGGATTGAGTTTCTGATGCATTCGACTAGAGATGATAGGGTTGGATTTTCCTTGTAAGAGCATATGATGAATCAAAAAAAGAGATACATTCTGCTTCTGGTTCTTTATTTTGAAGGACATAGGAAATGGACCATTCCAAGTGTGGGCCATTTTCTCCCTCCCGTCCATGAAGGACAAGTTAGACGTTGGGGTGGCTCATTCCCTATTCTCTGAAAAATAGTACTGTCTAAGGTTTTCTGGAGAAAGCGAAATTCCCAAGATGAACTTCCTCCCAGCCTCTCTTTAACAGGCCTGAATTTGAACCCGAGGAAAGTTTCCGGAGGCTGAAGAGTGTTGGAAGCAGATCTACAACTGACCTAGCCATCGGCTTTGTCTCACGCGGCTGCCACCATTTTGTGACCCTTTCTCCAAGTTACTGTCAGGTGATAACAGCATCTCTAGCTGCCAGTGATATGCCTATGTGCCTATTACACATAAGCCTCCATGTCACCCTTGATGGAGGACTTTCAGCATCATTATCATCAAATGTAAAATACACAAACTGTGTGACGAAATCTAAGCTGATGGAAATTATAATATGCTTTGTATTCGCGGACGTTTAAGCATATAATCCATTTCACCTGGGTAGAGAAATTAATTCCGTTTTTGTTTTGTCATGTCATTGTAGAAACAGCTAAAGTCCTATTTTTTTACTTAAAAAAGATACTAAATTATGTCTCATCCAACCCCAAAATATACCTGCAAAATAGAAACAGGATGCTTGGAGGAACTGTAATGACATTATTATTACTATTATTGTTAACATACTTGTTAACTGTCTTCTGTAGGTCAAGTACTTTTATTTGTGTTTTGGTAGGCCCAAGATAATCTCCTTGGACATAGTTCCTGTCCCACATGAGGCTCAGTGCAGAATCAGAGAAGGATGATTTAGTCCCCATTTTACAGATTAGGTAACAGGCCCAGAGAAGTTAAGTGACTTGCCCAAGGTCACAGAGCAGGCAAGTGGTGAAACTGCTGTCATCCTGGGCATTCATCATAATCCAACGTCTCTGGCATCTCCCTGTCCTTCTTTATCATGCTCAGTATCTCTAACAGTTTCTCTAACATTCTTAACTAACTCTACCTCCTCATCATTTTGATTTCCTCAAAAATCTCCAGTGGCTACCAATCAATCTGCGCATCAGGCAGAAACTCCTCACCCTGGGCCTCAAGGCTGTCCATCACCTCGCCCCCTCCTACCTCACCTCCCTTCTCTCCCTCTACAGCCCAGTCCACACTCTCCGCTCCTCTGCTGCTAATCTCCTCACCGTACCTCATTCTCGCCTGTCCCGCCATCGACCCCCAGCTCACGTCATCCCCCGGGCCTGGAATGCCCTCCCTCTGCCCATCCGCCAAGCTAGCCCTCTTCCTCCCTTCAAGGCCCTACTGAGAGCTCACCTCCTCCAGGAGGCCTTCCCAGACTGAGCCCCTTCCTTCCTCTCCCCCTCGTCCCCGTCTCCATCCCCCCATTTTACCTCCTTCCCTTCCCCACAGCACCTGTATATATGTATATATGTTTGTACATATTTATTACTCTATTTATTCATTTATTTTACATGTACATATCTATTCTATTTATTTTATTTTGTTAGTATGTTTGGTTTTGTTTCCCCCTTTTAGACTGTGAGCCCACTGTTGGGTAGGGACTGATCTCTATATGTTGCCAATTTGTACTTCCCAAGCGCTTAGTACAGTGCTCTGCACACAGTAAGCGCTCAATAAATGCGATTGATTGATTGATTGATTGATTGATACAACCTGAACCCGGTTGTTGAAAATACCAAAATCTCTTGTGTCTCAATCGTTGAAACTTTGAAAAGAGCATGAGCCTAGGAGTCGGAGGATGTGGGTTTTAATCTTACCTCTTCCAGTGGCTTCTTGTGTGACATTGGGCAATTAAGTCCCTTCATGACTCTGCGGCTATTAGCTCCTGTAGGCAGAGAATGTACCTACAAACTTGTTACATTGTACTGTCCCAAGCGCTTAGTACATACTTGGTACACAGTAAGTGCTCAATAAATGTAAGTGATTTAAAAGACACACATATATATTTTAGTGGAATTTGGTAAGCGCTTTCTATGTGTCAGGCACTGGTCAGGCACTGGACCCCATCCATCTCTCTCAGCGCATCAATCAATCAATCAATCAATCATATTTATTGAGAGTTTACTGTATGCAGAGCACTGGACTAAGCACTTGGGAAGTACAAGTTGGCAACATATAGAGACAGTCCCTACCCAACAGTAGGATCACAGTCTAAAAGGGGGAGACAGAGAACAAAACCAAACAGACTAACAAAATAAAATAAATAGAATAGATATGTACAAGTAAAATAAATAAATAAATAAATAAATTGAGTAATAAATATGTACAAACATATATACATATATACAGGTCCTGTGTGGAAGGGAAGGAGGTAAGATGGGGGGATGTAGAGGGTGATGAGGGGGAGAGGAAGGAAGGGGCTCAGTCTGGGAAGGCATCCTGGAGGAGGTGAGCTCTCAGTAGGGCCTTGAAGGGAGGAAGAGAGCTAGCTTGGCGGATGGGCAGAGGGAGGGCATTCCAGGCCCGGGGGATGAAGTGGGCCGGGGGTCAATGGCGGGACAGACGAGAACGAGGCCGGTGAGGAGATTAGTGGCAGAGGAGCGGAGGGTGTGGGGTGGGCTGTAGAAGGAGAGAAGGGAGGTGAGGTAGGAGGGAACGAGGTGACGGAGAGCCTTGAAGCCGAGGGTGAGGAGTTTCTGCCTGATGCGCAGATTGGTAGCCACTGGAGATTTTTGAGGAGGGGAATAACATGCCCAGAGTGTTTCTGGACAAAGACAATCAGGACATCAGCATGAAGTATGAAGTGATCCCATCTGCTCCTTCTACCCTTTTGGGCCGTGACATGTTTTGCAGGTTGGAGGCCGCCATTACGTGTGGAGAAAGGGGAATTTCATTAGTCATTGGCAGCTTGATTGACAAACTGGACCCCCTAGTCACCGGAATCGCCTCATGTATCCTATCTGCCCTCGAAACCCCCAGGGAGGATCCTGACCCTGAGTTTCTGGCCCTTCCACCTGCCCTGTGGAGCACTGGACCCACAGACGTGAGATTCCTTCGGGGAGCTGATCTGGTGAAAATCGAGATCCACTCCCGTAGACCATTTCCTTGTATTCGGCAGTACCCTAAGGGAAGGCTAGGCTGGAACCGCTCATTACTGCATCAGCCTCCTCTCCGATCTCCCATCCTCCTGACTCTCCGCACTTCAGTCCATACTTCACGCCGCTGCCCGGATCGTCTTTGTGTAGAAACGCTCTGGGCATGTTACTCCCCTCCTCGAAAATCTCCAGTGGCTACCAATCAACCTACGCATCAGGCAAAAATTCCTCACCCTCGGCTTCAAGGCTTTGCATTACCTCGCCCCCTCCTACCTCACCTCCCTTCTCTCCTACAGCCCAGCCCGCACCCTCCGCTCCTCTGCCACTAATCTCCTCAGTGTGCGTCGTACTCGCCTGTCCCGCCGTCGATCCCCGGCCCACGTCCTCCGCCTGGCCTGGAATGCCCTCCCTCCGCACATCCGCCAAGCTAGCTCTCTTCCACCATTCAAAGCCCTACTGAGAGTCCACCTCCTCCAGGAGGCCTTCCCAGACTGAGCCCCCTCATTCCTCTTCCCCTCCTCCCCCTCCCCATCCCCTCCGCCTTACCTCCTTCCCCTCCCCACAGCACCGGTATATATGTTTGTACGTATTTATTACTCTACTTATTTATTTATTTTACTTGTACATATTGACTATTCTATTTATTTTATTTTGTTAATATGTTTTCTTTTGTTGTCTGTCTCCCCCTTCTAGACTGGTGGGTATGGACCGTCTCTATATGTTGCCAACTTGTACTTCCCAAGCGCTTAGTACAGTGCTCTGCACACAGTTAGCGCTCAATAAATACGATTGAATGAATGAATGAATGAATCGTCCAGTGCCATTCACCTTGTAATACATCCATACTACCGGTTCGTAAACCTGGGGAAACTCCTATTTACCGCTTCGTTCAGGATCTGCGAGTAGTTAATGCTTATGTTTCCCCTCTGCATGCGGTGGTCTCCAGTCCCACTTCTGTGCTTAGCAGGATCCGACCCCAGGCTCAGGACGACCTTATGGGGGCTTTCTTTACTATCTCGGTCTGCCCCGAGAGCCAGTTCCTTTTTGCCTTCACCTGGGAAAGCAGGCAGCTAAAGTGGACTCCCACTCCCCGACCCTATTATCTCGAGCCCTAAACAAGGCTCTCTCCCCTCTGAACCTTCCGGAAGGGGTATGCGTGTTTCAGTTCCTGAACGGCATACTTATTACCGGAGACACCGAGAAACAGTGCCGCCAAGGCTCCCTAGTCCTGTTGAAATTTTTGTTTTCTAACGGTTGTCCCACACGGGGCTCACAGTTTCAATACCCATTTTACAGATGAGGTAACTGAGGCACAGAGAAGTGAAGTAACTTGCCCAAAGCCACACTGCTGACAAGTGCCGGAGTCAAGATTAGAACCCACGACCTCTGACTCCTAAACCCATGCTCGTTCCACTGAGACACGCTGCTTCTCCAGTAATTGATTGATTGAGCAAGACAGGAATTCCAGCCAATAGTTTTAGTTCAGTGATTAAGTGGCAAGGTGCAATTTTGATTTTGTAAATGACTGAGAATGTTATTAATTCCTTTTCTGGACATTATCGCATATACCGTAATTCATCGTATGGTTTGCAATTAGTATGATCATCAAACCCATCCTTAAGTATGTTAATTTCCAGTCAGGTGCTCCAGTTTTTTAAAGCACATTGTGTGGCCACAGCTGAGTATCAGTAAAGCAGCTTGTTAATTTTATTAGCACTTAGAACCGTGTTTAACACATAGTAAGCGCTAAATAAATTCCATCATTATTTTTGTTAGCAAGTGAAAAAAAAATTCCCCATAATCTTATTAACATGATAGGAAACTGTACGGAAATATAGAAAACCAAAATCAAAAGCAGAATATGGAAATCAGAATATACAAAACCAAAGCTGAATTTGGTATAAATAGGAAATATTTAGGAAAATAGGTTTGAAACACATATTAAAAGTTGTGACAAACTGGCATTCAAAATAATGATAATGATAATAACAATCATATGATCATTAATTTAATTATAATAATACTATGGCTTTTTGGGAAAAAAAGATGGGCCTGGGAATCAGAGGGTGTGAATTCTAATCCCCTCTGCCACTTCAATCAATCAATTTATTGAGTGCTTATATTGTACAGAACCCTCTACTAAGAGCTTGGAAGAGTAGAATATAGCAGAGTTGGTAGACACCCATTCCCTAACCACAGAGATCTGAAACGTGTGTGCTGTGTGACCATGGGCATGTCACTTAACTTCTCTGTGCCTCAGGTTCCTCATTTATATAATGGAGATGATGATGATAGTGATGATGATAATGGTATTTGTTAAGCGCTTACTATGTGTCAAAAACTGTTCTAAGAGCTGGGGTAGTTACAAGGTAATCAGTTTGTCCCACTTGGAGCTCAAGGTCTTCACCCCCATTATACACATGAGGTAACTGAGTCACAGAGAAGTTAAGTGACTTGCCCAAGGTCACACAGCAGATAGGTGGCAGAGCTGGGAATAGAACCCACGATCTCTGACTCCCAAGCCCGTGCAATTTCCACTCAGTGATGCTGCTTTCCGACCAAATCCTACTGCATTCATTCATTCATTCATTCAATTGCATTTATTGAGTTCTTACTATGTGCAAAGCAGTGTACTAAGTGCTTGGCAGAATAATATATAACAATGAATGCACAATTCCCAGAACACCATGAGCTCCCTCCTACATAAACCTGTGAGTTCCACATGGGACAGTAAGCACAGAAAAAGTGATCTGAACAAAGTAGGTGCTCAATAAATTTGACTGACTGATTGACATGGACTGTGTCCACCTGACTGTCTTGTATCTGCTCCAACACTTACTACAATGCTTAGCACATAATGAGGGCTTAACAAGTAACATAATTATTTGCTCAGGACTTACTATATGCTAAGCACTTTACTAAGCGCTGTGGTGAGATACAAGGTGGTAAATTCACTAGGGGCAGGGAATGTATCTGTTACAATTTTATACTATACTCTCCCAAGCACGTAGTACAGTGCTCTGCACACAGTAAGCACTCTGCAAATACTCTTGAGTGATTGATTGACTGATTGACAGGGACTGTGTGTAACCCAATTGCCTTGTATCTAACCCAACGCTTAGTACAATGCTTAGCACATAATGAGGGCTTAACAAGTACTACAAATATTTGTTCAGGCCTTGCTATGTGCCAAGCACATTACTAAGCACTGTGGGGAGATACAAGATGATAAGCTCATTGTGGGCAGGGAATGTGTCTATTAAATTGTTATACTGTACTCCCCCAAGCACTTAGTACACTCTTCTGCACACTGTAAATGCTCAATCAATATAATTGACTGACACAATAATCAGTTTAGACATCGTCTCCGTTTCACATCGAGATCATGTATTAAGGAGAACCAAAATTCACGATGTCAGGACAGAAAGGCTTTGGTGAAAACCTGTAATCTGAGGTTTCATCTTTCATTGAATTACTCCTGTTATTATTCATTAGATGTTGGAGTACGTTCCACTGTCTATTCCACCTGGAGAGGCATCAATTCCTGCCTTTGAGGTTTAGAACCTATGTCAGGCTGACAACACAACCCAGACAGGTTTCCAATATCCTCTTAGCACCTTGGTGACAGAATTCTTCTTCCATATGTCAAACACTATACACAGACATTTTGATCACAATCACAATTTAGTGAGTCGATAATAAAGGATATTGTGATGACCTCTTTCAAATAACTCCGGGGGGTAAATTCGAACCAGCCCTGAAAAATTGGAGTATTTGTCCCTTATGAGTTCCATTATTTTTGCACAAAAATCTTTATTTCACTTTTCCTTTCACTCACTCTTCTCAGCCTCTCCTTGATTTCTTGTGATCAAAGGCATTCACTGAGCTCTTACTAGTAGTAATGATAGTAGTAACAGAAGTAGTATAGGTAGTCATAGTAACAGTATTTATTAAGTTCGTGTTGTATGCAGAGTACTGTACAACATGCTTGGAAGGAATCCATGGGTGGAAATTAGACATGATTATCTATCCCCTGGAGGACTCACATTGGAGAATGCAAGTGAGGGAAGTGGGGAGACAAACACATCGGAATGATGAAACAATAAAACACAAAACAGAAGAATATATACAAAAATAAATCGATAAGGGGCTGTGGCTAGAGGTGGCTGTGGCTCCTCTTCCCCATCCCCCCCACCTTACCTCGTTCTCCTCCCCACAGCACTTGCATATATTTGTACAGATTTATTACTTTTTATTTTACTTGTACGTATTTGCTATTCTATTTATTTTGTTGATGATGTGCATATAGCTTTAATTCTATTTGTTCTGACGATTTTGACACCTGTCTACATGTTTTGTTTTGTTGTCTTTCTCCCCCTTCTAGACTGTGAGCCTGCATTTGGGTAGGGACCGTCTGTATATGTTGCCGACTTGTACTTCACAAGCCCTTAGTACACTGCTCTGCACACAGTAAGCACTCAATAAATACGATTGAATGAATGAATGAATGAGTAGAATTTCAGTAGCCCAGAGTCCAAGGCAGACCTACTGCCACAGTGACCATTTCAGCAGATGCTAATCCACTCTTACTGTGGACAGAGCACCAAATGCATCTGCATGCCATAAGTGGGAAGTTCCAGAATTGGTTTTCCCTGGTGATGTTCTGAAAGAAGTTAAGTCAGAGCCTCAAGCATACCAGAGTCATTGTGAGTTTTCTTTGGACTGACTGAAGCCTCTTCCTTCGCCAACCAGACTAATGGGTCAACCAGGCCTCAAACTTACATTCCCCTCTTTAAGGGCAGGGACAAGGTCAGTTACTTCTGTAGTACTTTTCCAAGTGCACTCAGAAGGGTGTGCATGTGCCACAGCCACAGACAAGGTGGTTAGCAGCACAGAGCTGTAGACCATTCCACTGGCCCTTAGTCCTAGAAGTACTTAGCTGCTACATTCTGTTTGACAGCCCCCGGAGAATGTCATGCTTTTTTGATTCATTTTTTTTACTTCCTCGCCTATCACTACTAATCAATGTGCTGCCTACATTACAGAATTCTGTGACACTTATTTAGCAATTTGTTGCCAATTTAGATTTTTAATTTAGTTTTTGGGGGGGGGGGTTGGTATTTGGTTAAGCACTTACTAAGTGCCAGACACGGTTAGAAGCGCTGCAGCAGATACATGCAAACAGGGTTGGACCCAATCCCTGTTCCACTTGGGCCTCACAGTCTCAATCCCCATATTACAAATGAATTAACTGAGGCACAGATAAGTGAAGTGACTTGCCCAAGGTCACACAACAGACAAGTGGCTGTGAATTATTTGATTGATCTTTCCTATGTGTCTGCACCTAATGCCTTACTCCTCTTTCTTCTTATTTGGTGAATCTCTTGGAGGTTGGGAACAGTGTCAAATTCTCACCATGCATTTTTCCCAATATGGTTTGCACACAGTAGGCACTTACTAAGTACTAGTACTACTAGTGTTACTGACGATGTTGTTCTGTCTAAACAGAACCAGAGTAATATATCAGCCTGCACCAAAAAAGGCCTTCCTGCATGGTACAAAACACTTCCCCCCCGCCAACCCGCCCACTCAGTGTCCTCCGGGCAGGGATGTCTCTAGGCATCCCTGGACTCGGAGTACCACTGCAAAGCTCCGCCTTCTTCAGCACTGGTCTGCACACTTTTTTGTGTGTGTATGTGTTGTATTTGTTAAGCGCTTACTATGTGCCGGGCACTGTGCTAAACGCTAGGGTAGATACAAGCTAATCAGGATGGACAAAGTCCCTGTCCCACATGGTGCTCACCATTTTAATCCCCATTTTCCAGATGAGATAACTGGGGTAAAGAGAAGTTAAGTTATTTACCCAACGTCACACAGCAGACAAATGGCAGATCTGGGTTTAGAACCCAGGTCCTTCTGCCTCCCAGGCCCATGCTGTATCCACTAGGCCATTCTGCTTCCTTTGCCCCACCCCCTTCAGCCTGCCCAGCCCAGTTCCTCAATTCGGAGCATTGCGGTAAGAAACCATGTGGTGGTGGAAGGGGCAGTAATATGGAGCATCCACCGAGATGAAGTTGGAACAATTGGGCTTTTCTCTGATGCTCCTGGGCAGCCTTCCAACTGCCTTCAATTATGCCCTCTCCTGGCACCTCTCTGGCAACTCTCCCATCTTTTCCAGTAGCATCTCAGGAGGAGATCTCCTGTCTTTTCTCAAAATCTACCGCCTTCACCTGCACATCCAACTCCATTCCTTCGTACATCATCAAAACACTTGCCCCCTCACTTCTTCCCTCCCTAACAGCCATCTTCAACGGTTTGGTCTTCGATGGCTTCTTCACCACTGCTTTCAAACATGCCCATGTCTCCCATACTCTAAAAATACCCTCGCCTGACTCTCCAACTCCCTCCAGGCATCACCCCATCTGCTTCCTACTATTCTTCTCTTAACTCATTGAAGCACATTTCTCCACTCGATGTCTCAACTTCCTCTACTCCAATTCTCTCCTTGATTCCTTCCAAACTAGCTTCTGTCCCCTTCCGTAAGGGAAAAGGCCCCGAGTGCCCCTTACAACGGGCTTATGTACTGCTTTTGCTGATCACAGCGATGGGTAGATTTGAAAACAGTGGGGACTGGATCGGTGAAGATTTGGTACAGAGCTGGGGCGAGTCTATCTCCTTATTTGGTTTGGCTCCTGGACCCAGCCAGTGGGTTTCAGGGTCTAAGGTCCATCCCAAATATGGCAACAGGACCGCGTACATTTAAACAATATCTGTAACTTTTCCATGGTGCATGAGGGCCCCCATCAAAACCAACTTTATTTACTTCAAGTTTATCCTTTCCTGTCTCAACTCTGCCCTCTCCTCTACCAGGCAAAAGTATTTCTCCTCCCTTATTGACACCCATTCCCATCATCCCGGCCAGCTGTTCTGTACATTTAACTCCCTTCTCAGGCCCTCTGTTCCTCTCCCTCCTCCATCCCTCACCCCCAACGATCTGGCCTCCTACTTCGTTAGTAAAATTAACTCAATCAGGTCTGAGATCCCCAAGGTCACTCCTCCCTCCTTTCCAATATTCCCGCTATCAACCCTCTCTGCTACTCAGCCATCCTTCCCAGCAGTACCTTCAGATGCGATCTCCTCCCTCCCCTCATGTGCTACTCCATCCACCTGTGCTTCGGACCCCATTCGCTCTCATCTTATGAATTCTCTCGCACCTTCCCTCCTCCCCTCCTTAAATTCCATATACAATCGCTCACCCTCCACTGGTTCCGTCCCCTCTGCCTTCAAACATGTCCACGTCTACCCAATCCTAAAATAACTCTCTCTTGACCCCACATCCCCTTCTAGTTATCACCCTGTCTCCCACCTGCCATTCCTTTCCAAACTCCTTGAACGAGTCATCTACACCCACTGCCTCGAATTCCTCAAGGCCAACTCTCTCCTCGACCCCTTCCAATCTGGCTTCCGTCCCCTACACTCCACCGAAACTGCCCTCTCAAAGGTCACCAATGACCTCCTTCTTGCCAGATCCAACGACTCCTACTCTATCCTAATCCTCCTCGACCTCTCGGCTGTCTTCGACACTGGGGATCAATCCCTTCTCCTCAACACGCTAGCCAACCTTGGCTTCACAGACTCCGTTCTCTCCTGGTTATCCCGTTATCACTCCGGCCGTTCAGTCTCAGTTTCTTTAAGGGCTCTTCCTCCCCATCCCATCTCCTTACTGTAGGGATTTCTCAAGGGTCAGTTCTTGGGCTCCTTCTGTTCTCTATCTACACTCACTCCCTTGATGAACTCATTCGCTCCTACGGCTTCCACTATCATCTCTACGCTGATAACATCCAAATCTACATCTCTGCCCCTGCTCTCTCTCCCTCCCTTCAGGCTCGTGTCTCCTTCTGCTTTCAGAACATCTCCATCTGGTTGTCTGCCCGCCATCTAAACTAAATATGTCCAAGGCTGAACTCCTTATCTTTTCTCCCAAACCCTGCCCTATCCCTGACTTTCCTGTCACTGTAGACGGCACTACCATTCTTCCAGTCTCACAAGCCCGCAACCTTGGTATCATCATGGACTCTGCTGTCTCGTGCACCACTCACATCCAATCTGTCAACAAAACCCGGTCTCACCTCCGCAACAATCCCAAGATCAGCCCTGTCCTCTCCATCCAAACCGCTACCTTGCTGGATCAATCTTTCATCCTATCCAGACTGGATTACTGCATCAGCCTCCTCTCTGATCTCCCATCCTCCTGTCTCTCCCCACCTCAGTCTATATTCACGCTGCTGCCCGGATCATCTTTGTGAAGAAACACTCTAGGCATATTACTCCGCTCCTCAAAAATCTCCAGTGGCTACCAGTCAACCTACGCATCAAGGAAAAACTCCTCACTCTCAGCTTCAAGGCTCTCCATCACCTCGCCCGCTCCTACCTCACCTCCCTTTTCTCCTTCTACAGCCCGCCCCGCACCCTCCGCTCCTCTGCCGCTAACTTCACTGTGCCTCGTTCTCGCCTGTCCCGTCGTTGACCCCCGGCCCACCTCCTCCCCCTGGCCTGGAATGCCCTCCCTCGGCACATCCGCCAACCTAACTCCCTTCCTCCCTTCAAAGCCCCACTAAGATCTCACGTCCTCCAGGAGGCCTTCCCAGATTGAACCCCCTTTTTCCTCTCCTCCTCCCAATCCCCCCCGGCCCAACCTCCTTCCCCTCCCCACAGCACCTGTATACATGTTTGTACAGATTTACTACTCTATTTATTTTACTTGTACATATTTACTACTCTATTTATTTTGTTAATGATGTTAATCTATCTTTACTTCTATTTATTCTGATGACTTGACACCTGTACACATGTTTTGATTTGTTGTCTGTCTCCCCCTTCTAGACTGTGAGCCCATTGATGGGTAGGGACAGTCTCTATATGCTGCTAACCTATACTTCCCAACAGCTTAGTACAGTGCTCTGCACACAGTAAGCGCTCAATAAATACGATTGAATGAATGAATAATGAGTTTACAGGCTAGAGAGGTAGGCAGACATTAACATGATTAAATAAGTCATTTATATTTAAAAATTTAAATGTATGTACATAACTGATGTGGGATCGTGGGTGGGGTGCGTATCAAATGTCCAAAGGTCACATATCCAAGTGCATAGATGATGCAGAAGGTAGAGAGAGCCGGTGGAAAGGAGGGCTTAATCAGGGAAGGTCTCTTGGAGGAGCTTTGACCTTAATAAGGTTTTGGAAGTGGAGAGAAGGTTGGTTTGTGCATGTGAAGCTTGAGGGAGTTCCAGGCCAGAGGCAGAACGTGGATGAGGGGTCGGTGGTGAGGTAGACGAGATAGAAGAAGAATGAGTAGGTTGGTATTAGCGGAGGGAAGTGTGCAAGCTGGACTGTAGTAGGAGAATGGTGAGGTGAGCTAGGAGGCAATGAGTTGACAGATGGCTTTAAAACGGATAGTGACGGATTTCTGTCCATTACGGAGGGAGACATGCAACTCTAGGATTGTCCTGAGTACCGGGGAGACTTTCATTGACCTTTAAAAAAAATTATTTCGACAGCTGTATGAAGTCTGAGCTGGAGTGAGTAGATCCAGGAGGCAGAGAGATGAGGGAGAAGTTCCAATCCCCACGAGACCCCATCAGCTCTCACGCCTAGGTGGTTCACTCCCTCAGAAATTCCCACCCACCACACCAAGTGGTTCATTCATTCTGGAACTCCATCCCCCTCCTCTAGTGATACACTCCACCTAGAACTTCATTGCCTCTCCCTAGGTTTCACTGCCCATGTACATCATTTCTCCACCCCTACATGTGGTTCCCTCCATTTGGAGATTCACTCTATACTTTTCCTAGAGGTTTTTCTTCCCCCTCCAAACCCACCCTCCTCTCCCATGGCGGTTCATGCTCCCTGGTACCCCATCCTTCTCACTTCCGCTCCTATCACCTCCCGTGTGGGGAACAGCAGGGCCAAGTAAACAAGGAACTGAGAAGAAAGCTGTGGCCAAAAGGCTGGTCTCTGTTATCATAGCCTTGTACAGGCAGGAGTTACTTGTTATCGTCCCTACGGCCTTGCTTAGACGGGTGTTATTTGTTACTGGTCTTGAAGGTTACAGAATTGCTGTGTTAGTTATAAACACAGGAACATGGAAAAATACAGAATGTGACTGAAAGATATAAAAGTCTTGCTGCTTAACCCAATAAACGATTTCGTGTTTACCCTAGCCGGAGTCCGTGCCTTCATCATCATCAATCGTATTTATTGAGCGCTTACTGTGTGCAGAGCACTGTACTAAGCGCTTGGGAAGTACAAGTTGGCAACATATAGAGACAGTCCCTACCCAACAGTGGGCTCACAGTCTAAAAGGGGGAGACAGAGAACAAAACCAAACATACTAACAAAATAAAATAAATAGTATAGATATGTACAAGTAAAATAAATAAATGAATAGAGTAACAAATATGTACAAGCATATGTACGTATGTACAGGTGTTGTGGGGAAGGGAAGGAGGTAAGATGGGGGGATGGAGAGGGGGACGAGGGGAAGAGGGAGGAAGGGGCTCTGTCTGGGAAGGCCTCCTGGAGTAGGTGAGCTCTCAGTAGGGCCTTGAAGGGAGGAAGAGAGATAGCTTGGCGGATGGGCAGAGGGAGGGCATTCCAGGCCCGGGGGATGACGTGGTGCCTTCATACACCACACTCCCGCACTAGTGGTTTGTGTCCCCTGGAATTCCAACTCCCGCCGGACCCTAGTGGATCACCCTGGCTGGACCTCCATCCCCCACCAACACCACCAGTTTTACATTCCCCTGTAGCTACACCTCTGCCATTATGGTTCACTCTCCCTGAAACGTCCACCACTTACCCCTAATAGCACCCTTCACCTGAAACACATTCCCTGCCCTCAGTGGTACATCCTACCCTGAACTCCCACCCCCTTTCCACACCCGACTCACCCCCTAATAGTTCAGTCCATCCCTCCAGCCCAGCCAGCAAAACTTCACTCCTCTAATACCCATTTGCTCACTGCAGCTTGATCTAATTTGTTTTGCCTCCGACCGCTTGCTCTCATCCTACGTCTGGCCTGAAATGCCCTTTCTCTTTTCATCTGACAGTCAATTAGTCTCGCTACCTGTAAAGCCTTATCAACAGACATATTCTCAAAGAGGCCTTCCCGGATTGAGCCTTCATTTCCTCTTCTCCTACTCCCTTCTCTGTCACCTTTGTATCTTTTATTTCCCCATTCCTCAGCCCCACAGCATTTATGTACATAGCCATTATTTATTTATTTATTTATTTACTTATTTATTTATTTATTTGTTTATAGTAATATCTGTATCCCCCCCTAGACTGTAAGCTCCTTGTGGTCAGGGAACGTATTTACCAACTTTGTTATACTGGACTCCCCCAACCGTCTAGTACAGGCCTTTGCACACAGTCAGCGTTCAGTAAATATGATTGAATGACTGATTAAAAAGGAACTGAACCATGCCACTGAGCCATCATTGTCTTAATAATGAAAATAACATCTATGAGATCTCGTAAGTGCTTAGACTGTGCCAAGCACTGTGCTGAGCACTGGGGTAGGTACAGTGGGGCTCACATTTCCACAATCGATTCGTGCATTTTGAACTAAGACCTCTTCATCAGGCAAAGCCTTCGAGATGACCCCCCAAACCACCACACTATCTAGGTGCCTCACCCATTGTCTCAGTGATTAAATTATGTCCCTAGAGCAAGGGGGCAGGGGCAGGGAAGAGAGACAGTGGATTATTCACTGTCGCCACTTCTGCCCCTCGCTCAGTGGCACTGTGTTCTCCCTCCCCCATCATTTCCCTGCCCTTCTTCTCTGTCTTCCGGAGGGGTGGGCACACATTCAGACTAAACCTTGAGGATCTAGAATGCAGTGTTATGTGTCTCGGACACTTCCTAGCCACCAGACATGACCTCCCTCTCTCCGCATCGGATTACATTTTCTGACTGGCAGGTGTCAATGTGAGGATGCAGCTCATTAGTGGATAATCAACCAACCCCGCAGGAGGTGAAGGCAGATCAAATAGGGCCGCACAGCCGCTACCTCCAGACAAACAAACATATCTTATGCAAACACCTCTCTGATCCTCAGGCTCACTTACTCACCTTCACTGTCCAGGCAGGAAGGAGATCAAATATTCAATTTCCAGTTTAAAGATAAGGAAGCTGAGGTTCTGAGAAATTTCCCCAGGCCGTACTCACCCCCTCCCCCGCTTCTTCGCTTCCCTGATTAACCCCTCTTTTCCCCAGATAGCTCTCCCTTCTGCATTGTTTATGCACGTGGATCTGGGAAGTCTGGAGAACTAATATTTGCCCCATCTCCAACCCCACAGCGCTATGTACATATTTTTCAATTATATAATATAAATTACATTCATATTAACATCTCCCGAGAGACTATAAGCCCGTTATAAGTAACGGACGTTTCTGCTAAATCCGTTGTACTGTACTCTCCCAAGCGCTTAGTACTGTGCTCTGTACAAAGTAAGCACTCATTAAATACCACTGATACCATCGTTCATGGGCTGGGAATGTGTGTGTTATATTGTTGTATTTTACACACCCAAGCTCTTAGTATGTTGCTCAGCACACGGTAAGCGCTCTATGAATACAATTGGCTGACTGATTAAGTCCTGTTTCTCAGATTACACAGCAGGCAAGGATCAGAGTGGATATTATAACCCAAGTCTCTCGGCTTCCTATGGTGCGCACTATCCACTAGGTCATGCTGCTCTTCTACTACTACTAGCAATAAATCAATCGATCAGTGGTATTTACTGAGTACTTCTTGGGTGCAGAGCAGTATATTGAGCATGTGGGGGACTCTAATACAGCAGCATTGGTAGGCATTCTGCCTTTCCACAATAAGCGTACCAGCTATAGCGGGGAGAGACTTTCCTATAAAGAAATAAATTGTGACTGTGAACATGTGTCGTGGAGCAGTGGGTGGGGTGAATATCAAGCATTTAAAGAGCCCATATATGAGTGCTTTTGTGACACCGAAGGGACAGGGAGTAGGGGAAAAGAGGGATTAATTGGAGAAGGCCTCGTGGAGAATATGTGACTTCAGTAAGGCTTTGAAAGTGAACGGCATTCTGGAGAGACATAGTAGCACAATAAGAAGACAAAAAGAGCTAGGACAGGTTGTCTCTATCTCAAAAACTCTTATAATAGTCCAGAATTCTGTTGTGCAAAATCTGGCCTGTATATCACACGATCAGATTATGCCTCTCTTCCTCTAAAGAATGTGATCAATATTAGCACACCCAACTTGAGTATTCTTGTGAGATGGCTAGAGGCAGATGCATGGTCCTGGGAGTCAGAGGACCGGGGTTGCAATTTCGGCTCTGTCACTTGTCTGCTGTGTGACCATGGACAAGCCACTTCACTTCTCTGTATCTCAGTTACCTCTTCCGTAAAATGGAGATTAAGACTGTGTGACAGGGACTGTTTCTACCCTGATCATTATTTATTTATCCCAGCATTTAGTACACTGCTTGGCAAAAAGTAAGCACTTAACAAATGCCATTATTATTATCATCATCATTATTATCATCCTTGCTCTTTTCATCTTAAAAACTGTTAAAACCTATGCACGATATAAAACACTTGAAGATAGCATCCAGGTTACCAGCTCACTGCTCAGGCCCCTGCAGCGCCAATCGATGAACTAAATAGCTAAGGAATACATGTGCCTGCCGGACAGGAAGTGCTTCAAAAATACCACACACATAATTAAAGTTTATATTTTTTCAAAAAGGAAGATAGTCTTACCCCACTTCCAATAATCCAAGACTTAACGGGATCCTGTTTCCAGATCCCCAAGATAAAGACCTAGGCGTTTCAAGGGGTCCGAAAGTTTACATTTACAATGCTTCCGACCACACCCGAGAAGAAAATAACGTGTCATTGGTAGGGAGAAATATTTTTCATCAGTTCTGTGGTTTATCCAGACTATGCTGCTTTTCACATAATTTTGGACAAGCACTTAACAGGTATGTGAATGATACGTTACTTAAAGGAACTCCGTTGTGCTCATGATAAACTTCTCCCAATTCCTCTCAGAATATGGAAGGGGGGAATGAAACCTATTACTACTACCAATCAATCAAATCAATCCTTTACATTTGTTACATGCTTACTGTGTGCAGAGTAAGCACTGAGTACCTTGGAATATATAGCATAACAGAGCTGGGAAATTGTATTCTTGCCCACAAGGAGCTTACCATCTACTGTTTCCAGGTCATGTTACTGAGTGCTTGGGAGAGGACAATAGAGTAAGTAGACAAACTCCCTGCCCTCACAGAGCTTACCATCTACTGTGGCCAGAGACCTGTATTGCGTGCTTGGGAGAGGGCACTAGAATCAGTAGACAAGACCCCTGACCACAAGAAGCTTAAAGCCTGTCATGTGAAGACCATACACATCATGATTCCCACATTCTAATATCCCTTCCCTTGACCCCACGGTTCTTTCCAGTTATTATGCCATCTTCTTCCTACCATTCCTCCCCAAACCTCTTGACCGAGTTGTCTCACCCATTGTCTTCAATTTCTTTCTTCCAATTCTCCCCTTATTCCCAACAATCTAGCTTCTTCCCTCCTTTTCCCCCCAGAAACCACCCAATTATCTCCTTCTCGCTAAATCCTTCTACTCTCATCCTAATCCCGCTCAACCGCTCAGCCGCGTTGGACTCTGTTGACCCCCCTTCCCCTTCACCTGGAAATATTATCCAACTTGACATCGATACTGACAGTGTCCTCTCCTGGTTCTCCTCCTATCTCTCTGGCCACTCCTTCTCATTATTTTTCATGGTCTTCTCCTCTTCCTCTCACCCCCAAACCGTGGGAGTCCCTCAAGGTTCAGTTCTGGGTCCCCCTCTATTCTCTATCTACATCCACCCCTTCGGAGAATTAATTTACCCCCATGGCTTCACCTACCGCCTCTTTGCGGAAGATATCTGTAATGAGACCTCAGGTAGTCATTTTGTTGGCCAAAAAGCCATTTCACAAGTTACTATTTTTTTGACCCCGTGAACAACAAAATCGAAGAAAGAATTCGAGAAGGGGCTAGGCTGTTTTGCGCTAGGTCAGATGGCTGTGAAAAAAACCCAGTCAACGCGGTGGACACGGAAGGAGAAGTAGTCTTCGCTCCCTGCTTTATCCAGTAATTGGCTTGGAGCAACAAAAGGACCACCACGATGCCGGAGGCAACGACCCAAGAACTGCTGTGATGTCTAAGACATTGAGAGAGCAACTTCCATAACATCTGAGGCAGAAGCAGATAAAAGGCGGTCACTTTGAGCCATGAACTAGAGCAGGTAAATGATGGCGGGCGAGTGGTAGTCACAGTGATCCAGCGTGGTCACCCTGAGCTAAGAACGAGATCATGGCAGGGCCAGCATGAACGAGAGTGATCGCCTGGAGCTAAGATCCTGAGCCAGCACAGCCGAACCACCTAAGACTTGCACCGGGATGCCTACGGCATGGCCACCACCAACCAGCTAAAATTTCATCCATTCATTCATTTATTCAATCGTATTTATTGGGCGCTTACTGTGTGCAGAGCACTGTACTAAGCGCTTGGGAAGGACAAGTCGGCAACATATAGGGACGGTCCCTATCCAACACCGGGCTCACGGTCTAGGAGGGGGAGACAGACAACGAAAACAAAACACGTAGACAGGTGTTAACGTCGTCAGAACAAACAGAATTAAAACTCGGTTTCCATTCATTCAATCAATCAATCAATCGTATTTATTGAGCGCTTATGGTGTGCAGAGCACTGTACTAAGCGCTTGGGAAGTAGAAGTTGGCAACATATAGAGACAGTCCCTACCCAACAGTAGGCTCACAGTCTAGAAGGGGGTGACAGAGAACAAAATTGAGCTCTTACTGTGTGCAAAGCACTGTGCTACGCACTTGGGAAGTACAGGATGGCACCCGAGTAGTCTCTCCCAGGGCTCAGTACAGTTCTCTGCACATAGTAAACACTTAATACATGCCATCTCTACTACAACTCCAGGCATTGTATTAGGAGTTCAAGCCACCACCCGCAGCGATCATGAACCAGCATGGCCTGCAAAGGCCAGCCAGAATCCTCCAACTCCTCCAATGCATGAACAAGGGGCAAATAGTTGGACCAGTAGTTAACATATGGTGTGTGTGTTTGTGTGTGTGTGTGTCTGTGTGTGTGTGGTGTGTATGTGTGTGAGAAAGAGAGAGAGTATGCGTTTCCCCTTTCAATTTGACTGTTAAGAATTGAATGAAGTTTTCCACTGTATACAGTGGTGGTTTGATTTCATTTTGAACTTGTCACAGAGTGCTCAGTTTAGGAAGTTCCTGATCATTTCAGTTGCCTAGGATCCATCTCAGGTGCACTGCACCAGTTAGGAGACTCCCGACCTCTGAGGTTGGTTAGTATAGTGAATTTTCCCAGCCCGAGTGAAGGGGCTGGTTTAGAACAACTACAACAGGAACCAAGTCTTCCTCTCCAGTCCTCATCACAGTCCCTCTCTGAAATCTCTCATCTCCACCTGCCTTACAGCCTTCTTTCCTTGTCTGTCGCTTAAACCCAACACAACCAAAACAGAACCCCTCGTCTTCGCACCAAAATCCTGTCTTACCCTTGACTTTCCCGTCTCTGGAGACAGAAAAACCATATCCCAGATTCACAAGCCAATAGCTTTAGCATTCTCCTCAACTCATATCTCTCATTCAACTCATATATTCAACACGTCACCAAATCCTGTCAGTTCAGCCTTCACACCATCGCTGAAATACACCCTTTCCCCTCCATGCAAATTGCAACTACTCTAATCCAAGTGCTTAACTTATCTCACCTTGACTACTGCATCGACCTCCTCACTGACCTCCCTGCACCCAGTCCATACTTCTCTGCTGCCCGGATCACTTCTCTACAAAACCGTTCAGTCCAATTCTCATCACTCCTCCTGCCCCTCAAGGGATTTCCCTTCAACCTCCACATCAGAGACTCCGCACCATCAATTTTAAAGTCCTCTATCAGCTCACCTGCTCCCAGACCATCTCACTGTTTTCCTTCTACAGCCCAGCCATCAGGTAATAGTAATAATTACATTATTTGTTAAATGCTTACTACGTGCCAAGCACTGTTCTAAGTGCTGGAGTAGATACAAGGTAATCAGGAAGTCCCAAGTGAGGCTCACAGTCTAAATCCCCATTTTACAGATGAGGTAACTGAGGCACAGAGACGTTAAATGACTTACCCACGCTGGCACATGAAGAATCTCTCCTGGCCGTGGATCTGCCAGTGTTGATCCGCCATGTTGGCTTTGGAAAGAAAGCAATCTGGGTGAAAACCTGCCATCAGTGGAGATGAGCGGTAGGCCCTCACTCTCCGCCACTTTTCTGTTTCTCTGTGCTGCAATGGGCCCCGCCAGGGCCGGCCATGTGCCGTGCTTTATCATTTCATCGTTTCTGATGAGTCTGCCCCAGGGCCCTCTCCCGGCTGACACCATTAGACCTGCAGACCCCAAGGGCCAAGGACCGAGCCTGATTCCCAGCTAGGAGTGCTCTCCCAGTGTTCGGAACTGTGCCCAGCCCTCGGAAAACACTCCATCGATGCCCTGTACACCCTGGGATTCTTGCACTGCCTTTGGATAACGGGCTTGAAAGTGTTCGGGAGCAGGACCCTCCCCAACCCTCCAGCCCAGAGACCCCGCCCCAGCCTTGCAGCCCCCATTTCCAGCTTCCCGCCAGGCCCCCCAACCATGGAGAACCCAGCTCCCAAGCCCACAGATGCTTCTCGCCGTGGCCGGGGTGGGTCTTGGACTCTGTGGTAAATTCAGAACATCAATATGCACAGGTTCGGATAAACCAAATTCGTCCCGACTCGAGCCTAGTAGCCGCACAGCTGCCTCTTTGACACTCTCAGCTAGACATTGCCAAGCGGGGCAGAGGACAGAGGTAGAGGGCTCTATTGCCACTGGCACCACTGTTAAGGAACAGGCATGGTGAGGTGGGGTCAGAGTTTGTCATGAATAAACGGGACATCACCTGA